>NW_012111808.1:866792-949266 GCF_000951035.1 Colobus angolensis palliatus | reverse complement strand
AAAAAAAAAAAGAAAAGAGAAGCTTAACTGTATGAGCAGAATTCAGGTTACACAGAGGAGTTTCACAGAAAGGTTCCTTCTGGATTCTCTCTGAGGTTATATCTTTTTCAGGATATTCTAAAGAGCGTCTCCAAATGTCATTTCTCATATTCCAGAGAAAGAGTGATTTCAATATGCTCAATTCAAAGAATCATTTAACTCTTTGAGATGAACACAAACATCACAAAAGAGTTGGGCAGAAAGTTTCTCTCCAATTTTCATTGGGAGACATTTCCTTGTTCGACACAGGCCTCCGGTTGCCCCTTACTATCCCTTCGCAGAACGTCAGAGGCCAACTTCCAAACTGGGAAATGTAGAACAAGCTTTAATCTTGTGAAAAGAATGGGCATGTCAGAAAGCAGTTTCTTTGAGTGCTTTTTTCGCTTTTTTATTGGACGACATTTCAATTTTTTCCATAGTCTTCAATGGGCTCCGAAAATCACTCTTTTGATTTTACAGGAACAGTGTTCAAACCGTGCTTTATGAGAAGAAAAATAAAACTCCCTGAGTGGAATGCACACATCATCAAGCAGTTTCTCAGAAATGTTCTCTCCAGGTTTTATCTGACTCTATTTCCAATTTGACCATAGGGCCGAATGTGATCTCAAATATCCCTTCGTGGATCCATCCACAAGGGAGCTTCCAATCTGCATAACGTAAGGAAAGCAAATTCACGTAAAGCTTCTTTGCAGTTTTCATCTGAAGATATCTCATTTATCACCATAGTCCTGAGTGTGCTCCCGAAAGCCCCTTCGTGAATCCGTCCATGACAGTTTTCAAGCTGTGTGATGTAAAGAATCCTTTATCTATGTGAGATGTTTACACACATCACAGAGAAGTTTCCTAGAAAGCTTCTTTCCAGGTTTTGTCTGAGGCTATATCCCTTTTCATCATCAGCATCAACATGCTCCCGAATATCAATTGGTACCTTTTTCTCCAAAAGGGTTTCCCCGAGGCTGTATGAGAAGAGAGGTATAACACTGTGAGTGGAATGCACACGTTACAAAGCAGTTCCTCAGAACGCTGCTTTCCAGTTGCAGTCTGAACATATTTCCTTTTTCATTGAAAGCCTCAAAGTGCACCCGAGTGTCCCATCACACGCTAAACATACACAGGGTTATAAAAAGACTCAACGTAGGGAGAAGCTTAACTAAGTGAGAGTAATTAAGACGTCACAGAGTAGTTTCACAGAAAGCTTCATTCTGGATTTTACCTGACGATATTTAATTCTTCATGTTCTAAGGATTATTCCCAAGTGTCCGTCCTTGATTCCACAAAAACAGTGAAAGAACCGTTTAAATCTATGAGACGAGCACACACATCACAAAAGAGTTGCTCAGAAAGTTACTCTGCAGGTTTCATCGGAAGATGTTTCCTTGCTCACCTGAAGCCTCTGGGCATCACTAAATATTCCTTCACAGATTCTTCAAAGACCGAATTTTCAAACTGGGCAACATACAGTAAGTATAACTTCTGTGAAGTGAATGCACATATCAGAGAGCAGATTCTTGGAACGTTTCTTTCTCGATTTTATTTCAGCATATTTCACTATTTGCCATAGTCCTCAGTGTGCATGGAAATATCAGTTTTCTGTTACACTGCAACAGTGTTAAAACACTGCCCTGTGAGAAAAGAGGTATAACTGCCTGAGAGGAATGCATATATCACAACTAGTTTCTCAGAAAGCTTCCATCCAGTTTTTATCTGAAGATATCTCCTCTTTCACCATAGGCCTGAATGTGCTCCCCAGTGTCCCTTTGCCAATTCGTGCATGACGGAGTTTCCAAACTGCATAATATAAGAAAGGTTTGAAATATGCAAGATGAATAGATATATCTAACAGGAAGTAGTTTCACAGATATCTTCTTTCCAGTTGGTATCTGAAGATATTTCCTTTTTCACCATGACCATCCCTATACCCTTGAATGTCCCTTGGTAGCTTTTTCTCCAAAAAGGATTCCTGAATCCTCTAGGAGAAGAAACGTATACTTCTGTGAATGGAATGCGCACGTCACAAAGCATCTCCTCAGAAAGCTTCTCTCCAGTTTCTATCTGAAGACGTTTCCTTTCTCACATTAACCCTCAAATATCTTCTGAATATCCCTTCGCAGTCTAAAAAAATACAGTGTTATGATACTGCTCACTGAAAAGAGGAGCTTAACTGTGTGAGTGGAATTCACGCAACACAGAGCAGGTTCACAGAAAACTTCCTTCTGGTTTCCCTCTGAGGTTATATCTTTTTCAGGGTATTCTAAAGAGCGTCTCCAAATGTCCTTTCTCAGATTCCACAGAAACAGTGATTTCAAACTGCTCAATCCAAAGAATGATTCAACACTTTGCGATGAACACAAACATCAGAACAGCGTTGCGCAGAAAGCTTCTCTCCAATTTTTGACGGAGACATTTCCTTGCTCGACACAGGCCTCTGGTTGCCACTTTCTATCCCTTTGCAGAAACTTCAGAGGCCGAAGTTCAAACTGGGAAATGTAGGGTAAGCTTTAACCCTGTGAAAAGAATGGGCATGTCAGAGAGCAGTTTCTTTGAGTGCTTCTTTCTGTTTTTTATTGGACGACATTTCATTTTTTGCCATAGTCTTCCATGTGCTCCGAATCTTACTCTTTCGGTTTTCCAGGAACAGTGTTCAAACTGTGTCATATGAGAAGAACATTAAAACTACCTGAGTGGAATTCACACATCAGCAAGCAGTTTCTCAGAAAGCTTCTTTCTGGTTTTTATCTGACTATGTTTCCTATTTGAAAATAGGCCCGTATGTGATCCCAAATATCCCTTCGTGGATCCATCCACGAGGGAGTTTCCAAGCTGTGTAATGTAAAGAAAGCTTCATCTATGTGAGAAGAAAAAACATAGAAAAAAGCTGATTCACAGAAAGCTTCTCTCCGTTTTTTATCTGAAGATATTTCCTTTTCCACCATAGTCTTGAGTGTGCTCCAGAAATTCCCTTCTTGGATCCGTCCATGACAGTTTTCAAGCTGTGTAATGTAAGGAAACTTTATCTCTGTATGATGATTACACATATCACAGAGTAGTTTCCTAGAAAGCTTCTTTCCAGGTTTTGTCTGAGGCTATTTCCCTTTTCATCATCGGCATCAACATGCTCCCGAATATCACTTGGTACCTGTTTCTCCAAAAGGGTTTCCCCGATGCTGTATGAGAAGAGAGGTATAACATTGTGACTGGAATGCACATGTCACGAAGCAGTTCCTCGGAAAGCTTCTCTCCAGTTTCGGTCTGAACATATTTCCTTTTTCACTGTAAGCCTCAAAGTATTCCCAAATGTCCCATCACATGCTAAACATACATAGGGTAACAAAACTACTCAAAGTAAGGAGAGGCTTAACTAAGCAAGAGGAATGAACATGACACAGAGTAGTTTTACAGAAAGCTTCCTCTGGACTTTACCTGAGGATATTTATTTCTGCAGGTTCTAAGGATCTTTCCCAAATGTCCTTCCTCAGATTCCACAAAAACAGTGATTTCAATCTGCTCAATCCAAAGAATGGTTTAATTCTATAAGTTGAATACACACATTGCAAAGCAGTTGCTCAGAAAGTTATTCTGCAGGTTTCATCGGAAGACGTTTCCTTGCTCAACACAAGCCTTTGAGCATCACTTAATATCCCTTCACAGATTCCTGTAAGACAGAATTTTGAAACTCGGCAACATAGAGTCAGCATAAATTTGTGAAGTGAATGCACATATCAGAGAGCAGATTCTTGGAACACTTCTTTCTAGATTTTATTTCAGTATATTTCACTATTTGCCACAGTCCTCAATGCGCTCCAAAACATCACTTTTTCGGTTACACAGGAACGGTTTTTAAACATTGCCATGTGAGAAAACGGGCATAACTCCCCGAGCAGGATGCACACAACACAAGTAGTTTCTCAGAAAGCTTCTATTCAATTTTTATCTGAAGATATCTCATCTTTCAATGTAGGCCTGAAGGTGCTCCCAAATGCCACTTTGTGGATTCGTGCATGACAGAGTTTCCAAACTGCATAATATAAGAAAGCTGTGAAATATGCGAGATGAATAGATATATCTAACATGAAGCAGTTCCACTTAAATCTTCCCTCCAGTTTTGTCTAAGGATATTTCCTTTTTAAACATAGCTGTCCCTATAATCTCAAATGTCTCTTGGTAGCTTTTTCTCCATAGGGATTCCGGAATCCTCTAGGAGAAAAAGGTATATTTCTTTGAGTGGAATACACACGTCACAAAGCAGTTCCTCGGAAATCTTCTCTCCACTTTCGATCTGAACATATTTCCTTTTTCACCGTAAGCCTCAAAGTGCTCCCGAAAGTCCCATCACAGGCTAAACATACACAGGGTTATAAAACGGCTCAATGTAAGGAGAGGCATAACTAACTGAGAGGAATTAAGATGACACAGGGTAGTTTCACAGAAAGCTTCCTTCTGGATTTTACCTGAGGATATTTCTTTCTCCATGTTGTAAGGATCGTTCCCAAATGTCCTACCTCAGATTACACAAAAACAGTGATTTCAATCTGCCCAATCCAAAAATGGTTTACATCTATGAGACGAATACACACATCACAAAAGTTTTGCTCAGAAATTTACTCTGCAGTTTTCATCGAAACATGTTTTCTTGCTCTCCCCAAGCCTCTGGGTGCCACTAAATATCCCTTCATAGATTCTTCAAAGACAGAATTTCTAAACTGAGCAACATACAGTAAGCATAAATTCTGTGAAGTGAATGCACATATCAGAGAGCAGATTCTTATAATGCTTCTTTCTCGATTTTATTGCAGTATATTTCACTATTTGCCATAGTCCTCAGTGCACTCAGAAATATCACTTTTTCGGTTACACAGGACCAGTGTTCAAATACTGCCTTGTGAGAAAAGAGGTATAACTCCCTGAGTGGAATGCATACATCCCAAGTAGTTTCTCAGAAAGCTTCTATCCAGTTTTTATCTGAAGATATCTTCTCTTTCACAGTAGGCCTGAATGTGCTCCACAATGTCCCTTTGCAGATTCATGCATGACGGAGTTTCCAAAATGCGTAATATAAGAAAGGTTTGAAATATGCGAGATGAATAGATATTCCTTACAGAAAGGAGGTTCACAGAAGTCTTTCCAATTTTTGTCTGAGGATGTTTCCCTTTTCACCATGGCCGTCCCTATACTCTTGAATGTCTGTTGGTAGCTTTTTCTCCGAAAGGGATTCCATAATCCTCTAGCAGAAGTAGGGCATATTTCTGTGAGTGGAATGCACACATCACAAAGCAGATATTCAGAAAACTCCTCTCCAGTTTGTATCTGAAGACGCTTCCTTTCTCACCGTAACCCTCAAATATCTCCTGAATATCCCTTTGTAGTCTAAAAAAATACAGTGTTATGATACTGCTCACTAAAAAGAGGAGCTTAACTGTGTGAGCAGAATTCACATGACACAGAGCAGGTTCACAGAACGCTTTCTTCTGGTTTCTGTCTGAGGTTATTTCTTTTTGTGGGTATTCTAAAGAGCGTCTTCAAATGTCATTTCTCAGTTTCAACAGAAACAGTGATTTCAAACTGCTCAATCCAAAGAATGATTTAACTCTTTGCGATAAATGCAAACATCACAAAACAGTTGCGCAGAGAGCTTCTCTCCAATTTTCAATGGGAGACATTTCCTTGCTCGACACAGGCCACCGGTGGCCACTTACTATCCCTTTGCAGAACGCTCAGAGACTGAAGTTCAAACTGGGAAATGTAGGCTAAGCTTTAACCCTGTGAAAAGAATGGGCATGTCAGACAGCAATTTCTTTGAGTGCTTCTTTCTGTTTTTTATTGGATGACATTTCATTTTTTGCCATATGTGCTATGAATGTCACTCTTTTGGCTTTACAGGAACAGTGTTCAAACTGTGCTTTATGAGAAGACCATTAAAATGCCCTGAGTGGAATGAGCACATCACCAAGCAGTTTCTCACAATGATTGTCTCCAGTTTTTATCTGACTCTATTTCCTATTTGACCATAGGCCCATATGTAATCCCAAATATCCCTTCGTGGATCCATCCACGAGGAAATTTCCAAGCTGTGTAATGTAAAGAAAGCTTCATCTGTGTTAGAAGAATAAACATAGAAAAACCCGGATTCACAGAAAGCTTCTTTCCAGTTTTTATCTGAAGATATTTCCTTTTTCACCATAGCCCTGAGTGTGCTCCATTAAGTTCGTTCGTGGATCCCTCCATGACAGTTTTCAAGGTATGTAATATAAGGAAACCTTTATCTATGTGAGATGATTACACATATCACAGAGTAGTTTCCTAGAAAGCTTCTTTCCAGGTTCTGTCTGTGGCTATTTCCCTTTTCATCATCGGCATCAGCATGCTCCCGAATATCATCTGGTGCCTGTTTCTCCAAAAGGATTTCCTCGACGCTGTATGAGAAGAAGGGTACAGCACTGTGAGTGGAATGCACACGTCACAAAGCAGTTGCTCGGAAAGCTTCTCTCAAGTTTCGTTCTGAACACATTTCCATTTACACTGTAAGCCTCACAGTGCTCCCGAATGTCCCATCACACACTAAACATACACAGGGTTATAAAACTACTCAACGTAAGCAGAGGCTTAACTAAGCGAGATAAATTAAGACGACACAGTGTAGTTTCAAAGAAATCTTCCTTCTGGATTTTACTTGAGGATATTTCTTTCTGCAGATTCAAAGGATTTTTCCCAAATGTCCTTTCTCAGATTCCACAAAAACAGTGATTTCAATCTGCTCAATCCAGAGAATGGTTTAAATCTGTAAGACGAATATGCTCATTGCAAAACAGTTTCTCATGATGTTACTTGGCAGGATTCATCGGAATATATTTCCTTGCACATCACAAGCCACCAGGAGTCACTAAATAACCCTTCACTGTTTCTTCAAAGACAGAATTTCGAAACTGGACAACATAGAGTAAGCATAAATTCTGAGAAGTGAATGCACATATCAGAGAGTATTCTTGGGACGCTTCTTTCTTGATTTTATTTCAGTATATTTCACTATTTACCATAGTCCTCAATGCACTCCGAAATATCACTTTTTCGGCTACACAGGAGCAGTGTTTAAACACTGCCTTGTAAGAAAAGAGGTATAACTCCCTGAGCGGAATGCATACATCACAAGTAGTTTCTCAGAAATCTTCTATCCAGTTTTTATCTAAAGATATCCCTTATTTCACCATAGGCCTGAATGTGCTCCCGAATGTCCTTTCGCGTACTCGTGCATGACGGAGGTTCAAAACTGTGTAATATGAGACAGGTTTGAATTATGCGAGATGAATGGATATATCTAACACATAGCAGTGTCGCCGAATTCGTCTTTCCAGTTTTGTCTGATATTATTTCCTTTTTCACCATAGCCGTCCCTATATTCCCGATATCTCTTGGAACTTTTTTCTCCAAAAGGGATTGCAGAATCCTCTAGGAGAAGAAACGTATATTTCTGTGAGTGGAATGCACACATCACAAAGGAGTTCCTCTGAAAGCTGCTGTCCAGTTTCGGTCTGAACATATTTCCTTTTTCACTGTAGGCCTCAAACTGCTTATGAATGTCCCATCACACGCTAAACACACACAGGGTTATAAAACAACTCAATGTAAGAAGAGGCCTAACTAAGCGAGAGGAATAAAGACACCCCAGGGTAGTTTCACAGAAAGATTCCCTCTGGATTTTACCTGAGGATATTTCTTTCCCCATGTTCTAAGGATCATTCCCAAATGTCTTTCCTGAGATTCCACAAAAACAGCGATTTCAATTTCCTCAATCCAAAGAACGGTATAAATCTATGAGACGAATACACACATCGCAAAGCACTTGCTCAGAAAGTTATTCTGCAGGTTTCATCGGAAGATGTTTCCTTGCTCACCACAAGCCTTTGGGGGTCACTAAATATCCCTTCACAGATTTTTCAAAGACAGAATTTCGAAACTGGGCAACATAGAATAAGCATAAATTCTGTGAAGTGAATGCACATATCACAGAGCAGATTCTTGGAACGCTTCTTCCTCAATTTTATTTCAGTATATTTCATTATTTGCCATAGTCCTCAGTGCGCTCTGAAATATCACCTTTTCGGTTACACAGGACCAGTGTTTAAACACTGTCTTGTGAGAAAAGAAGTATAACTAACTGAGTGGAATGCATACGTCACAAGTAGTTTCTAACCATGCTTTTATCCAGTTTCTATCTGAAGGTATATCCTCTTTCACTTTAGGCCTGAATGAGCTACCGAATGACCCTTCGTGGATTCGTGCATGACGGAGTTTCCAAACTGCATAATATAGGAAAGGTTTTAACTCTGCAAGCTGAATAGATATATGTAACACGAAGCAGTTTCGCTGAAATCTTCTTTCCAATTTTGTCTGAGGATATTTCCTCTTTCACCATAGCCATCCCTATAATCCTGAATGTCTCTTGGTAGCTTTTTCTCCAACAGGACTTCTGGAATCCTCCAGGAGAAGAAAGGTATATTTCTGTGAGTGGAATGCACACGTCACAAAGCGGTTCCTCGGAAAGCTTCTCTCCAGTTTCGGTCTCAACATATTACCTTTTTCCCCATAAACCCTAAAGTGCTGTCGAATGTCCCATCACATGCTAAACATACACGGGGTATAAAACTACTCCAAATATGGAGAGGCTTAACAAAGCGAGAGGAATTAGGATGACAAAGAGTAGTGTCACAGAAAGCTTCCCTCTGGATTATACCTGAGGCTATTTCTTTCTCCATCTTCTAAGGATTGTTCGCAAATGTCCCTCTTCAGATTCCATAAAAACAGTGATTTCAAGCTGCTCAATCCAAAGAATGGTTTAAATCTGTGAGTCAAATACACATATCTCAAAGCTGTTGCTCAGAAAGTTACTCTGCAGATTTCATCGGAAGATGTTTCACTGCTCACCACAAGCCTCCGGTCGTCACTAAATATCCCTTCACAGATTCTTCAAAGACAGAATGTCGAAACTGGGCAACATATAGTAAGCATAAATTCTGTGGAGTGAATGCACATATCAGAGCGGAGATTCTTGAAACGCTTCTTTCTCGATTTTATTTCAGTATATTTCATTATTTGCCATAGTCCTCAATGCGCTTCAAAATATCACATTTTCAGTTGCACAGGAACAGTGTTTAAACACTGCTTTGTGAGAAAAGAGGTATAACTCCCTGAGCGGAATGCATACATCACAAGTAGTTTCCCAGAAAGCTTCTATCCAGTTATTATCTGAAGATATCTCCTCTTTCACCGTAGGCCTGAATGTGCACCCAAATGTCCCTTCACAGATTCATGCATGACGTAATTTCCAAACTGTGTAATATAAGAAAGGTTTGAACTATGCAAGATTAATAGATATATTTAACACGAAGCAGTTTCACAGAAATCTTCTTTCCTGTTTTGTCTGAGGATATCTCTTTTTTCACCATAGCTGTCCCTTTGCTCCCGAATGTCTCTTGGTAGCTTTTTCTCCAAAAGGGATTTTGGAATCATCTAGGAGAAGAAAAGTATATTTCTGTGAGTGAAACACACACATCACAAAGCAGCTCTTCAGAAACCTTCGCTCCAGTTTCCATCTGAAGACGTTTCCTTTCTCACTGTAACCCTCAAATTGCTCCTGAATATCCCTTTGCACTCTAAACGAAAACAGTGTTATGATACTGCTCAAAGAAAAGAGAAGCTTAAATGTGTGAGCGGAATTCATGAAACACAGAGCAGTTTCACAGAAAGCTTCCTTCTGGTTTCTCTCTGAGGTTCTTTCTTTTTCAGATGGTTCTAAAGAATGTCTCCAAATGTCCTTTCTCAGATTTCACAGAAACCGTGATTTCTAACTGCTCAATCCAAGAAATTATTTAATTCTTTGAGATGAATGCAAACATCACAAAAGAGTTGTGCAGAAAGCTTCTCTCCAAATTTCGATGGGAGACATTTCTTTGCTCGACACAGACCTCCGTTTGCCACTTACCATCCCTTCACAGAACTCTCAGAGGACGACTTTCAAACTGGGAAATGTAGAGTAAGCTGTCACCCTGTGAAAAGAATGGGCATGTCAGAGAGCAGTTTCTTCGAGTGCTTCTTTCTGTTTTTTATTGGATGACATTTCACTTTTTGCCATAGTCTACAACATGCTCCGAATATCACTCCTTTGGTTTTACAGGAACAGTGTTCAAACTGTGCATTAGGAGAAGAACATGAAAACTCCCTGAGTGGAATGCACACATCACCAAGAAGTTTCTCAGAAATCTTCTCTCCAGTTTTTTCTGACTATATTTCCTATTTTACCATAAGCCCGAATGTGATCCCAAATATCCCATCGTGTATCTATCCACGAGGCAGTTTCTAAGCTGTATAATGTAAAGAAAGCTTCATATATGTGGGAGGAATAAACATAGAAAAATACAGATTCACAGAAAGCTTCCTTTGGGTGTTTCTCTGAAGATATTTCCTTTTTCACCATAGTCCTGAGTGTGCTCCCGAAAGTCCCATCATGAGTACGTCCATGACAGTTTTCAAGCTGTGTACTGTAAGGAAATCTTTATCTCTGTGAGATGATTACACATATCACAGAGTAATTTCCTAGAAATCATCTTTCCCGGTGTTGTCTCTGGCTATTTCCCTTTTCATCATTGGCATCAACATGCTCCAGATTATTACTTGGTACCGGTTTCTCCAAAAGAATTTCCCCAACGCTGCATGAGAAGAGTGGTATAACACTGTGGTTGGAATGCACACGTCACAAAGCAGTTACTCGGAAAGCTTCTCTCCAGTTTCGGTCTGAACATATTTCCTTTCTCACCATAAGCCTCAAAGTGCTCCTGAATGTCTCATCACATGCTAAACATAGTCAGGGTTATAAAACTGCTCAACGTAAGTAGAGGCTTAACTAAGCGAGAGGAATTAAGACGATATAGAGTCCTTTCACGGAAAGCTTCGTTCTGGATTTTACCTGAGGATGTTTCCTTCTGCATGTTCTAATGATCATTCCCAAATGTCCTTCCTCAGATTCCACAAAAACAATGATTTCAATCTGCCCAATCCAAGGAACGGTTTAAATCTAGGAGACGAATACACATATTGCAAAGCAGTTGCTCAGAAAGTTACTCTGCAGGTTTCATCGGAAGATGTTTCCCTGCACACTTCAAGCCTCCTGGCGGCACTAAATATCCCTTCACAGATTCTTCAAACACAGAATTTCGAAACTGGGCAACATGGAGTAAGCATAAATTCTGTGAAGTGAATGCATATATCAGAGAACAGATTCCTGGAACGCTTCTTTCTCGATTTTATTTCAGTATATTTCACTATTTGCCATAGTCCTAAATGTACTCTGAAATATCACATTTTCGGTTACACAGGAACAGTGTTTAAACACTGCCTTGGGAGAAAAGAGGTATAGTTCCCTGAGCGGAATGCATATGTCACAAGTAGTTTCTCAGAAATCTTCTATCCAGCGTTATCTGAGGATATTTCCTCTTTCACTGTAGCCCTAAATGTGCTCCGAATATCACTCTTTCAGTTTTACAGGAACACTGTTCAAACTGTGCTTTATGAGAAGAACATTAAATCTCCCTGAGTGGAATGCACACACGACCAAGCAGTTTCTCAGAAAGGTTCTCTCCAGTTTTATTCTGACTCTATTTCCGATTTGCCCATCGGCCTGAATGTGATCCCAAATATCCCTTCATGGATCCATCCACGAGGGAGTTTCCCATCTGGTTAATGAAAGAAACCTTCAACTATGTGAGACGTATAAACATAGAGAAAACAGATTCACAGAAAACTTCTTTCCAGTTTTTATATGAGGATATTTCCTTTTTCAACATAGTTCTGATGATGCTCCCGAGAATCCTTTCTTGGATCAGTCCATGATAGTTTTCAAGCTGTGTAATGTAAGAAAACCTTTATCTATGTGAGATAATTACGCATATCACAGACTAGTTTCCTAGAAAGCTTCTTTCCAGGTTTTGTCTGAGGCTATTTCCCTTTTCATCATCGGCATCAAGATGCTCCCAAATATCACTTGGTAGTTGTTTCTCCAAAAGGGTTTCCCCGACACTGTATGAGAAGAGACATATAACACTGTGAGTGGAATGCACATGTCACAAAGCAGTTCCTCGGAAACCTTCTCTCCAGTTTCCGTCTGAACATATTTCCTTCTTCACCATGAGCCTCATAGTGCTCCCGAATGTCCCATCACATGCTAAACATACACAGGGTTATAAATATACTCAATGTAAGGAGAAGCTTAACTGAACGAGAGGAATTAAGACGACAGAGAGTACTTTCACAGAAAGCTTCCTTCTGGATTTTACCTGAGGACATTTCTTTCTCCATGTTCTAAGGTTACTTTCCAAATGTCCTTCCTTTCATTCCACAAAAACAGTGATTTCAATCTGTTGAATCCAAAGAACGGTTTAAATCCATGGGAAAAATACACACATTGCAAAGCAGTTGCTCAGAGGGTTATTCTGCAGGTTTCATCGGAAGATGTTCCCTTGCTCAACACATGCCTCTGGGCGTCACTAAATATCCCTTCACAGTTCTTTCAAAGACAGAATATCAAAACTGGGCAACATAGAGTAAGCATAAGTTCTGTGAAGAGAATGCACATATCAGAGAGCAGATTCTTGAAACGCTTCTTTCTGGATTTTATTTCAGTATATTTCACTATTTGCCATAGTCCTCAGTGCGCTCTGAAATATCACTTTTTCATTTACATAGGAACAGTGTTTAAACACTGCCTTGTGAGAAAAGAGGTATAACTCCCTGAGTGGAATGCACACATCACAAATAGTTTCTCGGAACGCTTCTTTCCAGTTTATGTATGAATATATCTCCTCTTTCACTGTAGCCCTGAATGTCCTATCGAATGTCCCTTTGCGGATTTGTGCATGACGGATTTTCCAAACTGCATAATATAAGAAGGGTTTGAAGTATGCTGGATGAATAGATATATCTAACACGAAGCACATTCATAGAAATCTTCTTTCCAGGTTTTTCTGAGGATATTTCCATTTTCACCAAACCGGTCCCTGCATTCCCGAATGTCTCTTGGTAGCATTTTCTCCAAAAGGGATTCCGAAATCCTCTAGGAGAAGAAAGGTATATTTCTCTGAGTGGAATGCACACATAACAAAGCAGCTGCTCACAAAGCTTCTCTCCTGTTGCTATATGAAGACGTTTCCTTTCTCACCATAACACTCAAATCGATCCTGAATATCCTTTCACAGTCTAAAAAAAACAGTGTTATGATACTACTCAGTGAATAGAGAAGCTCAACTGTGTGAGCGGAATTCACGTGACACAGAGCAGGTTCACACAAAGCTTCCTTCTGGTTTCTCTCTGAGGTTATTTCTTTTTCAGGGTATTCTAAAGAGTGTCTACAAATGTCCTTTCTCAGATTCAACAGAAACAGTGATTTCAAACTGCTCAATCCAAAGAATGATTTATCTCTTTTAGATGAATACAAACATCACAAAATAGTTGTGCAGAAACCTTCCCTGCAATTTTCGATGGGAGACATTTCCTTGCTCAACACAGGCCTCCTGGTGCCACTTACCAGCCCTTCGCAGAACCCTCAGAGGCCCACTTTCAAACTGGGAAATGTAGAGTAAGTTTTAACACTGTGAAAAGAATGGGCATGTCAGAGAGCAGTTTCTTCGAGTGCTTCTTTCTGGTGTTTATTGGACGACGTTTCACTTTTTGCCATATTCTTCAATGTGCTCTGAATATCACTCTTTTGGTTTTACAGAAACAGTGTTCAAACTGTGCCTTATGAGAAGAACATTAAAACACCCTGAGTGGAATGCACACATCACCAAGCAGTTTCTCAGAAAGCTTCTCTCCAGTTTTATCTGACTATATTTCCCATTTGACTATGGGCCCAAAAGTGATCCCAAATATCCCTTCATGTTTACGCACCTTGGAAAATCCCACGAGGGGTTTTCCAAAGTGCATAATAAAAAGAAAACTTAATCTATGTGAGAAGAGTAAACATAAAGAAAGCAGATTCACAGAAACCTTATTTCCAGTTTTTAACTGAAGATATTTCCTTTTTCACCATAGTCTTGAGTGTGCTCCCAACGTCCCTTCGTTGATCTGTCCATGACAGTTTTCAAGCTGTGTAATATAAGGAAACTTTATCTCTGTGAGATGAGTACACATATCACAGAATACTTTCCTAGAAAGCTTCTTTCCAGGTTGTGTCTGAGGCTATTTTCCTTTTCATCATCGGCATCAATGTGCTCCCAAATATCACTTGGTACCTGTTTCTTCAAAAGTGTTTCCCTGATGCTTTATTCAGAGATAGGTATAACACTGTGAGTGGAATGCACACGTCACAGAGCAGTTCCTCGGAAAGCTTCTCTCCAGTTTCGGTCTGAACATATTTTCTTTTTCACCGTAAGCTTCAAAGTGCTGCCGAATGTCCCATCACACGTTAAACATACACAGGGTTATAAAACTACTCAAAGTAAGGAGAGGCTTAAATATGTGAGGGGAATAAAGATGACACAGAGTAGCTTCACAGGATGCTTCCTTCTGCATTTTACCCGAGGATATTTATTTCTCCATGTTCTAAGGATTGTTCCCAAATGTCTTTCCTCGGATTCCACAAAAAAAATGCTTTCAATCTGCTCAATCCAAAGAACGGTTTAAATCTATGAGACAAATACACACATCGCAAAGCATTTGCTCACAAAGTTACTCTGCAGGTTTCATCGGAAGTTGATTCCTTGCTCTCCACAAGCCTCTGGGCGTCACTATATACCAGTTCACAGATTCCTCAAAGACAGAATTTCAAAAATGGGCAACATAGAGTAAGCATAAATTCTGTGAAGTGAATGCACATATCAGACAACAGATTCTTGGAACCCTTCTTTCTCGATTTCATTGCAGTATATTTCACTATTTGTCATAGTCCTCAATGTACTCCGAAATATCACATTTTGAGTTACCCAGGAACAGTGTCTAAACACTGCCTTGGGAGAAAAGAGGTATAATTCCCTGAGCGGAATGCATATGTCACAAGTAGTTTCTCAGAAATCTTCTATCCAGCTTTATCTGAGGATATTTCCTCTTTCAACATAGCCCTGGATGTGCTCCAGAATGTCCCTTTGCGGATTCGTACATGACGGAATATACAAACTGTGTAATATAAGAAAGGTTTGAACTATGCCAGATGAATAGATATATCTAACACGAAGCAGTTTCATAGAAATCTTCTTTCCAGTTTTTTCTCAAGATATTTCCGTTTTCACCAAAGCCGTCCCTGTACTCCCGAATGTCTCTTGGCAGCTTTTTCTCCAAAAGTGATTCCAGAATCCTCTAGGAGAAGAAAGGTATATTTCTGTGAGTGGAATGCACATGTTACAAAGCAGTTGCTCAGAAAGCTTCTCTCCAGTTGCTATCTGAAGACGTTTCCTTTGTCACCGTAACACTCAAATTGATCCTGAATAACCTTTCGCAGTCTAAACAAAAACAGTGTTATGACACTACTCAGTGAGAAGAGAAGCTCAACTGTGTGAGCGAATTAACGTGACACAGAGCAGGTTCACACAAAGCTTCTTTCTGGTTTCTCTCTGAGGTTATTTCTTTTCAGGCATTCTAAAGTGAGTCTGCAAATGTCCTTTCTCGGATTCCACAGAAACAGTGATTTCAAACTGCCCAATCCAAAGAATGATTTAACTCTTTTAGATGAATGCAAATTTCACAACAGAGATACGAGAAAGGTTCTCTTCAATTTTCAATGGGAGATATTTCATTGCTTGACACAGGTCTCCAGTTGCCAGTTACTATCCCTTCTCAGAACCCTCAGAGGCTGGCTTTCAAACTGGGAAATATAGAGTAAGCTTTAACCCTGTGAAAAGAATGGGCATGTCAGAGACCAGTTTCCTCGAGTGCTTCTTTCTATTTTTTATTGGACGACATTTCACTTTTTGCCATAGTCTTCAATGTGCTCCAAATATCACTCTTTTGTTTTTACAAGAACAGTGTTCAAACTGTGCCTGATGAGAAGAACATTAAAACTCTGTGAGTGGAATGCACATGTTACCATGTAGTATCTCAGAAAGTTTCTCTCCAGGCTTTATCTGACTCTATTTTCTATTTGACCATAAGCCTGAATGTGAAACCTAATATCCTTTCATGGATCCATTCACGAGGGAGTTTCCAAGGTGCGTAATGTAAAGAAAGCTTCATCTATGTGAGAAGAATAAACATGAAAAACGCAGATTCACAGAAAGCTTCTTTCCAGTTTTTATCTGAAGATGTTTGCTTTTTCACCATATTCCTGAGTGTGATCCCGAAAGTCCCTTCGTGGATCCGTCCATGACAGTTTTCAAGTTGTGTAATATAAGGAAACCTTTATCTATGTGAGATGATTACACTTATCACAGAGTAGTTTCCTAGAATGCTTCTTTCCAGGTTTTGTCTGAGGCTATTTTCCTTTTTATCATCAACATCAACATGCTACGGAATATCATTTGGTACCTGTTTCTCCAAAAGGGTTTCCTCGATGCTGCATGAGAAGAGAGGTAAAACACTGTGAGTGGAATGCACACGTCACAAAGCAATTCCTCGGAAAGCTTCTCTCCACTTTCGGTCTCAACACATTTCCTTTTTCACTGCTGTCTCAAAGTGCTCCCAAAATTCCCATCATATGCTAAACAAACACAGGGTTATAAAGCTACTCAACGTAAGGAAAGGCTTAACTAAGTGAAAGGAATTAAGATG
This sequence comes from Colobus angolensis palliatus, assembly GCF_000951035.1. Taxonomy (NCBI): domain Eukaryota; kingdom Metazoa; phylum Chordata; class Mammalia; order Primates; family Cercopithecidae; genus Colobus; species Colobus angolensis. The sequence continues at coordinate 932,487 of NW_012111808.1, read as the reverse complement.
ACACAGTGTAGTTTGATAGAAAACTTCCTTCTGAATTTTACCTGAGGATTATTCTTTCTCCATGTTCTAAGGAATGTTCCCAAATGTCCTTCCTCAGATTCCACAAAAACAGAGATTTCAATCTGCTCATTCCAAAGAACGGTTTAAATCAAGAGATGAATACGCACATTGTAAAACAGTTGCCCAGAAAATTACTCTGCAGGTTTCATCGGAAGATGTTTCTATGCTCAACACAAGCCTCTGGTTGTCACTAAATATCCCTTCACAGATCTTTCAAAGACAGAATTTCAAAACTGGGCAATATAGAGTAAGCATAATTACTGTGAAGAGGATGCACATATCAGAGAGCAGATTCTTGGAAGGTTTCTTTCTCGATTTTATTGCAGTATATTTCACTATTTGACATAGTCCTCAGTGCACTCTGAAATATCACTTTTTCAGTTACACAGGAACAGTGTTTTAACACTGCCTTGTGAGAAAGGATGTATAACTCACTGGGGGGAATGCATACATCACAAGTAGTTTCTCAGAAAGCTTCCATACAGTTTTTATCTGAGGATGTCTTCTCTTTCACCATAGACCTGAATGTGCTCCCAAACGTTTCTTCAGGGATTCTCGCATGACGGAGTTTCCAAACTGTGTAATATAAGAAAGGTTTGAACTATGCGAGATGAATAGATATATCTAACACAAAGCAATTCCACAGAAATATTCTCTCCAGTTTTGTCTAAGGATATTTCCTTTTTCACGATAGCCATCCCTGTACTCCTGAATGTCTCTTGGTAGCTTTTTCTCTAAAAGGGATTCCGGAATCTTCTAGGAGAAGAAAGGTATATTTCTGTGAGTGGAATGCACACGTCACAAAGTAGTTCCTCAGGAAGCTTCTCACCAGTTTTGGTCTGAGTATATTTCCTTTTTCACCATAAGCGTCAAAGTTCTCCTGAATGTCCCATCACACGCTAAACATACACAGGGTAATAAAACTACACAACAAAAGGAGAGGTTTAACTAAGCTAGAGGAATTAAGATGACACAGAGTAGTTTCACAGAAAGCTTCCTTCTGGATTTCACCTGACGATATTTCTTTCTCCATGTTCTAAGGATTGTTCCCAAATGTCCTTCCTCAAATTCCAGGAAAGCAGTGATTTCAATATGCTCAATCCAACGAATGGCTTAAATCTATGAGACCAGTACACACATCGCAAAGCAGTTGCTCAGAAAGTTGCTCTGCAGGATTCATCAGAAGCTGTTTCCTTGCTCACCACAAGCCTCTGGGCATCACTGAATATCCCTTCACAGTTTCTTCAAAGACAGAATTTCAAAACTGGGCAACATAGAGTAAGCACAAATTCTGTGAAGTGAATGCACATATCAGAGAGCACATTCTTGGAATGCTTCTTTCTTGATTTTATTGCAGTATATTTCATTCTTTGCCACAGTCCACATTGTGCTCAGAAATATCACTTTTTCAGCTACACAGGAACAGTGCCTTGTCAGAAAAGAGATATAAATTCCTGAGTGGAATGCACACATCACAAGTCGTTTCTCAGAAATCTTCTATCCAGTTTTTATGTGAAGATATCTCCTCTTTCACCATAGGCACATTCAGTGTTCCCAAATGTCCCTTCGTGGATATTTGCATGACGGAGATTCCAAACTGCGTAATACAAGAAAGAATTGAACTATGTGAGATGAATAGATATATCTAACATGAAGCAGTTTCACAGAAATCTTCTCTCCAGTTTCGTCTGAGGATATTTCCTTTTTCACCATAGCTGTCCCTGTACTCCCAAATGTCGCTTGGTAGCTTTTTCTCCAAAACGGATTCTGGAATCCTCTAGGAGAAGAAAGACATATTTCTGTGGGTGGAATGCACACGTCACAAAGCAGTTCCTTGGAGAGCTTCTCTCCAGTTTCGGTCTGCACATATTTCTGTTTGGAAGAATAGAGGTAAGATAGCGTACTTCTGGGTTCTTCATCACCAACATTTCCCGTAAACGTGAAAATGCAGTCGGCACCCGGGAAGGTGCAGCTCAACTGGGAAATGTATAGTAAGCTTTAACCCTGTGAAAAGAAAGAGCATGTCAGAGAGCAGTTTTTTCGATTGCATCTTTCTGTTTTTTATTGGAAGACATTACACTTTTTGCCATAGTCTTCAATGTGCTCCGAATATCACTTTCTTGGTTTTACATGAACAGTGTTCAAGCTGTGCCTTATGAGAAGAACCTTAATACCTCCTGAGTGGAATGCACACATCACCAAGTAGTTTCTCAGAAGGCTTCTCTCCAGTTTTTATCTGACTATATTTCCTCTTTGACCATAGGCCCAAATGTGATCCCAAATATCCCTTCATGGATCCATCCACGAGGGAGTTTCCAAGATGCATAATATAAAGAAAACTTCATCTATGAGAGAAGAATAAACATAGCAAAAAGCAGATTCACATAAAGCTTCTATCCAGTTTTTATCTGAAGATATTTCCTTTTTCACCATACTACTGTGTGTGCCCCGGGAAGTCCTTTCGTGGATCCATCCATGAAAGCTTTCAAGTTGTGTAATGTAAGGAAACCTTTATCTCTGTGAGATGATTACACATATCACAGATGATTTTCCTAGAAAGCTTATTTCCAGGTTTTGTCTGAGGCTATTTCCCTTTTCATCATTGGCATCCACATGCTCCTGAATATCACCTGGTAACTGTTTCACCAAAAACGTTTCCCCGACGCTGTATGAGAAGAGAGATATAACACTGTGAGTGGAATGCACACATCACAAAGCAGTTCCTCGGAAAGCTTCCCTCCAGTTTCGGTCTGAACATATTTCCTTTTTCACAGTAAGCCTCATAGTGCTCCCGAATGTCCCATCACACGCTAAACATACACAGGGTTGTAAAACTACTCAATGTAAGGAGAGGCTTAACTAAGCGAGAGGAATTAAGACAACACAGAGTAGTTTCACAGAAAGCTTCCTTCTGAATTTTACCTGAGAATATTTCTTTCTCCAGGTTGTAGGGATTGTTCCCAAATGTCTTTCCTCAGATTCCAAAAACACAGCGATTTCAATCTGCTCATTCCCAAGAACTGTTTAAATCTATGAGATGAATACACAAATCGCAAAGCAATTGCTCAGAATGTTACTCTCCAGGTTTCATCGGAAGATGTTTTCTTGCTCACCACAAGCCTCTGGGGGTCACTAAATATCCCTTCACAGATCCTTCAAAGACAGAATTTGAAACTAGGCAACATAGAGTAAGCATAAATTCTGTGAAGTGAACGCACATATCAGAAAGCAGATTCTTGGAACGCTTCTTTCTCGATTTTATTTCAGTATATTTCGCTATTCTCCACAGTCCTCACTGAGCTCCAAAATATCACTTTTTCGGTTACACAGGAACAGTGTTCAAACACTGCCTTGTGAGAAAACAGGAATAACTCCCTGAGTGGAATGCACACATCACAGCTAGTTTCTCAGATGTCTTCTATCCAGGTGTTATCTGAAGATATCTCATCCTCCATGGAAGCCCTGAGAGTGCTCCTAAATGTCCCTTTGTGGATTCGTGCATGAGGGAGTTTCCAAACTGCATCATATAAGAAACGTTTGAACTATGCGAGATGAATAGATATATCTAACAAGCAGCAGCTTCCCAGAAATCTTCTTACGAGTCTTGGCAGAGGATATTTCCTTTTTCACCATAGCCATCAGTATACTCTCAAATGACTCTTGGCAACTTTTTCTCCAAAACAGATTCTGGAATCCTCTAGGAGAAGAAAGGTATATTTGTGTGAGTGGAATGCATCCTGAAGACTTTTCCTTTCTCACTGTAACCCTCAAATCGCTCCTGAATATCCCTTCACAGTCTAAACAAAAACACTGTTATGATACTGCTCAGTGAAAAGAGAAGCTTAACTTTGTGAATGGAATTCACGTGACACAGAGCAGTTTCACAGAAAGCTTCCTTCTGGTTTCTCTCTGAGGTTATTTCTTTTTCAGGATATTCTAAAGAGTGACTCCAAATGTCCTTTCTCAGATTCCACAGAAACAGTGATTTCAAACTGCTCTATCCAAAGAATGATTTAACACTTTTAGATGAACACAAACATCACAAATGTTTGTGATGAAAGCATCTCTCCAATTTTCGATGGGAGACATTTCCTTGCTCAACTCAGGCCTCCTGTTGCCACTTACTATCACTTTGCAGAACCCTCAGAGGCCGACTTTCAAACTGGGAAATGAGGAGTAAGCTTTAACCCTGTGAAAAGTATGGCCATGTCAGACAGCAGTTTCTTCGAGTGCTTCTTTCTGTTTTTCATTGGACGACATTTCACTTTTTGCCATAGACTTCAATGAGCTCCGAATATCACTCTTTTGGTTTTAGAGGAACAGTGTTCAAACTGTGCCTTATGAGAAGAACATTAAAACACCCTGAGTGGAATGCACATATCACCAAATAGTTTCTCAGAAATCTTCTCTCCAGTTTTTATCTGAGTCTATTTCCTATTTGACCATAGGCCTGAATGTGATCCCAAATATCCCTTCGCAGATCCATCCATGAGGGAATTTCCAAGCTACATAATGTAAAGAATGCTTCATTTATGTTAGAAGCATAAACATAGAAAAAAGCAGATTCACAGAAAGCTTCTTTCCAGTTTTTATCTGAAGACATTTCCTTTTTCAACATAGTCCTGAGTGTGCTGCAGAATGTCCCTTCGTGTGTCCGTCCATGACAGTTTTGAAGCAGTGTAATGTAAGGAAACCTTTTTCTCTTTGACATGATTACACATATCAGAGAGTATTTTCCAAAAAGCTTCTTTCCAGGGTTTTTCAGAGGCAATTTCTCTTTTCATCATTGGCATCAACATACTCCCGAATATCACTTGGTACCTGTTTCTCCAAAAGGGTTTCCCCGATGCTGTATGAGAAGAGAAGTGTAACACTGTGAGTGGAATGCACACGTCACAAAGCAGTTCCTCGGAAAGCTACTCTCCAGTTTCGGACTGAACATAATTCTTTTTTCACTGTGATCCTCAAAGTGCTCCCGAATGTCCCATCACATGCTAAACATACACAGGGTTATAAAACTACTCAACATATGGAGAGGCTTAACTCAGTAAGAGGAATTAAGATGACACAGAGTAGTTTCACAGAAATCTTCCTTCTGGATATTACCTGAGGATATTTCTTTCTCCATGTTCTAAGAATCGCTCCCAAATATCCTTCCTCAGATTCCACAAAAACAGTGATTTCAATCTGCTCAGGACAAAGAATGGTTTAAATCTAGCAGATGAATACACACATTGCAAAGCGGTTGCTCAGAAAGTTACTCTGCAGGTTTCATCGGAAGATGTTTCCTTGCTCACCACAAGCCTCTGGGCGTCACTAAATATCCCTTCACAGATTCTTCAAAGACAGAATTTCGAAACTGGGCAACATAGAGTAAGCATCAATTCTGTGAAGTGAATGCACATATCAGAGACCAGATTCCTGGAATACTTCTTCCTCGATTTTATTTCAGTTTATTTCACTATTTGCCATGGTCCTCAGTGCGCTCTGAAATATCACATTTTCGGTTATGCAGGAACAGTGTTTAAACACTGCCTTGTGAGAAAAGAGGTATAACTCCCTGAGTGCAATACATACATCACAAGTAATTTCTCAGAAACCTTCTATCCAGTTTGTATCTGAATATCTCCTCTTTCACTGTAGGCCTGAATGTGCGCCCAAATGGCCCTTTGCAGATTCATGCATGACGGAGTTTCCAAAATGCGTAATATAAGAAAGGTTTGAACTATGCAAGATTAATAGATATATTTAAAACGAAGCAGTTTCACACAAATCTTCTTTCCAGTTTTGTCTGAGGATATTTCGTTTTTCACCATAGCCATCCTTTTGCTCCCGAATGTCTCTTGGCAGCTTTTTCTCCATAAGGGATTCCAGCATCATTTAGGAGAAGAAAAGTATATTTCTGTGAGGGGAATGCACACGTCACAAATCAGTTCCTCAGAAAGCTTCACTCCAGTTTCCATCTGAAGACGTTTCCTTTCTCACTGTAACCATCAAATTGTTCCTGAATGTCACTTCGCACTCAAAATGAAAACAGTGTTATGATACTGCTCAAAGAAAAGAGAAGCTTAAATGTGTGAGCAGAATTCACGTGACACAGAGCAGTTTCACAGAAAGCTTCCTTCTGGTTTCTCTCTGAGGTTATTTCTTTTTCAGGGGGTTCTGAAGAGCGTCTCCAAATGTCCTTTCTCAGATTTCACAGAAACCATGATTTCTACCTGCTAAGTCCAAAAAATTACTTAACTCTTTGAGATGAATGCAAACATCACAAAAGCGTTGCACAGAAAGCTTCTCTCCAATTTTCGATGGGAGACATTTCCTTGCTCAACACAGACCTCCAGTTGCCACTTACCATCCCTTCGCAGAACCCTCAGAGGACGACTTTCAAACTGGGAAATGTAGAGTAAGCTTTCACCCTGTGAAAAGAATGGGCATGTCAGAGAGCAGTTTCTTCGAGTGCTTCTTTCTGTTTTTTATTGGATGACATTTCACCTTTTGCCATAGTCTACAATGTGCTCCGAATATCACTCTTTTGGTTTTACAGGAACAGTGTTCAAACTGTGCCTTATGAGAAGAACATGATAACCCCCTGAGTTGAATGCACACATCACCAAGCAGTTTCTCAGAAATCTCTACAATTTTTATCTGACTATATTTCCTATTTGACCATAAGCCTGAATGTGATCCCAAATATCCCGTCGTGGATCCATCCATGAGGCACTATCCAAGCTGCATAATGTTAAGCAAGCTTCATCTATGTAAGAATAAACATAGAAAAAAACAGATTCACAGAAAGCTTCCTTAGAGTTTTTATCTGAACATATTTCCTTTTTCACCATAGTCCTGAGTGTGCTCCCGAAAGTCCCTTCTTGAGTACGTCCATGACAGTTTTCAAGCTGTGTACTATAAGGAAATCTTTATCTCTGTGAGATGATTACACATATCACAGAGTAATTTCCTAGAAATCATCTTTCCCAGTGTTGTCTCTGGCTATTTTCCTCTTCATCATCAGCATCAACGTGCTCCCGATTATTACCTGGTACCGGTTTCTCCAAAAGAATTTCCCCGACGCTGTATGAGAAGAGAGGTATAACACTGTGAGTGGAATGCACATGTCACAAAGCAGTTCCTCGGAAAGCTTCTCTCCAGTTTCGGTCTGAACATATTTCCTTTTTCACCAGAAGCCTCAAAGTGCTCCTGAATGTCTCATCACACGCTAAATATACTCAGGGTTATAAAACTACTCAACGTAAGAAGAGGCTTAACTAAGCGAGAGGAATTAAGACGATATAGAGTACTTCCATGGAAAGCTTCACTCTGGATTTTACCTGAGGATATTTTCTTCTGCATGTTCTAATGATCGTTCCCAAATGTCCTTCCTCAGATTCAACAAAAACAGTGACTTCAATCTGCCCAATCCAAGGAACAGTTTAAATCTAGGAGGCGAATACACACATCGCAAAGAAGTTGCTCAGAAAGTTACTCTGCAGGTTTCATTGGAAGATGTTTCCTTGCGCACCACAAGCCTCCAGGTGTCACTAAATATCCCTTCACAGATTCTTTAAAGACAGAATTCGAAACTGGGCAACATAGAGTAAGCATAAATTCTGTGAAGTGAATGCACATATCAGAGAACAGATTCCTGGAACGCTTCTTTCTCGTTTTTATTTCAGTACATTTCACTATTCGTCATAGTCCTCATTGCGGTCAAAAATATCACTATTTCAGTTTCAGAGGAACAGGGTTCAATCCCTGCCTTTTGAGAAAAGAGGTATAACTCCCTGAGTGGCATGCATACATCACAAAATAGTTTCTCAGAAAGCTTCTTTCCAGTTTTTATCTGATGATATCTCCTCTTTCACCGAAGGCCTGGATGTACTCCCGAATGTCCCTTTGCCAATCCGTGCATGACAGAGTTTCCAAACTGTGTAATATAAGAAAAGTTTTAACTACGCAGGATGAATAGATATATCTAACATGAAGCAGATTCCCAGAAATATTCTTTCCAGTTTTGAAACACTTCCACTGAAATATTCTCTCCAGGTTTGTCTGAGAATATTTCCTTTTTCACCACAGCCATCCCTGTACTCCTGAAGGTCTCTTGGTAGCTTTTTCTCCAATAGGGATACCGGAATCCTGTAGGAGAAGAAAGGTATATTTCTCTAAGTGGAATGCACACGTCTCAAAGCAGCTGCTCAGAAAGCTTCTCTGCAGTTTTTATCTGAACACGTTTCCTTTCTCACTGTAACCATCAAATCGATCCTGAATATCCTTTTACAGTCTAAACAAAAACATTTTTATGATACTACTCAGTGAAAAGAGAAGCTTAACTGTGTGAGTGGAATTCACGTAACACAGAGAAGGTTCACACAAAGCTTCCTTCTGGTTTCTTTCTGAGATTATTTCCTTTTCAGGGTATTCTAAAGAGCATCTCCAAATGTCCTTTCTCAGATTCCACAGAAAGAGTGATTTCAAACTGCTCAATCCAAAGAATGATTTAACTCTTTTAGATGAATACAAACATCACAAAATAGTTGTGCGGAAACCTTCTCTGAAATTTTTGATTGGAGACCTTTCCTTGCTCGACACAGGCCTCTGGTTGCCACTTACTATCCCTTCGCAGAACCCTCAGCAGCCGACTTTCCAACTGGGAAATGTAGAGTAAGCATTAACCCTGTGAATAGAATGGGCATGCCAGAGAGCAGTTTCTTCGAGTGATTCTTTCTGTTTTTATTGGACGACATTTCACTTATGCCCTATTCATCAATGTGCTCCGAATATCACTCTTATGTTTTTACAGGAATAGTGTTCAACCTGTTCCTTATGAGAAAAACATTAAAACTCCCTGAGTGGAATGCCAAATCACCAAGCAGTTTTTCAGAAAGCTTCTCTGCAGTTTTTATCTGACTGTATTTCTTATTTCACCATGAGCCCGAATGTGATCTCAAATATCCCTTCGTGGATCAAACCACGAGGGAGTTTCCAAGCTGTGAAATGTAAGGAAACTTCATCTATGTGAGAAGAATAAACATAGAAAAAAGTGAATTCACAGAAACTTCTTTACAATTTTTATCTGAATATATTTTGTTTTTCAACATAGTCCTGAGTGTGATCCCGAAAGTCCTTTCGTGGTCCTGTCCATGACACTTTTCAAGCTCTGTAACGTAAGGAAGCCTTTACTTTGAGAGATGACTACACATATCACAGAGAATTTTCCTGGAAATATTCTTTCCACGTTTTGTCTGAGGCTATTTCCCTTTTCATCATAGGCACGAACATGATCCCGAATATCACTGGGTACCTGTTTCTCCAAAAGGGTTTCCCCAACGCTGTATGAGAAGAGAGGTATAACACTGTGAGTGAAATGCACACGTCACAAAGCAATTCCTCGGAAAGCATCTTTCCAGTTTTGGTCTCAACATGTTTCCCTTTTCACTGTAAACCTCATAGTGCTCCCGAATGTCCCATCACACGCTAAACATACACAGGGTTATAAAAGTACTCAACATAAGGAGAAGCTTAACTGAGCAAGAGGAACTAAGACGAGAGAGGTTACTTTCACAGAAAGCTTCCTTCTGGATTTTACTTAGGACATTTCTTTCTCCATGTTCTAAGGTTAGTTTCCAAATGTCCTTCCTCACATTCCACAACAAAAGTAATTTCAATATGTTCAATCCAAAGAACGGTTTAATTCCATTGGAAAAATAGACACATCACAAAGCAGTTGCTCAGAGGGTTATTCTGCAGGTTTCATCGAAAGATGTTTCCTTGCTCAACACAAGCCTCTGGGCGTCACTAAATATCCCTTCACCGTTCCTTCAAAGACAGAATTTCGAAACTGGGCAACATAGAGTAAGCATAAGTTCTGTGAAGAGAATGCCATATCAGAGAGCAGATTCTTAAAACGCTTCTTTCTCGATTTTATTTCAATGTATTTCACTATTTGCCATAGTGCTCAGTGCGCTCTGAAATATCACTTTTTTGGTTACACAGGAACAGTGTTTAAACACTGCCTTGTAAGAAAAGAAGTATAACTCCCTGAGTGGAATGCACACATCACAAATAGTTTCTCAGACCGCTTCTATCCAGTTTATATCTGAATATATCTCCTCTTTCACTCTAGCCCTGAATGTCCTACCGAATATCTCTTCGCAGATTCGTGCATGACGGATTTTCCAAACTGCATAATATAAGAATGGTTTGAAGTATGCTAGATGAATAGATATATCTAACACGAAGCACATTCATAGAAATCTTCTTTCTAGTTTTGTCTGAGGATATTTCCTTTTTCACCAAACTCATCCCTGTATTCTCGAATGTATCTTGGTAGCGTTTTCTCCAAAAGTGATTCCGGAATCCTCTAGGAGAAGAAAGATATATTTCTTTGAGTGGAATGCACACATAACAAAGCAGCTGCTCAGAAAGCTTCTCTCCAGTTGCTGTCTGAAGACTTTTCCTTTCTCACCATAACCCTGAAATAAAACCTGAATATCCTTTCACAGTCTAAACAAAAACAGTGTTATGAAACTACTCAGTGAAAAGAGAAGCTCAACTGTGTGAGCGGAATTCACGTGACACAGAGCAGGTTCACACAAAGCTTCCTTCTGGTTTCTCTCTGAGGTTATTTATTTTTCAGGGTATTCTAAAGAGCGTCTCCAAATGTCCTTTCTCAGATTCAACAGAAACAGTGATTTCAAACTGCTCAATCCAAAGAATGATTTATCTCTTTTAGATGAATACAAACATCAAAAAATAGTTGTGCGGAAACCTTCTCTGAAATTTTCGATTGGATACCTTTCCTTTCTCGAAACAGGCCTCCAGTTGCCACTTACTATCCCTTCGCAGAACCTTCAGAGGCCCACTTTCAAACTGGGAAATTTAGAGTAAGTTTTAACCTGTGAAAAGAATGGGCATGTCAGAGAGCCGTTTCTTTCAGTGCTTCTTTCTGTTTTTTGTTGGACGACATTTCACTTTTTGCCATACTCTCAATGTGATCCGAATATCACTCTTTTGGTTTTACAGGAGTTGTGTTCCAACTGTGCCTTATTCGAAGAACATTAAAACACCCTGAGTGGAATGCACACATCACCAAGCAGTTTCTCAGAAAGCTTCTCTCCAGTTTTTATCAGACTATATTTCCCATTTGACTATGGGCCCGAAAGTGATCCCAAATATCCCTTCGTGGATACATCCACGAGGGATTTTACAAGGTGCGTAATATAAAGGAAGCTTAATCTATGTGAGAAGAATAAACATAGAAAAAACAGATTCACAGAAACCTTATTTCCAGTTTTTAACTGAAGATATTTCCTTTTTCACCATAGTCTTTAGTGTGCTCCCAATGTCCCTTCGTGAATCCGTCCATGACAGTTTTCAAGCTCTGTAATGTAAGAAAACTTTATCTCTGTGAGATGAGTACACATATCACAGAGTAGTTTCCTAGAAAGCTTCTTTCCAGGTTCTGTCTGAGGCTATTTCCCTTTTCATCATCGACATCAACTTGCTCCCGAATATCACTTGGTACCTGGTACCTGTTTCTCCAAAAGTGTTTCCCCGACTCTGTATTAGGAGATAGGTATATCACTGTGAGTGGAATGCACACATCACCATGCAGTATTTCAGAAAGTTTCCCTCCAGGCTTTACCTGCGAGATGAATAGTTATATCTAACATGAAGCAGTTCCACAGAAATATTCTCTCCAGTTTTGTCTAAGGATATTTCCTTTTTCATGATAGCTGTCCCTTTACTCCCGAATGTCTCTTGGTAGCTTTTTCTCCAAAAGGGATTCCGGAATCTTCTAGGAGAAGAAAGGCATATTTCTGTGAGTGGAATGCACACGTCACAAAGTAGTTCCTCAGAAAGATTCTCCCCAGTTTCGGTCTGAATACATTTCCTTTCTCACTGTAAGCCTCAAATTTCTCCCGAATGTCCCATCACACGCTAAACATACACAGGGTAATAAAACTACTCAACGAAAGTAGAGGCGTAACTAAGCTAGAGGAATTAATGAAACAGAGTAGCTTCACAGAAAGCTTCCTTCTGGATTTTACATGAGGATATTTCTTTCTCCATGTTCTAAGGATTGTTTCCAAATGTCCTTCCTCTGATTCCAGGAAAACAGTGATTCCAATATGCACAATCCAAAGAATGGTTTAAATCTATGAGACGAATACACACATCTCAAAGCAGTTGCTCAGAATGTTACTCTGCAGGTTTCATTGGAAGATGTTTCCTTGCTCACCACAAGCCTCTGGGCATCACTAAATATCCCTTCACAGATTCTTCAAAGACAGAATTTCGAAACTGGGCAACATAGAGTATGAATAAATTCTCTGAAGTGAATGCACATATGAGAGAGCTGATTCTTGGAAGGCTTCTTTCTCGATTTTATTTCAGTATATTTCACTCTTTGCCATAGTCCTCAATGCACCCTGAAATATCACATTTTCGGTTACACAGGAACTGTGTTTAAACACTGATTTGTGAGAAAAGAGGTAAAACTCCCTGAGCGGAATGCATATATCACAAGTAGTTTTTTCAGAAAGCTTCTATCCAGTATTTATCTGAAGATATCTCCTCTTTCAACATAGGCCTGAATGTGCTCCTGAATGTGCCTTCGCGGATTCATGCCTGACGGAGTTTCCACACTGCGTAATATTAGAAAGGTTTGAGGTATACGAGATGTATACATGTATCTAACACGAAGCAGTTTCACAGTAATTTTCTTTCCAGGTTTCTCTGAAGATATTTCATTTTTCACCATAGCCATCCCTATACTCCCGAATGTCTCTTGGTAGCTTTTTCTCCGAAAGGGATTCTGGAATCCTCTAGGAGAGGAAAGGTATAATTCTGTGAATGGAATGCACACCTCACAAAGCAGCTCCTCAGAAAGCTTCTCTCCAGTTTCTATCTGAAGACGTTTCCTTTCTCACCGTAATGTTCAAATCTCTCCAGAATATCCTTTTGCAGTCTAAACAAAAACAGTGTTATGATACTTCTCAATGTAAAGAGAAGCTTAAGTGTCTGAGTGGAATTCACGTCACACAAGCAGTTTCACGGAAAGCTTCCTTATGGTTAATCTCTGAGGTTATGTCTTTTTCAGGATATTCTAACGAGCATCTCCAATATCCTTTCTCAGATTCCACAGAAACAGTGATTTCCAACTGCTCAATCCAAAGAATGATTTATCTCTTTGAGAGGAACACAAACATCACAAAAGAGTTGCGCCAAAATCTTTTCTCCAATTTTCGATGGGAGACATTTCCTTGCTCGACACAGGCCTCCGGTGGCCAATTACTATCCCTTCACAGAATCCTCAGTGGCTGACTTTCAAACTGGAAATGTAGAGTAAGCTTTAACCCTGTGAAAAGAATGGGCATGCCAGAGAGCAGTTTTTCGAGTGCTTCTGTCTGTTTTTTATTGGACGATATTTCACTTTATGCCATAGTCTTCAATGGGCACCGAATATCACTCTTTTTGTTTTACAAGAACAATGTTCAAACTGTGCTTTATTAGAAGAACATTAGAAATCCCTCAGTGGAATGCACACGTCACCAAGCAGTTTCTCACAAAGGTTCCTTCCAGGTGTATTCTGACTCTATTTCCTGTTTGACCATAGGCCCGAATGTGATCCCAATTATCCCTTTGTGGATCCATCCACGAGGGAGTTTCCAAGCTGCATAATATAAAGAAAGCTTCAACTATGTAAGAAGAATAAACATAGAAAAAAGCAGATTCACAGAAAGCTTCTTTCGAGTTTTTATCTGAAAATATTTCCTTTTTCACCATAGTCCTGAGTGTGCTCTGGAAAGTCCCTTCGTAGATACTTCCATGACAGTTTTCAAGCTGTGTAAATGTAAGGAAATATTTATCTCTGTGAGATGATTACACATATCACAGAGTAGTTTAAAAGAAAATTTCTGTCCATTTTTTGTCTGAGGCTCTTTCCCTTTTCATCATCGGCATCAACATGCTCCCGAATATCAGTTGGTATCTGTTTTTCAAAAAGGGTTTTCCCGACGCTGTATTAGAAGAGAGTTATAACACGGAGAGTGGAATGCACACGTCACAAAGCAGTTCCTCGGAGTGCTTCTCTCCTGTTTCTGTCTGCACATATTTCCGTTTTCACCCTAAGCCTCAAAGTGTTCCCGAATGTCCATCACACAGTAAACATACAAAGGAGTATAAAACTAGTCAATGTAAGGAGAGGCTCATCTAAGTGAGAGGAATTAAGATGACACTGAAGAGTTTCACAGAGAGCTTCCTTCTGAACTGTACCTGAAGATATTTCTTTCTCCATGTTCTAAGGATCGTTCCCAAATGTCCTTCCTCAGATTCCACAAAAGCAGTTATTTCAATCTGCTGAATCCAAAGAACGGTTTAAATCTATGAGAGGAACACACACATTGCAAAGCAGTTGCTCAGAATGTTACTCTGCAGGTTTCATCAGATGTTTCCTTGCTCACCACGAGCATCCGGGCGTCACTAAATATCCCTTCACAAATACTTCAAAGACAGAATTTCGAAACTGGGCAACATAGAGTAAGCATAAATTCTGTGTAGTGAATGCACATGGCAGAGAGCAGATTCTTGGAACACTTCTTTCTCCATTTCATAACAGTATATTTCACTATTTTCCATAGTCCTCAGTGCACTGTGAAACATCACGTTTTTGGTTACACAGGAACAGTTTTTAACCACTGCCTTGTGAAAAAAAAGGTACAATTAACTTAGCAGAATGCATACATCACAGGCAGTTTCTAAAAAAGCTTTTATCCAGTTTTTATCTGAAGATACCTCCTTTTTCATTGTAGGCCTGAGTGCGCTCCTGAATGTTCCTTCGTGGGTTCGTGCATGATGGAGTTTACAATCTGCGAAATATAAGAAAGATTTGAACTATGCGAGATGAATAGATATACCTAACATGAAGCAGTTTCGCCGAAACCTTCTTTCCCGTTTTGCCTGATGATATTTCCATTTTCACCATTGCCGTCCCTATATTCCCGATGTCTCTTGCTAGCTTTTCCTCCAAAACGGATTCCGGAATCCTCTAGGAGAAGAAAGGTATATTTCAGTGAGTGGAATGCACACAACACAAAGCAGTTCCTCGGAAAGCTTCACTCCAGTTTCGGACTGAACATATGTCCTTTTTCACTATAAGCCTCAAAGTGCTCCAGAATGCCCCATCACAAACTAAACATTCACAGGGTTATAAAACTACTCAATATAAGGAGAGGCTTAAATAAGTGAGAGGAATTAAAACGACACAGAGTACTTTCACTGAAAGCTTCCTTCTGGATTTTACCTGAGGATATTTCTTTCTCCATGTTCTAAGGGTCGTTCCCAAGTGTCCTTCCTCAGATTCAACAAAAACAGTGATTTCAATTTGCTCAATCCAAAGAAAGGTTTAAATCTATGAGATAAATACACATATCACAAAGCAAAGCAGTTACTCTGAAAGTTACTCTGCAGGTTTCATCGGAAGATGTTTCCTTGCTCACCACAAGCCTCCGGGCATCACTAAATATCCCGTCACAGATTTTTCAAAGACAGAATTTTGAAACTGGGCAACATAGAGTAAGCATAAATTCTGTGATGTGAATGCACACATCAGAGAGCAGATTCGTGGAACGCTTCTTTCTCGATTTTATTGCAGTATATTTCACTATTTGCCATAGGCCACAATGCGCTGTGAAATATCACCTTTTTGGGTACACAGGAACAGTGTTTAAACACAGCCTTCTGAGAATACAGGTATAACTCCCTCAGCGGAATGCATAGATCACAAGTAGTTTCTCAGAAAGCTTCTATCCAGTTTTTATCTGAAGATATCTTGTCTTTCACCTTAGGCCTGCATGTGCTCCCAAATTTCCCTTCACGGATTCGTGCAGAGTTTCCAAACTGCGTAATATAAGAAATGTTTGAACTATGCGAGATGAATAGATATATCTAACAAGAATCAGTGACACAGAAAACTTCTTTCCAGTTTGTCTGAGCATATTTCCTTTTTCACCATATCCATCCCTATACACCCGAATGTCTCTGGGAAGCTTTTTCTGCAAAAGGGATTGCCGAATCGTTAGGGGAAGAAAGGCATATTTCTGTGAGTGGAATGGTCATGTCGCAAAGAAGCTCCTCAGAAAGCTTCTCTCCAGTTTCTATCTGAAGACGTTTCCTTTCTCACCATAACCCTGAAATCACTCCTGAATATCCCTTTGCAGTTTAAACAGAAACAGTGTTATGATACTGCTCAATGAAAACAGAATTTTAACTGTGTGAGCAGAATTTATGTGACAAGGAGCAGTTTCACATAAACCTTCTTTGTGGTTTCTCTCTAAGGTTATTTCTTCTTCAGGATATTCTAAAATGCATCTCCAAATGTCCTTTTTTAATTCCACAGAAACAGTGATTTCAAACTGATTAATCCAAAGAATGATTTAACCCTTTGAAACGAATGCAAACATCACAAAAGAGTTGTGCAGGAAGCTTCTCTGCAATTTTCGATGCGAGACATTTCCTTGCTCGACACATGCCTCCGGTTACCCCTTACTATCCCTTCGCAGGACCTCAGAGGCCGACTTCCAAACCGGGAAATGTAGAGCAAGATTTAACCCTGTAAAGTGAATGGGCATGTCAGAGAGCAGTTTCTTCGAGTGTTTCTTTCTGAATTTTATTGCACGACATTTCACTTTTTGCCATAGTCTTCAATATGCTCCGAATATCACTCTTTTAGTTTTACAGGAGCAGTGTTGAAACTGTGCTTTTTGAGAAGAACAATAAAACTCTCTGATTGGAAAACGCACATCACCAAGGAGTTTCTCAGAAAGCTTCTCCCTAGATTTTATCTGACTATATTTCCTATTTGACCATAGTCCTGAATATGATCCCAAATATCCCTTTCTGGATCCATCCACGAGAGCGATTCCAAGCTGCGTAATGTAAGGAAAGCTTCATCTATGTGAGAATAATCATAGAAAAAAGCAGATTCACAAAAAGCTTCCTTCCAGTTTTTATCTGAAGATATTTCCTTTTTCACCATACTGCCGAGTGTGCTCCAGAAAGTCCCTTCGTGGATCTGTCCATGACAGTTTTCAAGCTGTGTGATGTAAGGAAACCTTTATCTCTGTGAGATGATTATACACATCTCAGGGAAGTTTCCTAGAAAGTTTCTTTCCAGGTTTTGTCTGAGGCTATTTCCCTTTTCATCATCGGCATCAACATGCTCCTGAATATCAGTGGGTACCATTTTCTCCAAAAGGGTTTCCTCAATGCTGTATGAGAAGAGAGGTATAACACTGTGATTGGAATTCACACGTCACAAAGCAGTTCCTTGGAAAGCTTCTCTCCAGTTTCGGTCTGAACAAATTTCGTTTTTCACCCTACGCCTCAAAGAGCTCCCGAATGTACCATCACACGCTAAACATACACAGGTTATAAAACTACTCAATGTAAGGAGAGGCTTAAATAAGCATGAGGAATTAAGTTGACACAGAGTAGTTTCACAGAAAGCTTCCTTCTGGATTTTACCTGAGGATATTTCTTTTTCCGTGTTCTAGGGATTGTTCCCAAGTGTCCTTCCTCAGATTCCACAAAAACAGTGATTTCAATCTGCTCAATCCAAAGAATAGTTAAAATCTATGAGACAAATACACACATCTCAAAATAGTTGCTCAGAAAGTTACTCTGCAGGTTTCGTCAGAAGATGTTTCTTTGCTCACCAGAAGCCTCCGGGCGTCACTAAATATCCCTTCTAAGATCCTTCAGAGACAGAATTTCGTAACTGGGCAACATAGAGTAAGCATAATTCCTGTGAAGTGAATGCACATATCAGAGAGCAGATTCTTGGAACGCTTCTTTCTCGAATTCATTTCAGTATATTTCACAATTTGCCATAGTCCTCTGTGCTCTGTGAAATATCACATTTTTGGTTACACAGGAACAGTGTTTAAATTCTGCTTTGTGAGAAAAGAGGTATAACTCCCTGAGCGGAAACCATACATGACATCTAGTTTCTCAGAAAGCTTCTCTCCAGTTTTTACCTGAAGCTAACTCTTCTCTGACCGTAGGCCTGGATGTGCTCCCGAATGTCCCTTTGCGGATTCGTGTATGACAGAGTTTCCAAACTGCGTAATATAAGAAATGTTTGAACTATGCGAGATGAATACATATTTCTAACATGAAGCGGTTTCACAGAAATCTTCTTTCCAGTTTTGTCTGAGGATGTTTCCTTTTTCACCACAGCCTTCCCTATACTCCCGAATGTCTCTTGGTAGCATTTTCTCCAAAAGAGATTCCGGAATCCTCTAGGAGAAGAAAGGTATATTTCTGTGAGTGGAATGTACACGTGTCAAAGCAGCTCCTCAGAAAGCTTCTCCCCAGTTTCTATGTGAAGACGTTTCCTTTCTCACCATAACCCTCAAATCGCTCCTGAATATCCCTTCGCAGTGTAAACAAAAACAGTGTTACGATACTGCTCAATGAATAGAGAAGCTTAACTGTGTTAGTGGAATTCACCTGGCACAGAGCAGTTTCACAGAAAGCTTCCTTCTGTTTTCTCTCTGAGGTTATGTCTTCTTCAGGATATTCTAAAAAGCGTCTGAAAATGTCCTTTCTCAGATTCCACAGAAACATTAACTTCAAACTGCTCAATCCAAAGAATAATTTACCTCTTTGAGATAAACACAAACATCACAAAAGAGTTGTGCAGAAAGATTTCTCCAGTTTTCGATGGGAGACCTTTGCTAGCTTGACACAGGCCTCTGGTGGCCCCTTACTATCACTTCGCAGAAAATTCAGAGGCCAACATTCAAACTGGGAAATGTACAGTAATGTTAACCTTGTGAAAATAATGGGCATGTCAGAGAGCAGTTTCTTCGAGTGCCTCTTTCTGTTTTTTATTGGATGACACTTCACTTTTTGCCATACTCTTCAATTTACTCCGAATGTCACTCTTTTGGTTTTAGAGGAACAGTGTTCAAACTGTGCCTTATGAGAAGTACATTTATACTTCCTGAATGGAATCCACAGATCGTCAAGCAGCTTCTCACAAAGTTTCTCTCCAGTTTTTATCTGACTCTATTTCCTATTTGACCATAAGCCCGAATGTCATCCCAAGTATTTCTTCGTGGATCCATCCACGAGGCAGTTTCCAAGCTGCGTAATTTAAAGAAAGCTTCAACTATGTGAGAAGAATAAACATACAAAATAGCAGATTCATAGAAAGCTTTCTTCCAATTTTTATCTCAGGATATTTCCTTTTTCACCATACTCCTGACTGTGCTCCCAAAAGTCCCTTCGTGGATCCACCCATGAGAGTTTTCAAGCTGTGTAATATAGGGAAACATTTATCTATGAGATGACTACATATATCAGAGAGTAGTTTCTTAAAAAGTTTCTTTCCAGGTTTTGTCTGAGACTATTTCCCTTTTCATCATCGGCATCAACATGCTCCCGAATATCAGTGGGTACCTGTTTCTCCAAAAGGGTGTCCTCGACGCTGTATGAGAAGAGAGGGATAACACTCTGAGTGGAATGCACAGGTCACAAAGCAGTTACTCGGAAAGCTTCTCTCCAGTTTTGTCTGAGAATATTTAATTTTTCACCATAGCCATCCCTGAACTCCCGAATGTCTCTTGGCAGCTTTTTCTCCAAAAGATATTCTGCAATCCTCTAGGAGAAGAAAGGTATATTTCTGTGAGTGGAATGCACACGTCACAAAGCAGTTCCTCAGAGAGCTTCTCTCCAGTTTCGGTGTGAACATATTTCCATTTGGAGGAATGGAGGCAAGATGGCTCACCTCCGGGTTCTACATCACCAACATTTCCCGCATGCGTGACAATGCAGCTGGTGCACGGGAATGTGCAGACCAACCGGGCATGTGCCAGGTGACATCAATCCGAAGAAACCAATATTTACCAGGTCGCACCTGCGGAATGCCCCCCGAGATGCCCGTGCCACACCTATTGCCCTCAATCTCCCAGAAAAGGTGCTCCCGCAGAGCATGGCGTGGACTTCCAAGCCTCCCCACTCCTGTCGGGACTGCAGGAACTCCGTCTGAGAGCTCCACAGGGCGACTCTCTTGGCCTCCTGTGTTGGAGGCCGACAGACCTCTCCCTACCCACCTTCTTCCCTGAGGCTAAGTGACCAAAAATAAATTTGCAGTTTTGCTCCTACCCTTGCCTATTCACTGGTAGTTTTGTGCTCACTCTGGTGTTCTTAGAAAAACAAATCAGTTGGTGCCGAACCCGGAAGGAGACCACTCCTCATGGCCCCCAGGTTCCGGGGAGCCTCCTCCTCCTCCTTCCATGCCACGGATGGACTAGGACATGAGACCCGCTTTCCTTATTCTCACGGACTCTCTGTGGTAAGTGGCCTTGTCTCCTCTTTACCACCCACGGCCAAAAATCCTGCGCAGGTCCAAGGCCCACTTTTGAGCCACCACGTGGCTCTGGAGACCCCTTCAGGACGGCGACGTCTGCCTGAAGGTAATCTCCACCTTGGCTCCAAGAGCCTCCAGTCTGTCTCTGCTGCTTCCAAAGGACGTTTTGTGGACAGGCAGAGATCCACTTCCATTTCCATTCTGCCCATTGTGTAAGTAAAGAGGAAACAAATGGGAAACCTCCAGTCCAAATATCCAAAGAGCACCCCCTTAGGGTGCCTCCTAGCCAATTTAAAAACCTTACAGCTTGAACAAGACCTTAGGAGGAATCGGATAATTTTCCTTTCCACTGTGGTGTGGCCCCGATACGAACTAGACAATCAGTCTCAGGGGCCACCAGTGGGCACCCTAGACTGCAATGTTCTGACCGATCTCAGCAATTTCTGCCAGCGGCTAGGCATGTGGTCCGAAATTACTTACATACAAGGCTTTTGGAGCTTACGCTCTCGTCCCAACCTCTGTAGCCGGTGCTCTTTGGCCCAAGTTATGCTAGCCAAGGACGCCAGCTCATAGGAACCCGAAAAAGAGGAGTCTTCATTCCTTTCTGTTCAGCCAGAGGACCTATGGTTTCCCTCACTTCCGCCCTACACTTCTGCTCCTCCCTCTGTCCAGACTCCTCCTTCCTCTTCCTTATCTACTGGTATTCCACTCGGTCCCATGCTTCCTTCGGGGCCCCCAGCTGGCTGTCTTGAGTCTCCTGTCGCTGCTCACACCTGCTCTAAGTGCCCCGCTGATGCCCTCATTTCTGCCCCGCACCCTCCTACAGCGTTAGCACCTTTGCAAGAGGTAGCTGGGGCGGAGGGGTAGTCAGAGTACATGTCCCTTTTTCACTGGCCGATCTTTACAAAATTAACTGTTTAGGTGATTTCTCAGCTAATCTTCTCATATACATAAAGGAATTTAGATACCTTTGTCAGGACTATGACTTAACTTGGCATGACCTCTAGGTTATCCTAACCTCCACCCTAAACCCTGAGGAGCAAGAGTGCTTCCTAGTGGCTGCCAGGCAGCAAGCCAACGAACTACATTTAACTGATGCTGATATCCCACTATGGGAGCAAGCAGTCTCCTCAGCAGACCCAGACTGGAACTACCAAGCAGGCCAGCCTGGGCGCCATAGGCGAGACATAACGGTCTAGTGTTTGTTGGCTGGTATGCAAGCAGCCTCAAACAAAACTGTAAATTTTAACAAATTAAAAGAGATTGTTCAAAATCCAGGAGAATATCCAGTTGCTTCCTTAAATAGGCTGACTGAGGTTCTAACCCAATATACCCGGTTAGATCCAGCCTCCCCCACAGGGGCCACCATTTTGGCATCTTTTTTCATTTTTCAATGAGCTCCTGACATTCGTAAAAAACTTCAAAGGTTAGGGGATGGTGCTCAGGCACCAATAAAAGACTTTGTTAAATTAGACTTTAACGTCTATAACTCCAGAGAGGAGATGGCTGAAGCACAGTGACAGGCTCGCCTTAAACAGAAAGCACAGCTTCTAGCAGTGGCTTTACAGCCCAGTCATAACCCCGGGCCAGAGAGCACACACCCCACAGACTCCAAGGCTACAAAAGGAGCCTGCTATAAGTGCGGCAAGGAAGGACACTATGTCAACAGGTGTCTGCAAGCTCCCCGAACTTCAACGCAGCCTTGCTATAAGTGCAAGACATCAGGACATTGGGCCAGTGAATGTCCTAACCCTCGTCCACCAGCAACCCTCTGCCCTGCTTGCCAACAGTGAGGACACTGGCAATCTGATTACCCAAACCTGAGAACAGTTGTCACGTCTCCACGTGACCCCCTTTCCCAGGATATTGGGAGCTCCTTCCAGCTCCTACATCTGGACGATGACAACTGAAGGTGACGAGTCTCGGGGAACCCCATTTCCCTCGCCGAGCCGCAGGTAAACCTCCTGGTAGCGGATAAGACAATTAATTTTTTAATAGATCGAGGGGATACCTACTCTGTTTTGCTGTCCTTCTCTGGACCTACACTTCCATCCAATATCTCTGTAGTGAGAGTAGACTGAAAGCCATCCACTCCATGAAAAACTCCACTCCTTAATTGCTGCATGGCCAAGAACTACTTTGCGCACGCGTTCCTCATTATACCCCCATGCCCTACCCCCTTAGTAGGCCCCAATTCTCTCTCTCTCCAACACATCTACAAGGTTTAAAGACAATTATCACGTGACTACTTAGCCAACATATTCTTGTCCGCACACATTCCCCCTGTAACACTCCAATACTTCCAGTTAGGAAGGCAGACGGAACGTATAGGTTAGTACAGGATCTTCGGCTAGTCAATGAGGCTATCCGTCCAACACACCTTGTACTTCCCAACCCTTACACCCTTCTGTCCCATATCCCTACCATTTCTACTTATTTTACTGTGCTAGACGTTAAGGATGCTTTCTTTACCATACCCCTAAACACAGACTGCCAGTTCCTTTTTGCTTTCACATGGGAGAACCTAGACACACATATCTTCACTCAACTGACGTGGACAGTCCTCCCACAAGGGTTCTGGGACAGCCCCTATTTCTTTGGTCAGGCCTTAGCAGAAGACCTTGCCTCCTGCCCTCTCACTACTAGCAAAGTTCCGCAGTATGTAGATGATCCCCTCATCTGTAGCCCTACCAAACAAGACTCTCTTCTAGACACTGCAATTCTCCCCAGCCATTTAGGCTCATTAGGTTATAGAGTATCTAAACACAAGGCCCCAATTTCTTGCCAAACCGTCATATACTGAGGAATCGAAATCACCCCAAAAACCCGGACACTAACTACCAACCGCATGGCCCTAATAAGTAAACTTCTTCCCACTCGAAATGCAAAAGAAATTCAATCTTTCCTAGGTATAATAGGCTTCTTCAGACATTGGATCCCCAATTTTGGAAACTTAGACAAACCTTTATACGCCGCGGTTAAGGAAACCCCACATGGGCCTTTGTCCAACCCCAAGATAATCTCGACTCCTTTCACCCGCTAAAAAGCTTGCCTTCTCTCAGAACCCACTCTCTCACTGCCTGATTTCCCTATTATTAAAGAAAACCAAGTACTCAAACTACTAGATGCACTGTCAGCACCTTCCAAGGTAGACATTATACATTGTAAAGGTCACTAAACTTCATCTAACCCGGTAGCAGCTGGCAACAATTGGGGTAATCATACTCAGGTGCCAAATGGAGGCCAAACAGCCCCCATTGAAGGCTATTTCTGGTGCAAGGGTGCCTTTCTAAAACCTTTAACCAAACTGTCACAACTCAATCTCAATCTCTCTGTGTCCCAGCATCCTTAGTGCCCAGCCTCACCGTGTATAGCAAGGCTGAACTAGTCAAACTGACACTGCAGCTCCACCCTCTTGCCAATCGCTTACAAAAACGGGCTGTTTCCTCCCTCTAATTACTGGAATCAGCTGAAAGCCTGGCCTTCCTGCAGTGCCGAACTACCTCAATAGCCCAAGTAGCTGCCCAAAACAGGCGAGCCCTAGACTTCCTTACAGCTGAAAAGGGAGGCACTTGTCTCTTCCTTGGAGAAGAGTGCTGCTATTATGTTAGCGAGTCAGGCCTAGTAGACACTAACATTCAAACCCTCAATAAAATAAAAAACTGAAATACACAACCTTAATACCCCAATCTTGCCGGGACCTTCCTTCTGGGTTTTGCCCATATTCCAACAAATGCTTCCATTCCTTATTCCTATACTAATACTGTGCCTTATTTTATTCTTCATCCGTACGTCCAAATACCAACCTAGTCCCTGAACTTAATGACGCCCCTTAAGAGCAGGAAGTAGCCAGACAGACCACGTCGCCCCTTATCACTATTATCAATCAAAGGTTGGACTGTGTGGATAAACGGAGGCAAGATGGCACACTTCCGAGTTCTTCATCACCAACTTTTGCCACACGCGCATAAATGCAGCTGGTGCCAGGGAATGTGCAGACCAACTGGGCATGCGCCAGGTGACATCAATCCGAAGAGACCAAGATTTACCTGGTCGCACCTACTGAACACCCTCGACATGCCCGTGCCCCGCCTATTGCCATCCCACTCCTAGAAAAGCTGCTCCCGGTGAGCGTCTCGCGTGGACTTCCCAGCCCCCACTCCTGTCGGGACTACATTAGGAACTCCATCCCAGAGCTCCATGGGGTGACTCTCTTGGCCTGCTTTGACAGAGGCTGACAGACCTCTCCCTACCCACCTTTTTCCCTGAAGCTAGGTGACCAAAACTAAATTTTCAATTTTACTCCTACCCTCGCCTGCTCACTGGTTCTTTTGTGCTCGCCCCGGTGGCCTTAGAAAAACAAATCAGTATGAGGAGGTATAACTAAGCAAGAGAAATAAAGATGACACAGATTCGTTTCACATAAAGCTTCCTTCTGGATTTTACCTGAGAATATTTCTTTCTCCATCTTCTAAGGATCATTCCCAAATGTTCTTCCTCAGATTCCACAAAAACAGTGATTTCAATCTGCTCAATCTAAAGAATGGTTTAAATCTATGAGACGAATACACACATCACAAAGCAGTTGCTCAGAATGTTACTCTGCAGCATTCATCAGAAGATATTTCCTTGCTCACCACAAGTCTCCGGGCGTCACTAAATATCCCTTCACAGATTCTTCAAAGACAGAATTTCGAAACTGGGCAACATAGAGTAAGCATAGATTCTGTGAAGTGAATGCACATATCAGAGAGCAGATTCTTGGAACGCTTCTTTCTTGCTTTTATTTCAGTATATTTCACTATATGCCATATTCCTCAATGTGCACCAAAATATCCCTTCTTCGGTTAAACAGGAACTGTGTTTAAACACTGCCTTTTGAGAAAAGAGGTATAACTCCGTGAGCGGAATGCATACATCACAAGTAGTTTCTGAGAAAGCTTCTATCCAGTTTTTATCTGAAGATATCTCCTCTTTCACCATAGGCCTGAATGTGCTCCCAAAGGTCACTTTGCGGACTTGTGCATGACAGAGTTTCCTCACTTCGTAATATAAGAAAGGTTTGAACTATACGAGATGAATAGATATATCTACCACGAAGCAGTTTCACGGAAATGTTCTCTCCAGTTTTGTCTGAGGATATTTCCTTTTTCACCATAGACGACCCTATCCTCCCGAATGTCTCTTGGTAGCTTTTTCTTCAAAAGGGATTCTGGAATCCTCTAGGAGAAGAAAGGTATATTTCTCTAAGTGAAATGCACATGTCACAAAGCAGCTCCTGAGAAAACTTCTCACCAGTTTCTATCTGAAGATGTTTCCTTTCTCACCATAACCTTCAAATCGCTCCTGAATATCCCTTCACAATCTAAACAAAAACAGTGCTGTGGTACTGTTCAGTGAAAAGAGAAGCTTACCTGTGAGAACGGAATTCATGTGACCCAGAGCAGTTCCACAGAAAACTTCCTTCTGGTTTCTCTCTGAGGTTATTTCTTTCTCAGGATATTCTATAGAGTGTCTCCAAACGTCCTTTCTGAGATCTGCAGATAAACTGTTCTCTCCAAAGAATGATTTAACACTTTGAGATGAATACAAACATCACAAAAGACTTGTGCAGAAAGCTTCTCTCCAATTTTCTGTGGGAGACATTTCCTTGCTCAACACAGGCCTCCTGTTGCCATTTACTATCCCTTCGCAGAACCCTCAGAGGCCGACTTTCAAACTGGGAAATATAGAGTAAGCTTTAACCCTGTGAAAAGAATGGACATGTCAGAGAGCAGTTTCTTTGAGTGCTTCTTTCTGTTTTTTATTGGGCGACATTTCACTTTTTGCCATAGTTTTCAATGTGCTCTGAATATCACTCTTTTGGTTTTACATTAACAGTGTTCAAACTGTGCCTTATGAGAAGAATATTAAAACCCCCTGAGAGGAATGTACATATCGCCAAGCAGTTTTTTAGAAAGCTTCTCTGAAGTTTTTATCTGACTATATTTCCCATTTGACCATGGGCCCGAATGTGATCCCAAATATCCCCTCACGGATCCATCCACGAGGGAGTTTCCAAGCTGTGTAATGTAAAGGAAGCTTCATGTATGTGAGAAGAATAAACATAGAGAAAAGCCGATTCACAGAAAGATTCTTTCCAGTTTTTATCTGAGGATATTTCCTGTTTCACCATAGTCCTGAGCATGCTCATGAGAGTCTCTTCGTAGATCCATCGATGACAGTTTGCAAGCTGTGTAATGTAAGGAAACCTTTATCTCTGTGAGATGAATACACATATCACAAACTAGTTTCCTGGAAAGCTTCTTTCCAGGTTTTGTGTGAGGCTATTTCCCTTTTCATCATTGGCAGCCACATGCTCCCGAATGTCACTTGGTACCTCTTCCTCCTAGAGGTTTTCCCCCATGCTGTATGAGAAGAGAGGTATAACACTGTGAGTGGAATTCACACGTCCCAGTGCAGTTCCTCAGAAAGCTTCTCTACAGTTTTTGTCTGAATATATTTGCTTTTCCACCGTAAGCCTCATAGTGCTCCCGAATGTTCCTTCACATGCTAAAAATACACAGGTTTATAAAACTACTCAACGTAAGAAGAGGTTTAATTAGCTAGAGGAATTAAGATGACAGAGAGTACTTTCACAGAAAGCTTCCTTCTGGATTTTACCTGAGGATATTTCTTTCTCCATGTTCTGAGGATCGTTCACAAATGTCCTTCCTCAGATTATACAAAAACAGTCACTTTTATCTGATCAATCCAAAGAACGGTTTAAATCTAGGAGATAAATACACAGATTGCAAAGCAGTTGCTCAGAGAGTTACCTTGCAGGTTTCATCGGAAGATGTTTCCTTGCTCACCACAAGCCTCTGGGCATCACTAAATTATCCCTTCACAGATTCTTCCAAGAAAGAATTTCAAAACTGGATAACATAGAGTCAGCATAAATTCGGTGAAGTGAATGCACATATCAGAGAGCATATTCCTGGAACGCTTCTTTCTCGATTTTATTGCAGTATATTTCACTATTTGGCATAGTCCTCAGTGCGCTCCGAAATGTCCCTTTTTAGTTTACACAGGAACAGTTTTAAAACACTGCCTTGTGAGAAAAGAGGTATAACTCCCTGAGCGGAATGCATACATCACAAGTAGTTTCTCAGAAGGCTGCTATCCAGTTTTTATCTGAAGATGTCTCCTCTTACACCATAGGCCTGAATGTCCTCCCGAATGTCCCTTCGCGTCTTCGGGCATCACGGAGATTTAAAACTACGTAATATAAGAAAGGTTTGAACTATGCGAGATGAATAGATATATCTAACATGATGCAATATCACAGAAATATCCTTTCCAGTTTTGTCTGAGGATAATTCCCTTTTCACCATAGACATCCCTATACTCCCGAATGTCTCTTGAGAGCTTTTTCTCCAAAAGGGATTCTGGAATCCTCTAGGTGAAGAACGGTATATTTCTGTGAGTGGAATGCACACGTCTCAAAGCACCTCCTCAGAAAGCTTCTCTCCAGTTTCTATCTGAAGACGTTTCCTTTCTCACCGTAACTCTCAAATATCTCCTGAATATCCCTTTGCAGTCTAATAAAATACAGTGTTATGATACTGCTCACTGAAAAGAAGAGCTTAACTGTTTGAGCGGAATTCACGTGACACAGAGCAGGTTCACAGAAAGCTTTCTTCTGTTGTCTCTCTGAGGTTATTCCTTTTTCATGGTATTCGAAAGAGCGTCTCCAAAAGTCCTTTCTCAGGTTCAACAAAAACAGTGATTTCAAACACCTCAATCCAAAGAATTATTTGATACTTTGAGACGAACACAAACATCAAAAAAGCATTGCGCAGAAAGCTTCTCTCCAATTTTCTATGGAAGACATTTCCTTGCTCGACACAGGCCTCTGGTTGCCACTTACTATCCCTTCGCAGAACCCTCACAGGCCGAAGATCAAACTGGGAAATGTAGTGTAAGCTTTAACCCTGTGAAAAGAATGGACATGTCAGAGAGAAGTTTCTTTGAGTGCTTCTTTCTATTTTTTTTTGGACGACATTTCACTTTTTGCCGTAGTCTTCAATGTGCTCCGAATATCACTCTTTTGGTTTTACAGGAACAGTGTTCAAACTGTGCCTTATGAGAAGAACATGGAAACTCCCCGAGTGGAATGCACACATCACCAAGCAGTTTTTCACAAAGTTTCTCTACAGTTTTTATCTGACTCTATTTCCCATTTGACCATAGGCCCATAGGTGATCCCAAATATCCCTTTGTGGATCAATCCACGAGGGAGTTTCCAAGTTGTGTAATGTAAAGTAATCTTCATCTATGTGTGAAGAATAAACATAGAGAAAAGCAGATTCACAGAAAGCCTCTTTCCAGTTTTTATCTGAAGATATTACCTTTTTCAACACAGTCCTGAGTGTGCTCCTGAAAATCCCTTCGTGGATTCGTCCATGACAGTTTTGAAGCTGTGTAATGTAAGGAATCCTTTATGTCTGTGAGATGATTACACATATCACAGAGTAGATTCCTAGAAAGCTTCTTTCCAGGTTTTGTCTGAGGCTATTTCCCTTTTCATCATTGGCATCAACATTCTCCCGAATATCACCTGGTACCTGTTTCTCCTACAGGGTTTTCCCGACGCTGTATGAGAAGAGAGGTATAACACTGTGTGTGGATTGCACACGTCACAAAGCAGTTCCTCGGAAAGCTTCTCTCCAGTTTCGGTCGGAATTTATTTCCTTTTTCACCATTAGCCTCAAAGTGTTGTATGAGAAGAGAGGTATAACACTGTGACTGGAATGCACACATCACAGAGCAGGTCCTCAGAAAGGTTCTCTCCAGTTTGTATCTGAAGACAATCCTTTCCTCACCGTAAGCCTCAAATACCTCCAGAATATCCCTTCACAGACTAAACAAAAACAATGTTATGATACAGCTCAATGAAAAGAGATGCTTAACTGTGTGAGTGGAACACACGTGACACAGAGCAGTTTCACAGAAAGCTTTCTTCTGGTTCCTCTCTGAGGTTATTTCCTTTTTAGGATATTCTAAATGCGTTTTCAAATGTCCTTTCTCATATTCCACAGAAACAGTGATTTCAAACTACTCAATCCAAAGAATGACTTAACTCTATGAGATTAATACAAACATCACAATAGAGTTGCACAGAAAGCTTCTCTCCACTTTGCGATGGAGGACATTTCCTTACTCGACAAAGGATTCTGGTTGCCACTTACTATCCTTTCGCAGAACACTCAAAGACCGCCTTTCAAACTGGAAAATGTAGAGTAAGCTTTAACCTTGTGAAAAGAATGGACATTTGAGACCAGTTCCTTCGCATGCTTTTTTCTGTTATTTCTTTGATGCTATTGAACTTTTTGCCATAGTCTTCAAAGAACTCCGAATATCACTTTTTTGGTTTCACTGCAACACTGTTCAAAGTGTGCCTTATGAGAAGAAATTTGAAACTCCCTGAGTGGAACCCACACATCACCAGGCAGTTTCTCAGAAAGCTTCCCTCTAGTTTTTATCTGACTATATTTGCTATTTCACCATAGGCCCGTATATGATACCAAATATCCCTTTGTGGATCCCTCGACGAGGGAGTTTCCAAGCTGCATAATGTAAAGAAAGCTTCAGCTATGTCAGATGAATAAACATAGCAAAAAGCTGATTCAAAGAAAGCTTCTTTCCAGTTTTTATCTGAAGATATTTCCTTTTTCACCAGTGCCCTGAATGTTCTCCCAAAGGTCCCTTCGTGGATCTGTCCATGGGAGTTTCCAAGCTGCGTAATGTAAACAAAGCTTTATCTATATGAGGTAATTACACATATCACAGTGTAGTTTCCTTGAAAGCTTCTTTACAGTTTTTGTCTGAGGCTCTTTGTCTTTTCACCATCAGCATCAACATGCTCCTGAATATCACTTGATACCTGTTTCTCCAAAAGGGTTTCCCTGACTCTGTTTGAGAAGAGAGGTATAAAACTGTGACTGGAATTCACACGTCACAAAGCAGTTTCTCGTAAAGCTCCTCTACAGTTTCGATCTGAACATATTTCATTTTTCACCGTTTGCCTCAAAATGCTCCCGAATATCCCATCACCAGCTAAACATACACAGGGCTAGAAAACTGCTCAATGAAAAGAGAAGCTGATCTCAGTGCGAGTAGTTATGACCACACAGAGCAGTTTCACAGAAAGCTTCCTTCTGGATTTTACCTGAGGATATTTCTTTCTCCATATTCTAAGGATCGTTCCCAAATGTCCTTCCTCAGATGTCACAAAAAAGTCATTTAAAGCTGCTCAATCCAAAGAATGGTTTAAATCTATGAGATGAATACACACAGAGTAAAGGAGTTGCTCAGAACTTTTCTCTGCAGGTTTCATCGGAAGACCTAGCTCACCACAAGCCTCCGGGCATCACTAAATATCCCTTCACAGATTCTCTAAGCACTGGACACCATAGAGTAAGCATTAATGCTGTGAGGTGAATGCACATATCAAAGATGAGATTCTTGGAACGCTTCTTCCTCGATTTTATTTCAGTATATTTCACTATTCACCATAGTCCTCAAAGCATTCTGAAATATCACTTTTTCAGATTCACAGGAACAGTGTTCAAAGACTGCCTTGTGAGAAAGGAGGTATAACTCCCTGATTGGAAAGCATACATCACAAAGTAGTTTCTCAGAAAGCTTCTCTCCAGGTTTTATCTGCAGATATCTCCTCTATCACAGTAGGCCTGAAGGTGCTCCCGAACGTCCTTTCATGGATCTGTGCATGACGGAGTTTCCAAACTGCGAAATATAATTAAAGTTTTAACTGTACTAGATGAAAATATATATCTAACACAAAGCAGTCTCACAGCAATCTTCTTTCCCGTTTTTGTCTGAGGATACTGCATTTTTCACCATAGTCGTCGCTATACTCCTGAATGTCTCTTCGTAGCTTTTTCTCCAAAAGGGATTCTGGAATCCTCTAGGAGAAGATAGGTATATTTCTGTGAATGGAATGCACAAACCACAAAGCAGCTCCTCAGAAAGCTTCTCTCCAGTTTCTATCTGAAGACGCTTCCTTTCTCACCATAAGCCTCAAAGCCCTCCAGAATATGATGAGCAGTTTCACAGAAAGATTCCTTTTGGTTTTCTCTGAGGTTACTCCTTTTTCAGGATACTCTAAAGAGCATTTCCAGATGTCCTTTCTCAGATTCCACCGAAACAGTGATTTGAAACTGCTCAATACAACGAATCTTATAACGCTGTGAGATTAATACAAATATTACAAAAAAAGTTGCACAGAAAGATTCTCTCCGATTTTCGATGGAAGACATTTCCTTGCATCACACAGGCTTCTGGTCACCTCTTAATATGCCTTCACAGGAACCTCAAAGACCGACTTTCAAACTGGGGAGTGTAGAGGAAGCTTTAAGCCTGTGAAAACAATGGACATGTCAGACAGTAGCTACTTCGAGTGCTTCTTTCTGTTTTTTATTAGGAGACATTTGACTTTTTTCTGTAGTCTTCAATGTGCTCCGAATATCACTCTTTCAGTTTTAAAGGAACAGAGTTCAAACTGTGCCTTATGAGAAGAAAGTTATAGCTGCCTGAGTGGTATGCACACATCACGAAGAAGTTTCTCAGAAAGCTTCTCTCCATTTTTTATCTGACTATATTTCCTATTTCACCATGGGCCTGAATGTGATCGCAAATATCCCATCGCAGATCAATCCACGAGGGAGTTTGCAATCTGTGTAATGTAAAGAAAGATTCAGTAATGTGAGATTATTAAACATAGCAAAAAGCAGATTTACAGAAAGCTTCTTTCCAGTTTCTTTCTGAAGATATTTCCATTTTCACCATAGTCCTGAATGTGCTCTTGATGGTCCATTCGTGGATCCGTCCATGACAGTTTCCAAGCTGCCTAATGTAAAGAAAGCTTTATCTATGTGAGTTGATTACACATATCACAGAGTAGTTTCCTAGAAAGATTCTTTCCATTTTTTGTCTGAGGCTATTTCCCTTTTCACCATTGGCATAAACATGCTCCAGAATATCATTTGGTACCTGTTTCTCCAAAAGGGTTTCCCTGACGCTGTATGAGAAGAGAGGTATAACACTGTTACTGGAATGCACACGTCACAAAGCAGTTCCTCGGAAAGCTTCTCTCCAGTTTCAGCCTGAGCATATTTCCGTTTTCACCATAAGCCTCAAAGTGCTCCCGAATGTCCATCACACACTAAACAAACAAAGGGTTATAAAACTGCTCAATGAAAAGAGACGCTTAACTAAACGAGAGGAATTAAGATGACACAGAAGATTTTCACAGAAAGCTTTCTTCTGGACGTTATCTGAGGATATTTCTTTCTCCATGTTCTAAAGATCCTTCCCAAATATCCTTCCTCAGATTCCACAAAAACAGTTATTTCAATCTGCTCAATCCTAAGAACGGTTTATATCTATGAGAGGAACTCACACATCGCAAAGCAGTTGCTCAGAACGTTACTCTGCAGCTTTCATCGGAAGATGTTTTCTAGCTCAACACAAGCCTCTGGGCTTCATTAAATATCCTTTCACAGATTCTTCAAAGGCAGAATTTCGAAACTGGGCAACATAGAGTAAGCATAAATTCTGTGAAGTGAATGCACATATCAGAGAGGAGATTGTTGGAACGCTTCTTTCTCCATTATATTGCAGTATATTTCACTATTGGCCATAGTCCTCAGTGCCCTCTGAAATATCATTTTTCAGTTACACAGGAAAAATGTTTAAACATTGCCTTGTGAGAAAAGATGTAGAACTCCCTGAGTGGAATGCATACATCACAAGCAGTTTCTCAGCAAGCTTTTATCCAGTTTTTATCTGAAGATATCTCATCCTTCACCATAGGCCTGAATGTGCTCCTGAATGTCCCTTCACTTACAGTTGCGTGACGCAGATCCTAAACTGTGTAATATACGACAGGTTTGAACTATGTGAGATGAATAGATATATCTAACACCAAGCAGTTTCACAGAAATCTTCTCTCCAGTTTTGTCTGAGGATATTTCCTTTCCCACCATAGCTGTCCCTATTCTCCTGAAGGTCTCTTGGTAGCTTTTTCTCCAAAAGTGATTCCGGAATCCTCTAGGAGAAGAAAGGTATATTTTTGTGTGAGGAATACAAACCTCACAAAGCAGTTCATCTGGTTCTCTCCAGTTTCGGTCTGAACATATTTCCGTTTTCACCGTAAGCCTCCAAGTGCTCCCGAACGTCCCATCACACGCTAAGCATACACAGAGTTATGAAACTACTCAACGTAAGTAGGGGCTTAACTAAACCAGAGGAATTCAGACGACCCAGAATAATTTCACAGAAAGCTTCCTTCTGGCTTTTACCTGAGGATATTTCTTTCTCCATATTCTAAGGATTGTTACCAAATGTCCTTCCTCAGATTCCACAAAAACAGTTATTTTAATCTGCTCAATCCAAAGAACGGTTTAAATCTATGAGACGAATACACACATCGCAAAGCAGTTGCTCAGAAAGTTACTCTGCAGGTTTCATCAGAAGATGTTTCCTTGCTCACAAGAAGCCTCCGGGCGTCACTTAATATTCTGTCACAGATTCTTCAAAGACAGAATTTCGAAACTGGGCAACATAAAGAAAGCAAATATTTTGTGAAATGAATGCACGTATCAGAGAGCACATTCTTGGAACTCTTCTTTCTCTATTTTATTGCAGTATATTTCACTATTTGCAATAGTCCTCAGTGTGCTCTAAAATACCATTTTTTCAGTTACACAGGAACAGTGTTTACACACTGCCTTGTGAGAAAAGGGGTAGAACTCCCTGAGAGGAATGCACACATCACAAGTAGTTTCTCAGAAAGCTTCTATCCAGTGTTTATCTGAAGATATCTCCTCTTTCACTGTATGCCTGAATGTGTTCCCCAATGTCCCTTCACAGATTCGTGCATGACAGAGTTTCCAAACTGTGTAACATAAGAAAGGTTTGAACTATGCGAGATGAATAGATATATCTAACACGAAGCAGTTTCACAGAAATGTTCTTTCCAGTTTTTTGTGAAGATATTTCCTTTTTCACCATAGCCATCCCTATACTCCCGAATGTCTCTTGGCAGCTTTTTCTCCAAAAGGGATTTCAGTATTCTCTAGGAAAAGAAAGGTATATTTCGGTCAGTAGAATGCACACGTCACAAAGCAGCTCCTCAGTAAGCTTCTCTCCAGTTTCTATCTGAATACGTTTCCTTTCTCACCGTAACCTTCAAATCGCTCCTGAATATTCCTTCACAGTCTAAACAAAAACAGTGTAATGATACTGCTCAGTGAAAAGAGAAGATTGACCCTGTGAGCGGAATTCACGTGACACAGAGTAGTTTCACAGAAAGCTTCCTTCTGGTTTCTCTCTGAGGTTGTGTCTTTTTCAGGATAATCTAAAGACCGTCTCCCAAGTTCCTTTCTCAGATTCACAGAAATAGTGATTTCAAACTGTTCAGTCCAAAGAATGATTGAAATCTTTGTGATGAATACAAACATCACGAAAGAGTTGCTCATAAAGCTTCTCTACAATTTTCGATGGGAGACATTTCCCTGCTCAACACAGGCCTCCTGTTGTCACTTACTATCCCTTCGCCGATCCCTCAGGGGCCGACATTCATCCTGGGAAATGTAGAGTAAGCTTTAACCCTGTGAAGAGAATGGGCATGTCAGTGAGCAGTTTCTTCGAGTGCTTCGTTCTGTTTTTTATTGGACGACATTTCACTTTTTGCCTTAGTCTTTAATGTGCTCCGAATATCACTCTTTTGGTTTGACAGGAACTGTGTTCAAACTGTGCCTTATGAAAAGGACATTAAAGTACCCTGAGTGGAATGCACACATCACCAAGCAGTTTCTCAGAAAGCTTCTCTCCAGGTTTTATCTGACTTTTTTTCCTATTTGACCATAGGCCCGAATGTGATCCCAAGTATCCCTTTGTGGATCCAACCACGAAGGGGTTTCCAAGTGGCATAAAGTAAAGAAATCTTCATCTACGTGAGAAGAATAAACATAGAAAAAAGCAGATTGAAAGAAAGCTTCTTTCCAGTTTTTACGTGAAGATACTTCCTTTTTCACCATAGTCCTGAGTGTGCTCCCCAAAGTCCATTCGTGGATTCGTCCATGACATTTTTCAAGCTGTATAATGTAAGCAAACCTTTATCTATGTGACATGATTACACATATCACAGAGTAGTTTCCTACAAAGCCTCTGTCCAGGTTTTGTCTGAGGCTATTTCCCTTTTCATCATCGGCATCAACATGCTCCCGAATATAACATGGTACCTTTTTCTCCAAAAGGGTTTCCCCAACGCTGTATAAGAAGAGTAGTATAACACTGTGAGTGGAATGCACACATCACCAAGCAGTTCCTCGGAAAGCTTCCCTCCAGGTTTGGTGTGAAGATATTTCCCTTTTCAACGTAAGCCTCAAAGTGCTCCCGAATGTCCCATTACATGATAAAAATACAGAGGGTTATAAAACTACTCAACGTAAGTAGAGGCTTAACTGAGTGAGAGGAATTAAGACGACACAGAGTAGTTTCACAGAAAGCTTCCTTCTGGATTTTACCTGAAAATATTTCTTCCTCCATGTTTTAAGGATCATTCCCAAATGTCCTTCCTCAGATTCCAAAAAAGCAGTGATTCCAATCTGCTCAATCCAAGGAATGATTTAAATTTAGGAGACGAATACACACATCACACAGTGGTTGCTCAGAAAGTTGCTCTGCAGGTTTCATCAGAAGATGTTTCCTTGCTCACCAGGAGCCTCCTGGCGTCTCTAAATATCCCTTCACAGATTTTTCAAAGACCGAATGGACAACATAGAGTAAGCATAAATTCTGCAAAGTGAATGCACATACCAGAGAGCAGATTCTTGGAACACTTCTTTCTCGATTTTATTTCCATATATTTCACTATTTGTGATAGTCTTCAGGTCACTATGAAGTATCACTTTTTCGGTTACACTGGAAGAGTGTTTAAACACAGCCTTGTGAGAAAAGAGGTATAACTCCCGGAGCAGAATGCATACCTCAGAAGTAGTTTTTCAGAAAATTTCTATACGGTTTTTATCAGAAGATACCTCCTCTTTCACCGCAGGCCTGAATGTGCTCCCAAATGTCCCTTCGCGGATTCGTGAATGATGGCGTTTCTAAACTGTGTAATATAAGAAAGGTTTGAACTATGTGAGATGAATAGATATATCTAACACGAAGCAGATTCACAGAAATCTTCTTTCCAGTTTTGTCTCAGCATATTTCCTTTTTCACCATAGTTCTCGCTATATTCCCGAATGTCTCTGGGCAGCTTTTTCTCCAAACGGATTCTGGAATCCTCTAGGGGAAGAAAGGTATATTTCTGTGCGTGGAATGCAACGTAACAAAGCAGCTCCTCGGAAATGTTCTCTACTGCTTCTATCTGAAGACGTTTCCTTTCTCACCACAACCCTCAAATCGCTCCTGAATATCCCTTCGCAGTATAAACAGAAACAGTGGTGTGATACTGCTCAATGAAAAGAGAAGCTTAACTGTGTGAGCGGAATTCACGTGACACAGAGCAGTTTCACAGAAAGCTTCCTTCTGGTTTATCTCTCAGGTTATGTCTTTTTCAGGATATTTTAAAGAGCGTCTCCAAATGTCCTTTCTCAGATTCCACAGAAACAGTGACTTCAAAATGCTAAATCCAAAGAATGATTTCAATCTTTGAAATGAATACAAACGTAACAAAAGTGTTGCGCAGAAAGCTTCTCTCCAATTTTCGATGGGAGACATTTCCTTGCTTGACACAGGCCTCCAGGTGTCAGTTACTATCCCCTTGCAGAAACCTCAGAGGGCGACTTTCAAACTGGGAAATATAGAGCAAGCATTAACCCTGTGAAAAGAATGGGCATGTCAGAGAGCAGTTTCTTTGAGTGCTTCTTTCTGTTTTTCATTGGACGACATTTCACTTTTTGCCATAGTCTTCAATGTGCTCCGAATATCACTCTTTTGGTTTTACAGGAACAGTGTTGAAACTGTGCCTTATGAGAAGAACATTAAAACTCCCTGAGTGGATGCACACATCAGCAAGCAGATTCTCAGAAAACTTCTCTCCAGTTTTTATCTGACTATATTTCCCATTTGACTATAGGCCTGAATGCAATCCCAAACATCCCTTCGTGCATCCATCCATGAAGGAGGTTCCAAGCCGCATAATGTAAAGACAGCTTAATCTGTGTGAGAAGAATAAGCATAGAAATAAGCAGATTCACAGAATGCTTCTTTCAGGTTTTTATCTGAAGATATTTCCTTTTTCACCATAGTCTTGAGTGTGCTCCTGAATGTCTCTTCATATATTCTTCCATGACAGTTTTCAAGCTGTGAAATGTAAGGAAACCTTTTCCTCTGTGAGATGATTACAAATACCACAGAGTAGTTTCCTAGAAAGCTTATGTCCAGGTTTTGTCTGAGGCTATTTCCCTTTTCATCATCAGAACCAACATGCTCCCGATTATCAATTGTTACCTGTTTCTCCAAAAGGACTTCCCCGATGCTGTATGAGAAGAGAGGTTTAACACAGTGAGTGGAATGCACACGTCATAAAGCATTTCCTCGGAAAGGTTCTCTCCAGTTTCGGTCTGAACATATTTCCTTTTTCACTGTAAGCCTCCAAGTGCTCCCAAATGTCCCATCACACGCTAAACATACACAGGGTTATAAAACTACTCAATGTAAGAAGAAGCTTAACTGAGTGAGAGGAATTCAGACGAAACAGACTAGTTTCACAGAAAGCTTCCTTATGGATTTTACCCTAGGATATTTCTTTCTCCATGTTCTAAGGATTGTTCCCAAATGTCCTTCCTCAGATTCCACAAAAACAGTGATTTCAATCTGATCAATCCAAGAAGGGTTTAAATCTATGAGACGAATACACACATCACAAAGCAGTTGCTCAGAATGTTACTCTGCAGGTTTCATCGGAAGTTGTTTCCTTGCTCACCACAAGCCTCCGGGCGTCACTGAATATCCCTTCACAGATTCTTCAAAGACAGAATTTCGGAACTGGGCAACATAGAGTAAGCATAAATTCCCTGATGTGAATGCACATATCAGAGAGCAGATTCTTGGAACGCTTCCTTCTTGATATTATTGCAGTATATTTCACTATTTGTCATAGTCCTCAGTGCACTCTGAAATATCACCCTTCAGTGGCACAGGAACTGTGTTTACACACTGCCTTGTGAGAAAAGTGGTATAACTTCCTGAGCGGAATGCATACATCACAATTAGTTTCTCAGAAAACTTCTCCCCAGTTTTTATCTGAAGATATCTCCTTTTTCACTGTAGGCTTGAATGTGCCCCCAAATGTCCCTTCGAAGATTCGTGCATGGCGGAGTTCCCAAACTGCGTAATATAAGAAAGGTTTCAACTATGCGATATGAATAGATATATCTAACACAAAGCAGTTTCACAATAATCTTGTTTCCAGGTTTTTCTGAGGATATTTCCTTTCTCACCATAGCCGTCCCTATACTCCCCAATGTCTCTTGGTAGCTTTTCCTCCAAGAGGGATTCCGGAATACTCTAGGAGAAGAAAGGTATAATTCTGTGAATGGAATGCACACGTCACAAAGCAGCTCCTCAGAAAGCTTCTCTCCAGTTTCTATCTGAATACATTTCCTTTCTTACCATAACCCTCAAATCGCTCCTGAATATTCCTTCAGGATCTAAAAAAAAAAACTGTTATAATACCGCTCAGTTGAAAAGAGAAGCTAAACTTTGTGAGTGGAATTCACGTGACCCAGAGCAGTTTCATAGAAAATTTTCTTGTGATTTCTCTCTGAGGTTCTTTCTTTTTCAGTATATTCCAAAGTGCGTCTCCAAATTTTTTTCTCGGATTCCACAGAAACATTCATTTCAAACTGCTCAATCCAAAGAATGAATGAACTCTTTGAGACGAATGCAAACATCACAAAAGATTTGCACAGGAAGATTCCCTCCAATTTTCGATGGGAGACATTTCCTTGCTTGACACAGGCCTCCAGTTGCCCCTTACTATTCCTTCACAGAACTTCAGAGGCCGACATTCAAAATGGGAAATGTAGAGTAAGCTTTAACCCAGTGAAAAGAATGGGCATGTCAGAGAGCAGTTTCTTCTTGTGCTTCCTTCTGCTCTTTATTGGACGAAACTTCACTTTTTGCCCTAGTCTTCAATGTGCTCCGAATATCACTCTTTTGGTCTTACAGGAACAGTGTTCAAACAGTGCCTTATGAGAAGAACAGTAAAACTCCCTGAGAGGAATGCACACATCACCAAGCAGTTTCTCAGAAAGCTTCTCTCAAGTTTTTATCTGACTATATTTCCTATGTGACCTTAGGCCCGAATGTGATCCCAAATATCCCTTCGCGGTTCCATCCACGAGGGAGTTTCCAAACTGCGTAATGTTAAGAAACCTTCATCTATGTGAGAGGAATAAACAAAGAAAAAAGCAGATTCACAGAAAACTTCTTTCCAGTTTTTATCTGAAGATATTTCCTTTGTCACCATAGTCCTGTGTGTGCTCCCAAAAGTCCCTTCGTGGGTCCCTCCAGGACAGTTCTCAAACTGTGTAATGTAAGAAAACCTTTATCTCTATGATGATTACACATATCATAGAGTAGATTCCTATAAAGCTTCTTTCCAGGTTTTGTCTGAGTCTATTTCCCTTTTCATAATCGGCATCAACATGCTCCCGAATATCACCTGGTACCTGATTCTCCAAAAGGGTTTCCCCGACACTGTATGAGAAGAGAGGTATAACACTGTGAGTGGAATGCACACGTCACAAAGCATTTCTCCAGAGAGCTTCTCTCTAGTTTCAGGCTGAACATATTTCCTTTTTCTCCGTAAGACTCAAAGTGCTCCCAAATGTGCCATCACACACTATACATACACAGGGTTTTAAAACTACTCAACGTATGTGTTTGGATAAACGGAGGCAAGATGGCGCACTTCCGGATTCTTCATCACCAACATTTCCTACGCGAGCAAATATGCATCCGGCGCTCGTGAATGTGCAGACCAACTGGGCATGCTACAGGTGAGGTCAATTCGAAGAGACCAAGATGTACCTGGTAGCACATTAAGAACGCCCCCGACATGCCCGTGCCCCGTCTATTGCCCTCACTCTCCTAGAAAAGCCGCTCCCGGTGAGCGTCTTGCGCAGACTTCCCAGTCCCCAACTCCTGTTTGGCCTGCATTAAGATCTCTGTCCGAGAGCTCCACTGGGCGACTCTCTGGCCCTGTTTGCCAGAAGCCGACAGAGCTCTCCCTACCCACCTTCTTCCCTGAAGCTAGGTGGCCAAAGTAAATTTGCAAAGTTGCTCCTACCCTTGCTACTCGCTGTTTCCTTTGTGCTCGCTCTGATGGTCTTAGAAAAACAAACCAGTCCATGCTGAACCCGGGAGGAGACCCTTCCTCACGGCCCCCAGCGTCCGAGAGGCCTTCTCCTCCTCCTTCCACACTGCAGACAGACCAGGTCCTGAGACCGCATCCCTCATTCTCAAGGCCTCTCTGGAGTAACTGCCCTTTTCTCCTCTTTACCTCCCACGGCCAAAAATCCTGCGCAGGTCTGAAGTCCACTTTTGAGCCATCAAGTGGCTAGGGAGCCACCATGTGGACCGGGAGACCTGTTCAGGACAGAGACGTCCACTTGAAGGTGATCTGCACCTTGGCTTCAAGAGCCTCCAGACACTCTCTGCTGGTTCCAAAGGACTCTTTGAAGCCAGGCAGAGACCCTCTTTCATTTGCATTGTGTCCATTTTGTAAGTAAAGAGGAAACAAATGGGAAATCCCCAGTCCAAATTTCCAAAGAGCACCCCCTTAGGGTGCCTCGTAGCCAATTTAAAAACCTTACAGCTCAAATAAGACCTTAGGAGGAAGCAGTTAATTTTCCTTTCCACTATGGTGGGGCCCCGATACAAACTTGAAAATCAGTCTCGGTGGCCACCAGAGGGCACTCTAAACTGCAATCTTCCTTTTTTTTTTATTTTTTTTATTATACTTTAAGTTCTAGGGTACATGTGCATAACGTGCAGGTTTGTTACATATGTATACTTGTGACATGTTGGTGTGCTGCACCCATCAACTCGTCAGCACCCATCAATTCATCATTTATATCAGGTATAAAAGAAGACATTCATACAGCCAACAGACACATGAAAAAATGCTCATCATCACTCGCCATCAGAGAAATGCAAATCAAAACCACAATGAGATACCATCTCACACCAGTTAGAATGGCAATCATTAAAAAAATCAGGAAACAACAGGTGTTGGAGAGGATGTGGAGAAATAGGAACACTTTCACACTGTTGGTGGGATTTTAAACTAGTTCAACCATTATGGAAAACAGTATGGCAATTCCTCAAGGATCTAGAACTAGATGTACCATATGACCCAGCCATCCCACTACTGGGTATATACCCAAAGGATTATAAATTATTCTACTACAAAGACACATGCACACGTATGTTTATTGCGGCACTATTCACAATAGCAGACTTGGAATCAACCCAAATGTCCATCAGTGACAGACTGGATTAAGAAAATGTGGCACATATACACCATGGAATACTATGCATCCATAAACAAAGATGAGTTTGCGTCCTTTGTAGGGACATGGAAGCAGCTGGAAACCATCATTCTTAGCAAACTATCACAAGAAGAGAAAACCAAACACCGCCTGTTCTCACTCATAGGTGGGAACTGAACAA
The DNA here is from genome assembly GCF_000951035.1 of Colobus angolensis palliatus. Classification (NCBI taxonomy): domain Eukaryota; kingdom Metazoa; phylum Chordata; class Mammalia; order Primates; family Cercopithecidae; genus Colobus; species Colobus angolensis. The sequence continues at coordinate 890,291 of NW_012111808.1, read as the reverse complement.
TGAGATCACTTGGACTCGGGAAGGGGAACATCACACACTGGGGCCTTTTTTGGGGAGGGGGGAGGGGGGACGGATTGCATTGTGGAGTTAAACCACAATCTTCTGACCAACCTCAGCAATTTCTTTCAGCTGCTAGGCAAGTGGTCCGAAATTGCTTACATACAAGGCTTTTGGAGCTTACGCTCTCGTCCTGACCTGTATAGCTGGTGTTCTTTGGCCCAAGTTATGTTATCCAAGGACTCCTGCTCACAGGAACCCGAAAAAGAGGAGTCTTCATTCCTTTCTGTTCAGCCGGAGGACCTAGGGTTTCCCACACTTCTGCATTACACTTCTCCTCCTCCCTCCGTCCAGACTCCTCCTTCCTCTTCCTTATCTTCTAGTAATCCACTCGGTCCCGTGCCTCCTTTGGGGCCCCCAAGTGGCTGTCTTGAGTCTCCTGTCTCTGCCCACACATGCTCAAGTGCCCTGCTCATGCCCTCATTCCTGCCCCACACCCTCCTACAGTGTTAGCACCTTTGCGAGAGGTAACTGGGGTGGAGGGGGTAGTCAGAGTACATATCCCTTTTTCACTGGCCAATCTTTCCAAAATTCAGAAGCGTTTAGGTGATTTCTCAGATAATCGTACTACATATGTAAAGTAATTTAGATACCTTTTTCAGGCCTATGACTTAACTTGGCATGACCTCCAGGTTATCCTAACCTCCACCCTTAACCCTGAGGAGCAGGAGCACATCTTAGCAGCTGCCAGGCAGCACACCAAACAACTACATTTAACTGATGCTGCTATCCCACTAGGAGAGCAAGCACTCCCCTCGGCAGACCCAGACTGGAACTACCAAGCAGGCCAGCCTGGGTGCCGTAAGCGAGACATAACGGTCCAGTGTTTGTTGGCTGGTATGCAAGCAGGCTCAAACAAAACTGTAAATTTTAACGAATTAAAAGAAATTCTCCAAAATCCACAAGAAAATCCAGCCGCATTCTTAAAAGGGCTGACTCAGGTTCTAACCCAATATACCAGGTTAGATCGGTCCTCCCCCACACGGGCCACAATTTACGCGTCTTATTTCATTTCTCAATCAGCTCCTGACATTCGTAACACACTTCAAAATGTAGAGAATGGTCCTCAGGCACCAATAGAAGACCTGGTTAAATTCGCCTTTAAGGTCTATAACTCCAGGGAGCAGAGAGCTGAAGCACAGCGACAGGCTCCCCTTAAACAGAAAGCACAGCTCCTAGTAGTGGCTTTACAGCCCAATCGTAACACCAGGCCAAACAGCACACACTCCGAAGACTCCAAGGCTACAAAAGGAGCCTGCTATCAGTGTGGCAAGGCAGGACACTATGCCAACAGGTGTCAGCGAGGCCCCCGAGCCCCAACGCAGCCTTGCTATAAGTGCAAGGCATCAGGACATTGGGCCAGTGAATGTCCTAACCCTCGTCCACCAGCAACCCCCTGCCCTGCTTGCCAACAGGGAGGACACTGGAAGTCTGATTACCCCACCCTGAGAACAGGTGTCACGTCTCCACGTGACCCCCTTTCCCAGGATCCTGGGAGCTCCTTGCAGCTCCAACATCTGGACGATGACAACTGAAGGTGCTGAGACTCGGGGACCTCCATCACCCTCACCGAGCCATGGGTAACTCTCCTGGTAGCGGGTAAGACAATTAAATTTTTAACAGATAGCGGGGCTACCTATTCTGTTTTGCTGTCCTTCTCTGGACCTAGACTTGCATCCGATATCTCTGTAGTAGGAGTAGATGGAAAGCCATCCACTCCACGAAAAACCCCACTCCTTAATTGCTGCCTGCTCAACAACTACTTTGCGCACTCGTTCCTTGTTATACCCCATGCCCTACCCCCTTATGAGGCCGAGATATCCTGAGCACTTTAAAAGCCTCCATATACATTCCCAACAACCATTCCACTCCCCTTCAATGCCCTCAGGACCTGTTGGTCATGCTTTGTGCAGGCGCACACGCTCCTCCTATGTCACCCCCATCCCCCATCTTCCCTATTTCTGTACACCCTCAAGTGTAGGACACTTCCACCCCGGTCATAGCTGCCCACCACCCACCAGTTCTTGTCAAGCTCAAAGATCCCACTCGTTTCCCAAACCGCTGCCTGTTCTCTCTCTCTCCGACACATCTACAAGGTTTAAAGCCAATTATCACGTGACTACTTAGCCAACATATTCTTGTCCGCACACATTCCCCCTGTAACACTCCAATACTTCCAGTTAAGAAGGCAGACGGAACGTATAGGTTAGTACAGGATCTTCGGCTAGTCAATGAGGCTATCCGTCCAACACACCCTGTAGTTCCCAACCCTTACACTCTTATGTCCCATATCCCCACCAATTCTACTTACTTTACTGTGCTAGACCTTATGCATGCTTTCTTTACCATACCCCTACAAACAGACTGCCAGTTCCTTTTTGCTTTTATATGGGAGGACCCAGACACACATATCTCCACTCAACTGATGTAGACAGTCCTCCCAAAAGGGTTCTGGGACAGCCCCCATTTCTTTGGTCAGGCATTAGCAAAAGACCTTGCCTCCTGCCCTCTCACTAATAGCAAAGTTCTGCAGTATGTAGATGATCCCCTCATCTGTAACCCTACCAAGAGGCAGTTTCACAGAAATATTCATTCCAGTATTTGTCTCAGGATATTTCCTTTTTCACCATGGCCATCCCTATATTCTTGAATGTCTCTTTTTACCTTTTTGTCCAAAAGGGATTCCGCAATCCTCCAGTAGAAGAAAGGTATATTTCTGTAAGTGGAATGCACACGTCACAAAGCAGCTCCTCAGAAAGCTTCTCTCCAGGTTCTATCTGAGGACGTTTCCTTTCTCACTGTAACCCTCAAATATCTCCTGAATATCCCTTCACAGTCTAAAACAATACAGTGTTACGATACTGCTCAGTGAAAAGAGGAGCTTAACTGTGTTAGAGAAATTCACGTGACACAGAGCAGGTTCACAGAACACTTCCTTCTGGTTTCTCTCTGAGGATTTTCTTTTTCAGGGTGTTCTAAAGTGCGTCTCCAAATGTCCTTTCTCAGATCCAACAGAAACAGTGATTTCAAACTGCTCAATCTAAAGAATAATTTAACAGTTTGAGATGAACACAAACATCAGAAAAGCGTTGCACAGAAAGCTTCTCTGCAATTTTCGATGGGAAACATTTCCTTCCTCGACACAGGCCTCTGGTTGCCACTTACTATACCTTTGCAAAACCCTCAGAGGCCGAAGTTCAAACTGTGAAATGCAGAGTAAGCTGTAACCCTGCGAAAAGAATGGGCATCAGAGAGCAGTTTCTTTCAGAGCTTTTTTCTGTTTTTTCTTGGACGACATTTCACTTTTTGCCATAGTCTTCAATGTGCTCCGAATATCACTCTTTTCGTTTTCCAGGAACAGTGTTCAAACGGTGCCTTAGGAGAAGAACATTAAAACTCCCTGAGTGGAATGCATACATCACCAAGCAATTTGTCAGAAAGCTTCTCTCCATATTTTATCTGACTATATCCTATTTGAAAATAGGCCCATATGTGATCCCAAATATCCCTTTGTCGATCCATCCACGAGGGAGTTTCCAAGCTGCATAATGTAAAGAAAATTTCATCTATGTGAGAAGAATAAACATACGAAAAACTGATTCACAGAAAGCTTGTTTCCGTTTTTTATCTGAAGATACTATCTTTTTCACCATAGTCTTGAGTGTGCTCTAAAATTCCCTTCATGGATCCGTCCATGACATTTTTGAAGCTGAGTAACGAAAGGAAACCTTTATCTCTGTGTGATGATTACACATATCACAGAATATTTTCCTGCAGAGCTTCTTTCCAAGTTTTGTCTGAGGCTATTTCCCTTTTCATCATCATCATCAACATGCTCCCGAGTATCACCTGGTACCTGTTTCATCCAAATGGTTTCCCCAATGCTGTATGAGAAGACAGGTATAGCACTGTGAGTGGAATGCACAGGTCACAAAGCAGTTCCTCGGAAAGCTTCCCTCCAGTTTCGATCTGAACATATTTCCTTTTTCACCATTAGCCTCAAGTTGCTCCCGAATGTCCAATCACACCCTAAACTAACACAGGGTTATAAAACTACTCAATGCAAGGGGAGGCTTAAGTAATCGAGAGGAATTAACACGACACAGAGTAGTTTCACAGAAAGCTTCCTTCTGGATTTTACCTGAGGATATTTCTTTCTCCATGTTCTAAGGATCGTTCTCAAATGTCCTTCCTCATATTCCAGAAAAACAGTGATTTCAATCTGCTCAATCCAAAGAACTGTTTAAATCTTTGAGACAAATACAGACATCGCAAAGCAGTTGCTCAGAAAGTTACTCTGCAGGTTTCATCGGAAGACGTTTCCTTGCTCACCACAAGCCTCTGGCGTCACTAAATTTCCCTTCACAGATACTTCAAAGATAGAATTTCAAAACTGGGCAACATAGAGTAAGCATAAATTCTGTGAAGTGAATGCACATATCAGAGAGCAGATTACTGGAAAGCTTCTTTCTCGATTTTATTTCAGTATATTTCACTATTTTCCAAAGTCCTCAGTGTGCTTGGAAATATCATTTTTCTGTTACACAGGAAGAGTGTTTAAACACTGCCCTGTGAGAAAAGAGGTATAACTGCCTGAGCGGAATACATATATTACAAGTAGTTTCTCAGAAAGCTTCTATCCCGTTTTTATCTGAAGATATCTCCTCTTTTACCATGGGCCTGAATGTGCTCCAGAATGTCCCTTTGCGGATTCGTGCATGTTGGAGTTTCCAAACTGTGTAATATTAGAAAGGTTTGAACTATGCGAGATGAATAGATATATCTAACACAAAGCAGTTTCACAGAAATCTTCTCTCCAGGTTTGTCTGAGGATATTTCCTTTTTCACCATTGTCGTCCCTATACTCCCGAATGTCTCTTGGTAGCTTTTTCTCCAAAAGGGATTCTGGAATCCTCTAGGAGAAGAAAGGTATATTTCTGTGACTGGAATGCACACATCTCAAAGCAGTTCCTCGGAAAGCTTGTCTCCAGTTTCGGTCTGAACATATTTCCTTTTTCTCCGTAAGCCTCAAATTGCTCCCAAATGTCCCATCACACGGTAAACATGCACAGGGATATAAAACTACTAAAAGTAAGGGGAGGTTTTTCTCAGTGAGAGGAATTTAGATTACACAGTGTAGTTTTCCTGAAAGCTTCCTTCTGGATTTTACGTGAGGATATTTCTTTCTCCATGTTCTAAGGATTCTTCCCAAATGTCCTTCCTCTGATTCCGAAACAGAGTGATTTCAATCTGCTCACTCCAAAGAACGGTTTAAATCTATGAGACGAATACACACATCGCAGAAGTTTGTAAGAAGGTTACTCTGCAGGTTTCATCGGAACATGTTTCCTTGCTCACCACAAGCCTCCGGACATCACTATATATCCCTTCACAGATTCTTCACAGACAGAATTTCGAAATTGGGCAACATAATGTAATCATAAATTCTGTGAAGTGAATGCACATATCAGAGAGCACATTCTTGGAACGTTTCTTCCTCGAATTTATTTCAGTATATTTTGCTATTTTCCATAGTCCTCAATGCGGTCCAAAATATAACTTTTCGATTTCACAGGAACAATGTTCAATCCCTGCCTTGTGAGAAAAGAGGTATAACTCCCTGAGTGGAATGTATACATCACAAAGTAGTTTCGGAGAAGTCTTCTTTCGAGTTTTTATCTGATGATATCTGTTTTTTCACCGAAGGCCAGAATGTGTTCCCGAATGTCCATTCGCGGATCCGTGCATGACGGATTTTGCAAACTGCATAATATAAGAAAGGTTGGAACTATGCGAGATGAATAGATATACCTAATAGGAAGCAGTTTCACAGAAATCTTTCCAGTTTTTGTTTGAGGATATTTCCTTTTTCACCATAGCCATCCCTATGCTCCCAAATGTCTCTTGGTATCTTTTTCTCCAAAATGGATTCTGGAATCCTCTAGGAGAAGAAAGGTATATTTCTGTGAGTGGAATGCACACGTCATAAAGCAGCTCCTCTGAAAGCTTCCCTCCAGTTTCTCTCTGAAGTCGTTTCCTTTCTCACTGTAACAATCAATTCACTCCTGAATATCCCTTCGCAGTCTAAATAAAAACTGTGTTATGATATTGCTCAATGAAAAGAGAAGCTTAACTGTATGAGAAGAATTCACCTGACACAGAGCAGTTTCACAGAAAGGTTCATTCTGGTTTCTCTCTGAGGTTATATCTTTTTCAGGATATTCTAAACAGCGTCACCAAATGTCATTTCTCAGATTCCACAGAAATAGTGATTTCAATCTACTCAATTCAAAAAATGATTTAACACTTTGACATGAACACAAACATCACAAAAGTGTTGTGCAGAAAGCTTCTCTCCAATTTTCGTTGGGAGACGTTTCCTTGCTTGACACAGGCTTCTGATTGCCATTTACTATCCCTTTGCAGAACCTTCAGAGGCCGACATACAAACTGGGAAATGTATAGTAAGCTTTAACCCTGTGAGAAGAATGAGCATATCAGAAAGCATTTTTTTGACTGCGTCTTTCTGTTTTTAATTGGATGACATTTCACTTTTCACCATAGTCTTCAATGTGCTCCAAATATCACTTTCTTGGTTTTACAGGAACAGTGTTCAAACTGTGCCTTATGAGAAGAACATTAAAACCCCCTGAGTGGAATGCACACATCACGGAGCAAGTTCTCAGAAGGCTTCTCTCCAGTTTTTATCTCACTATATTTCCTATTTGACCATAGACCCTAATGTGATCCCAAATATCCCTTCGTGGATCCATCCACGAGGGAATTTCCAAACTGCATATTATAAAGAAAGTTTCATCTATGAGAGAAGAACAAACATAGCAAAGAGCAGATTCACATAAAGCTTCTTTCCAGTTTTTATCTGAAGATACTTCCTTTTTCACCATACTCCTGAGGGTGCTCCCGGAGGTCCTTTCGTGGATCCATCCATGAGAGTTTTCAAGCTGTGTAATGTAAGGAAACCTTTATCTCTGTGAGATGATTACACATATCATAGAGTAGTTTCATTGAAAGCTTCTTTCCAGGTTTTGTCTGAGGCTATTTCCCTTTTCATCATTGGCATCAACATGCTCTCGAGTATCACTTGGTACCTGTTTCTCCAAGAGCATTTCCCCGACGCTGTATGAGAAGAGAGGTATTAAATTGTGAATGGAATGCACAGATCACAAAATAGTTTTTCAGAAAGTTCTCTGCAGTATCGGTCTGAACATATTTCCTTTTTCACCCTAAGCCTCAAAGTGCTCCCAAATATCCTATCACATGCTAAACATACACAGGGTTATAAAACTACTCAATGGATGGAGAGGCTTAAGTAAGTCAGTGGAATTAAGATGACACAGAGTAGTTTCAAAGAAAGCTTCCCTCTGGACTTCACCTGAGGAAATTTGTTTCTCCAGCTTCTAAGGATGGTTCCCAAATGTCCATCCTCAGATTTCACAAAAAGAGTGAATTGAATCTGCTCAATCCAAAGAATGGTTTAAATCTATGACACGAATACACACATCCCAAAGCAGTTGCTCCAAAAGTTACTCTGCAGGCTTCATCGAAAGATGTTTCCTTGCTCACCACAAGCCTCCGGGGGTCACTAAATATCCCTTTACAGATTCGTCAAAGACAGAATTTCGTAACTGGGCAACATAGAGTAAGCAAAAATTCTGTGAAGTGAATGCACATATCATAGAGCAGATTCTTGGAACGCTTCTTTCTCGATTTTATTTCATTATATTTCACTATTTGCCATGGTCCTCTGTGGGCTGGAAATATCACATTTTCGGTTACACAGGAACAATGTTTAAACACTGCATTGTGAGAAAATAGGTATAACTAACTGAGCAGAATGCATACATCACAAGTAGTTTCTAACAAAGCTTTTATCCAGTTTTTGTATGAATATCTCCTGTTTCACCGTAGGCCTGAATATGCTCCTGAATGTCCCTTTGTGTATTCCTGCATGACGGAGTTTCCAAATTGCATAATACGAGGAAGGTTTGAACTATGTGAGATCAATAGATATGTCTAACACGAAGCAGTTTCCCCGAAATCTTCTTTCCAGTTTTGTCTGAGGTTATTTCCTTTTTCACCATGGCTGCCCCTATATTGCTGATGTCTCTTGGTAGCTTTTTCTCCAAAAGGGATTTCGTAATCCTCTAGGATAAGATAGGTATATTTCTGTGAGTGGAATGCACACTTCACAAAGTAGTTCCTCTGAAAGCTTCTGTCCAGTTTTGGTCTGGACATATTTCCTTTTTCATCATAAGCCTCAAACTGCTTCCGAATGTCACATAACACGCTAAACATACACGATAAACATATAAAACAACTCAAAGTAAGAAGAGGCTTAACTAAGCGAGAGGAATTAAGATGCCACAGATTAGTTTCACAGGAGCTTCCTTCTGGATTTTACCTGAGAATATTTCTTTCTCCATGTTCTAAGGATCGTTCCCAAATGTCCTTCCTCAGATTCTACATAAACAGTGACCTCAATGTGCTTAATGCAAAGAAGGGTTTAAACCCATGAGATGAATAAACACATCGCAAAGCAGTTGCTCAGAAAGTTACTCTGCAGGTTTCATCGGAAAATGTTTCCTTGCTCACCACAAGCCTCCAGACGTCACTAAATATCCCTTCACAGATTCTTCAAAGACAGAATTTCAAAACTGGGAAACATAGAGTAAGCATCAATTCTGTGAAGTGAATGCACATATCAGAGAGCTGATTCCTGGAATGCTTCTTTCTATATTTTATTTCAGTATATTTCACTATTTGCCATAGTCCTCAATGCGCTCCGAAATATCTCTTTTTTGGTTACACAGGAAGAGTGGTTAAACACTGCCTTGTGAGAAAAGAGGCATAACTATCTGAGCGGAATGCATACATCACAAGTAGTTTTTCCAGAAAGCTTCTATCCAGTTTTTATCTAAAGGTATCTCCTCTTTCAACATAGACCTGAATGTACTCCCGAATGTCCATTCGTGGATTCGTGCATGACGGAGTTTCCACACTGCGTAATATTAGAATGGTTTTTGCTATGCGAGATGAATAGATATATCTAACACGAAGCAGTTTCACAGTAATTTTCTTTTCAGGTTTGTCTGAAAATATTTCCTTTTTCAACATAGCCATCCCTATTTTCCCAAATGTCTCTTGTTAGCTTTTTCTCCAAAAGGGATTCTGAAATCCTCTAGGAGAGGAAAGGGATATTTCTGTGAATGGAATGCACACGTCACAAAGCAGCTCCTCAGAAAGCATCTCTCCAGTTTCTATCTGAAGACGTTTCCCTTCTCACCATATCCCTCAAATCGCTCCTGAATATCCCTTCGCAGTCTAAACAGAAACAGTGGTATGATACTGCTCAATGAAAAGAGAACCTTAACTGTCTGAGCAGAATTCACGTGACACAGAGCAGTTTCACAGTAAGCTTCCTTCTGGTTTCTCTCTGAGGTTGTGTTTTCTTCAGGATATTCTAAAGAGCGTCTCCAGATGGCCTTTCTCAGATTCCACAGAAACAGTGTTTTCAAACTGCTCAATCCAAAGAATGATCTAACTCTTTGAGATGAACACAAACATCACAAAAGAGTTTCGTGGAAAGCTTCCCTCCAAATTTCGATGGGAGACATTTCCTTGCTCGACACAGGCCTCTGTTGGCGACTTACTTTCCCTTCACAGAACCCTTAGAGGCCGACTTTCGAACTGGGAAATTTAGATTAAGCTTTAACCCAGTGAAAAGAATGGGCATGTCAGAGAGCAGTTTATTCGAGTGCTTCTTTCTTTTTTTTATTGTACGACATTACACTTTATGTCATAGTCTTTAAGGGGCTCAGAATATCACTTTTTTGGTTTTACAGGAACAGTGTTCAAACCGTGCTTTATGAGGAGAACATTAAAACTCCCCGAGTGGAATGCACAAATCACCAAGCAGTTTCTCACAAAGCTTCTTTACAGTTTTTACCTGACTTTATTTCCTATTTGACCATAGGTCCAAAGGTGATCCCAAATAACCCTTTGCAGATCCATCCACGAAGGAGTTTCAAAGCTGCATAATGTAAATAAAGCTTCAACTATGTGAGAAGAACACACATAGAAAAAGGCAGATTCACAGAAAGCTTCTTTCCAGTTTTTATCTGAAGATATTTCGTTTTCCACCATAATTCTGAGTGTGCTCCAGAAAGTCCCTTCGTGGATCCGTCCATGGCAGTTTTCAAGCTGTGTAATGTATGGAAACCTTTATCTCTGTGAGATGATTACACATATCACAGAGCAGTTTAAAAGAAAGTTTCTGTCCAGGTTGTGTGAGGCTATTTCCCTTTTCATCATCGGCATCAACATGCTCCCGAATATCACATGGTACCTGTTTCTCCGAAAGGGTTTCCCCGAAGCTGTATGAGAAGAGAGTTATAACACTGAGAGTGGAATGCAATGTCACAAAGCAGTTCGTCGGAAAGCTTCTCTCCAGTTTCGTTCTGAACATATTTCCTTTTTCACCGTAAGCCTCAAAGTGCTCCCGAATGTCCATCACACGCTAAACATACAAAGGGTTATAAAACTAATCAACGTAAGAGGAGGCTTAACTAAGCGAGAGTAATTAAGACGACACAGAAGAGTTTCACAGAAAGCTTCCTTCTGGACTTTAACAGAGGATATTTTTTTCTCCATGTTCTAAGGATCATTCCCAAATGTCTGTCCTTCCTCAGATTCCACAAAAAGAGTTATTTCAATCTGATTAATCTAAAGAGATGTTTAAAGCTAAGAGAGGAACAAACACATCACAAAGCAGTTGCTCAGAATTTTACTCTGCAGGTTTCATCGGAAGATGTTTTCTTGCTCACCACAAGCCTCCGGGGGACAATAAGTATCCCTTCACAGATTCTTCAAAGACAGAATTTTGAAACTCGGCAACATAGAGTAAGCATAAATTCTGTGAAGTGAATGCACATATCAGAGAGCCAATTCTTGAAGTCTTCTTTCTCGATTTTATTTCAGTATATTTAACTATTCTCCTTAGTCTTCACTGTGCTCCAAAATATCACTTTTTCGGTTATGCAGGAACATTGTTTAAACTCTGTCTAGTGAGAAAAGAGGTATAATGCCCTGAGTGGAATGCACACATCACAAGTAGGTTCTCAGAAAGCTTCTATCCAGTTTTTATCAGAAGATATCTCCTCTTTCACGGTAGTCCTGAGAGTGTTCCTAAATGTCCCTCTGTAGATTCGTGCATGATGGTGTTTCCAAACTGCGTCATAAAAGGAAGGTTTGAACTATGTGAGATGAATAGATACATCTAACAAGAAGCAGTTCCACCGAAATTTTCTTTCCAATTTTTTCTGGGGATATTTCCTTTTTCACCATAGCCGTCCCTATGCTCCTGAATGTCTCTTGGTACCTTTTTCTCCAAAAGGGATTCCGGAATTCTCGAAAAGATGAAAGGCATATTTCTGTGAGTGGAATGTATACGTCACAAAGCAGTTCCTCAAAAAGCTTCCCTCCAGTTTCTATCTGAAGAGGTTTCCTTTCCCCCGTAACTGTCAAATCGCTCTTGAATATCCTGTCGCAGTCTAAACAAAAACATTGTTATGATACTGCTCAATGAAAAGAGAAGCTTAACTGTGTGACTGGAATTCACGTAACACAGAGCAAGTTCACAGAAATCTTCCTTCTGGTTTCTCTCTGAGGTTATTTCTTTTTCAGCGTATTCTAAAGAATGTCTCCAAATGTCCTTTCTCAGACTCCACAGTGATTTAAACTCCTCAATCCAAAGAATGATTTAACACTTTGAGATGCATACAAACATCACAAAAGAGTTGCGCAGAAAGTGTCTCTCCAGTTTTCGATGGGAGACATTTCCTTGCTCAACACAGGCCTCCGGTTGCCACTTACTATCCCTTTGCAGAACGTTCAAACTAACGTCGGCCTAAGAGGCCGACGTTCAAACTGGGAAATGTAGGATACGTTTAAACTCTGCGAAAAAAAATGGGCATGTCAGAGAACAATTTCTTCGAGAGCTTCCTTCTGTTTTTTATTGGACGACATTTCACTTTTTGCCATAGTCTACAATGTGCTCCGAATGTCACTTTTTTGATTTTACACGAACATCTTTCAAACTTGCCTTATGAGAAGAACATGAAAACTCCCTCAGTGAAATGCGCACATCACCAAGCAGTTTCTCACAAACTTCTTTCCAGTTTTTATCTGACTCCCTTTCCTCTTTGACCATAGGCCCGAAGGTGATCCCAAATATCCCTTTGTGGACCCAGCCACGAGGGAGTTTCCAACCTGCATAATGTAAAGGAAGCTTCAACTATGTGAGAAGAATAAACATAGAAAAAACAGATTCACAGAAAGCTTCTTTCCAGTTTTTATCTGAAGATATTTCCTTTTTCACCAAAGTCCTGAGTGTGCTCCGGAAAGTACCTTCGTGGATCCATCCATGACAGTTTTCAAGCTTTGTGTTGTAAGGAAACCTTTGTTTCTGTGAGATGATAACACATATCATAGAGTAGTTTAAAAGAAAGTTTCTGTCCAGGTTGTGTCTGAGGCTATTTCCCTTGTCATCATCAGTGTCAACATGCTCCCGAATATCTCTTGGTACCTGTTTCTCAAAAAGGGTTTCCCCGACGCTGTATGAGAAGAGAGTTATAACACTGAGAGTGGAATGCACACATCACAAAGCAATTCCTCGGAAAGCTTCTCTCCAGTTTCAGTCCGTACATATTTCCATTTTCACTGTAAGCCTCAAAGTTCTCCTGAATGTCCATCACACGCTAAGCATACAAAGGGTTATAAAACTACTCAACATAAGGTGTGGCTTAACTAAGTGAGAGGAATTAAGATGACACAGCATAGTTTCACAGAAAGCTTCCTTCTGGACTTTAACAGAGGATATTTCTTTCTCCATATTCTAAGGATCGTTCCCAAATGTCCTTCCTCAGATTCCACAAAAAGAGTTATTTCAATGTGCTCAATCCAAAGAACAGTTTAAATCTATGAGAGGTCACACATGTCGCAAAGCAGTTGCTCAGAATGTTACTCTGCAGGTTTCATTGGAAGATGTTTTCTCACTCACCACAAGCCTCCGGGCGTCACTAAGTGTCCCTTCAGAGATTCTTCAAACACAGAATTTCGAATGTGGGCAACATAGAGTAAGCATAACTTCTGTGAAGTGAATGCACATATCAGAGAGCAGATTCTTGGAACGCTTCTTTCACGATTTTATTTCAGTATATTTCACTATTCACCATAGTCCTCACTGTGCTCCAAAATATCACATTTTTGGTTACACAGGAACAGTGTTTAAACACTGTCTTGTGAGAAAAGAGATATAACTCCCTGAGTGAAATGCACAAATAACAAGTAGTTTCTCAGAAAGCTTCTATCCAGCTTTTTTCTGAATATATCTCCTCTTTCACGGTAGTCCTGAGTGTGCTCCTAAATGTCCTTTCACGGAATCGTGCATGATGGAGTTTCCAAACTGCATCATATAAGTAAGGTTTGAACTATGCGAGAACAATAGATATATCAAACGTGAAGCAATTTCACAGAAATCTTCCCTCCAGTTTTGTCTGAGGATATTTCTATTTTCACCATAGCCATCCCTGTACTCACGAATGTCTCTTGGTAGCTTTTCCTCCAAAAGGGATTCCAGAATTTTCTAGGAGAAGAAAGTTATATTTCTGTAAGTGTAATGCACACGTCACAAAGCAGCTCCTCAGAAAGCTTCCCTCAGGTTTCTATCTGAAGACGCTTCCTTTCTCACCGTAACCCTCAAATCGCTCCTGAATATCCCTTCGTAGTCTAAATGAAAACAATGTTATGATACTGCTCAATGAAAGAGAAGCTTTACAGTGTTGGCGGAATTCACGTGACACAGAACAGTTTCACAGAAACTTTCCTTCTGGTTTCTCTCTGAGATTACTTCTTTTTCAGGATATTCTAAGGAGCGTCTCCAAATATCCTATATCAGATTTCACAGAAGCAGTGATTTCAAACTGCTCAATCCAAAGAATCATTTAACTCTTTGAGACGAATACAAACATCACAAAAGAGTTGTGCAGAAAGCTTCTCTCCAATTTTCGATGCAAGACATTTTTTTGCTTGACACAGGCCTCTGGTTGCCACTTACTATCCCTTCACAGAATCCTCAGAGGCCGAATTTCAAACTGGGAAATGTAGAGTAAGCTTTAACCCTGTGAAAAGAATGGGCATGCCAGAGAGCATTTTCGTCAAGTGCTTCTTTCTGTTTTTTATTGGACGACATTTCACTTTTTGCCATAGTCTTCAATGTGCTCCGATTATCACTGTTTTGGATTTACAGATACAGTGTTAAAACTGTGCTTTATAAGAATAACATTAAAACTCTCTGCGTGGAATTCACACATCACCAAGCAGTTTCTCAGAAAGCTTCTCTCCAGTTTTTATCTGAGTATATTGCCTATTTGTCCATAGGCCTGAATGTGATCCCAAATATCCCTTCGTGGATCCATCCACGAGGGAGTTTCCAAGGTGCGTAATGTAAAGAAAGCTTCATCTATATGAGATGAATAAACATAGCAAAATGCAGATTCACAGAAAGCTTCTTTCCATTTTTTTATCTGAAGATAATTCCTTTTTCATTACAGTCCTGATTGGTCTGCTGAATGTCCCTTCGTGAATCCGTCCATCAGAGGTTCCCAGCAACGTAAAGTAAAGAAAGCTTTATCTATGTGATGTCATTACACAGATCGCAGAGCAGTTTAAAAGAAAGCTTCTGTCCAGGTTTTGACTGAGGCTATTTCCCTTTTCATCATCGGCATCAACATGCTCCCGAATATCACTTGGTACCTGTTTCTCAAAAAGGGTTTCCTTGATGCTGTATGAGAAGAGAGTTATATCACTGAGAGTGAAATGCACACGTCACAAAGCAGTTCCTCGGAAAGCTTCTCTCCAGTTTCGGTCTGAACATATTTCCGTTTTCAACGTAAGCCTCAAAGTACTCCCGAATGTCCATCACACGCTAAACATACAAAGGGTTATAAAACTACTCAATGTAAGGGAAGCTTAACTAAGCGAGGGGAATTAAGAGGACACAGAAGAGTTTCACAGAAAGCTTCCTTCTGGGCTTTACCTGAGCATATTTCTTTCTCCATGTTCTAAGGATTATTCCCAAATGTCCTTCCTCAGATCACACGAAAAGAGTTATTTCAATCTGCTCAATGCAAAGAATGGTTTAAATCTATGAGAGGAACACACACATCACAAAGCAGTTACTCAAAATGTTACTCTGCAGGTTTCATCGGAAGATGTTTTCTCGCTCACCACAAGCCTTCGGGCATCACTAAATATCCCTTCACAGATACTTCAAACACAGAATTTCGAAAGTGGGCAACATAGAGTAAGCAAAAATTCTTTGAAGTGAATGCACATATCAAAGAGCAGATTCTTGGAACGCTTCTTTCACGATTTTATTTCAGTATATTTCACTCTTCACCATAGTCCTCACTGCACTCTGAAATACTACTTTTTCGGTTACACAGGAACAGTGTTTAAACACTGTCTTGTGAGAAGAGAGATATAACCCCCTGAGTGGAATGCACACATCACAAGTAGTTTCTCAGAAAGCTTCTATCCAGCTTTTTTCTGAATATATCTCCTGTTTCATGGTAGTCCTGAGTGTGCTCCTAAATGTCCCTTCGTGCATTCGTGCATGATGGAGTTCCCAAATTGCGTCATATAAGAAAGGTTTGAAATATGCGAGAACAATAGATATATCTAAAGTGAAACAGTTTCACAGAAATCTTCCCTCCAGTATTGTCTCAGGATATTTCTATTTTCACCATAGCCATCCCTGTACTCCCGAATGTCTCTTGGTACCTTTTTCTCCAAAAGGGATTCTGGAATCCTCTAGGAGAAGAAAGGTATATTTCTGTAAGTGTAATGCACACGTCACAAAGCAGCTCTTCAGAAAGCTTCTCTCCAGTTTCTATCTGAAGATGCTTCCTTTCTCACTGTAACCCTCAAATCACTCCTGAATATCCCTTCCTAGTCTAAACGAAAACAATGTTATGATACTGCTCAACGAAAAGAGAAGCTTTACAGTGTGAGCGTAATTCACGTGACACAGAACAGTTTCACAGAAACCTTCCTTCTGGTTTCTCTCTGAGGTTACTTCTTTTTCCAGATATTGTAAGTAGCGTCTCCAAATATCCTATATCAGATTCCACAGAAACAGTGATTTCAAACTGCTCAATCCAAAGAATCATTTAACTCTTTGAGACGAATACAAACATCACAAAAGAGTTGTGCAGAAAGCTTCTCTCCAATTTTCGAGGCGAGACTTTTTTTTGCTCAACACTGGCCTCCAGTTGCCACAAACTATCCCTTCGCAGAATCCTCAGAGGTCAACTTTCAAATGGGAAATGTAGAGTAAGCTTTAACCCTGTGAAAAGAATGGGCATGTCAGAGAGCATTTTCTTCAAGTGCTTCTTTCTGTTTTTTATTGGACGATATTTCACTTTTTGACATAGTCTTTAATGGGCTCTGAATATCACTGTTTTGGTTTCACAGATACAGTGTTCAAACTGTGCTTTATGAGAAGAACATTAAAACTCCCTGTGTGGAATGCACACATCACCAAGCAGTTTCTCAGAAAGCTTCTCTGCAGTTTTTATCTGAGTGTATTTCCTATTTTTCCATAGGCCCGAATGTGATACCAAATATCCCTTCATGGATCCATCCACGAGGGAGTTTCCAAAGTGTGTAATGTAAAGAAAGCTTCATCTATCTGAGATGAATAAAAGTAGCAAAAAGCGGATTCACAGAAAGATTCTTTCCATTTTTTTATCTAAAGATAATTCCTTTTTCATTACAGTCCTGATTAGGCTCCCGAATGTCCATTCTTGGATCCGTCCATTAGAGTTTCCCAACAATGTAAAGTAAAGAAAGCTTTATCTATGTGTGATGATTACACATAAACAGAGTATTTTCCTAGAAAGCTTCTTTCCAGGTTTTGTCTGAGAATATTTCCCTTTTCATCATCGGCATCAACATGATCTTGAATATCACTTGGTACCTGTTTCTCCAAAAGTGTTTCCCCAACTCTGTATGAACACAGAGATATGAATCTATGAGTGAAATGCTCACATCACAAAACAGTTTCTTGGAAAGCTTCTCTCCAGTTTCAGTCTGAACATATTTCCTTTTTCACTGTAAGCCTCAAAGTGCCCCCAAATGTCCCATCACACACTAAATATACACAGGGTTATAAAAATACTCAATGTAAGGAGAGGCTTCACTAAGTGAGAGGAAATAAGATGACACAGAGTATTTTCACAGAAAGCTTCCTTCTGAAATTTACCTGAGAATGTTTCTTTCTCCGTGTTCTATGGATCGTTCCCAAATGCCCTTCCTCATATTCCACAAAAACAGTGATTTCAAGCTGCACAATCCAAAGTACAGTTTAAATGTATGAGACGAATACATACATCACAAAGCAGTTGCTCAGAAAGTTACTCTGCAGATTTTATCGGAAGATGTTTCCTTGCTCACCACAAGCTTCCGGGCGTCACTGAATATCCCTTCACAGATTCTTCAAAGACAGAATTTTGAAGCTGGCCAACATAGAGTTAGCATAAATGCTGTGAAGTGAATGCACATATCAGAGAGCAGATTCTTGCAACGCTTCTTTCTCAATTTTAATTCGTTATATTTCACTATTTGCCATAGTCCTCACTGCACTCCGAAATATCACTTTTTGGCTTACACAGGAAAAGTGAATAAACACTGCCTTGTGAGAAAAGAAGTATAACTCCCTGAGCGGAATGCATACATCACAAGTAGTTTCTCAGAAAACTTCCATCCAGTTTTTATCTGAAGATATCCCCTCTTTCACCATAGGCCTGAGAGTGCTCCCAAATGTCCCTTTGTGGATTCGTGCATGACACAGTTTCCAAAGTGCGTAATATAAGAAAGGTTTGAACTATGTGAGAAGAATAGATATATTTAACACGTAGCAGTTTCCCAGAAATCATCTTTCCAGTTTTGCCTGAAGATATTTCCTTTTTCACCATTGCCGTCCCCATACTCCCAAATATCTCTTGGTAGCTTTTTCTCCAAAAGGGTTCCCGGAATCCTCTAGGAGAACAAAGGTATATTTCTGTGAATGGAATGCACACGTCACAAAGCAGCTCCTCAGAAAACTTCTCTCCAGTTTCTATCTGAAGACATTTCCTTTCTCAACGTAACCCTCAAATCGCTCCTCAATATTCCTTCACAGTCTAAAAAAAAAGTGTCATGATACTTCTCAGTTGAAAAGAGAAGCTTAACTGTTTGAGCAGAATTGACGTGACGCAGAGTAGTTTCACAGAAAGCTTACTTCTGGTTTCTCTCTGAGGTTCTTTCCTTTTCAGGATATTCTAAAGAGCGCCTCCAAATGTCCTTTCTCAGATTCCACAGAAACATTGATTTCAAACTGCTCAATCCAATGAATGAATTAACTCTTTGAGACAAATACAAACATCACAAAAGAGTTGTGCAGGAAGGTTCTTTCCAATTTTGGATGGGAGACATTTCCTTGCTCGACACAGGCCTCCTGTTGCCCTTTGCTATTCCTTCGCAAAACTTCTGAGGTCGACTTTCAAACTGGGAAATGTAGAGTAAGCTTTAACCCAGTGAAAATGATGGGCATGTCAGAGAGAAGTTTCTTCGCGTGATTCTTTCTGTTTTTTATTGAATGACATTTCACTTTTTGCCACAGTTTTGAATGTGCTCTGAATACCACTCTTTTGGAATTACAGGAACAGTGTTCAAACTGTGCCTTATGAGAAGAACATTTAAACTCCATGAGTGGAATGCACATATCATCAAGCAGTTTCGCAGAAAGCTTCTCTCCAGTATTTATCTGACTGTATTTCCTATTTGACCTTAGGCCCGAATGTGATCCTAAATATCCCTTCATGGTTCCAACCACGTGGAAGTTTCCAAACTGTGTAATGTAAAGAAAGCTTCATCTATGTGAAAAGAATAATCAAAGAAAAATGCAGATTCATAGAAAGCTTCTTTCCAATTTTTGTCTGAAGATATTTCATTTTTCACCATAGTCCTGTGTGTGCTCTCGAAAGTCCCTTCGTGTGTCCTTCCAGGACAGTTCTCAAGCTGTGTAATGTAAGGAAACTTTTATCTCTATGAGACAATTACACATATCACAGAGTAGTTTCCTAGAAAGCTTCTTTCCAGGTTTTGTCTGAGGCTATTTCCCTTTTCATCATCGGCATCAACATGCTCCCGAATATCACCTGGTAGCTGTTTCTCAAAAGGGTTTCCCCAACGCTGTGTGAGAGTAGAGGTATAACACTGTGAGTGGAATGCACACGTCACAAAACACTTCCTCAGAAAGCTTCTCTCCAGTTGTGGTCTGAACATATTTCCTTTTTTACCATAATCCTCAAAGTGCTCCCGAATGTCCCATCACACACTAAACATACACAGGGTTATAAAACTTCTCAATGTATGGAGAGGCTTAACTTTTTTTTTTTTTCTGAGATGGAGTCTCGCTCTGTTGCCCAGGCTGGAGCACTGTGGCCGGATCTCGGCTCACCGCAAGCTCTGCCTCCCGGGTCCACGCCATTTTCCTGCCTCAGCCTCCCAGGCAGCTGGGACTACAGGTGCCACCACCTCGCCTGGCTAGTATTTTGTAGTTTTTAGTAGAGACAGGGTTTCACTGTGCCAGCCAGGATGGTCTCAATCTCCCGACACTGTGATCCGCCCATCCCGGCCTCCCAAAGCGCTGGGACCACAGGCTTGAGCCACTGCGCCCGGCCGGAGAGGCTTAACTTAGTGAAAGAAATTAAGACAACACAAAGTAGTTGCACAGAAAACTTTCTTCTGGATTTTACCTGAGGATATTTCTTTCTCCATGCTCTAATGCTCGTTCCCAAATGTCCTTCCTCAGATTCCACAAGAACAGTGATTTCAATCAGCTCATTACAAAGAATGTTTTAAATCTATGAGATGAATACACACATTGCAAAACTGTTGTTCAGAAAGTTACTCTGCAGGTTTCATCGGAAGATGTTTCCTTGCTCATCAGAAGCCTGCGGGCATCACTAAATATCCCTTCACATTTTCTTCAAAGACAAAATTTCGAAACTCAGCAAGATAGAGTAAGCATGAATTCTGTGAAGTGAATGCATATATCAGACAGCAGATTCTTGGAACGCTTCTTTCTCTATTTTATTGCAGTATATTTCATGATATGCCATAGTCATCGTGCGCTCTGAAATATCACTTTTTCAGTTACAGAGGAAGAGTGTTTAAAAACTGCCTTGTGAGAAAAGAGGTATAACTTCCTGAGCGGAATGCACACATCACAAGTAGTTTCTCAGAAAGCTTCTATCCAGTTTTTATGTGAAGATATCTCCTCTTTCACCATAGGCCTGAATGTGCTCCTGAATGTCCCATCATGGATTCTTTCATGACAGAGTTTCCAAAGTGCGTAATATATGAAAGGTTTGAACTATGCGAGATGAATAGATATATCTAACACGAAGCAGTTCCACAGAGATCTTCTCTCCAGTTTTGTCTGAGGATATTTCCTTTTCCACCATAGCCATTCCTGTACTCTCGAATGTCTCTTGGTTGCTTTTTCTCCAAAACGGATTCCAGAATCCTCTAGGAGAAGAAAGGTTTATTTCTGAGAGTGGAATGCACACATCACAAAGCAGTTCCTCGGAAAGATTCTCTCCATTTTCATTCTGAACATATTTCCTTTTTCACCATAAGTGTCAAACTACTCTCGAAGGTTCCATCACAAGTTAAACATACACAAGGTTATAAAACTACTCAACGTATGGAGACAATTAACTAAGCAACAGGAATTAAGATGACACAGTGCAGTTTCACAGAAAACTTCCTTCTTGATTTTACCTGAGGATATTTCTTTCTCCATGTTCTAATGATTGTTCAAAATGTCCCTGTTCAGATGCCACAAAAACAGTGATTTCAACATGCCCAATCCAAAGAATGGTTTAAATCTCCGAGACGAATACACACATTGCAAAGCAGTTGCTCAGAAAGTTACTCAGCAGGTTTCATCGGAAGATGTCCACTTGCTCACCACAAGCCTCCGGGCATCACTAAGTATCCCTTCACAGATTCTTCAAAGACAGAATTTCGAAACTGGGCAACATAGAATAAGCATAAATTCTGTGAAGTGAATGCACATATCAGAGAGCAGACTCTTGGAACTCTTCTTTCTCGATTTTTTTGCAGTATGTTTCACTATTTGCCATAGTCCTCAGTGCGCTCCGAAATATCACATTATCGGTTGCACAGGAAGACTGTTTGAACCCTGCTTTGTGAGGAAAACGGTATAACTCCCTGAGCGGAATGCATATATCGGAAGTAGGTTCTCAGAAAGTTTCTATCCAGTTTTTATCTGAAGATATCTCCTTTTTCATCATAGGCCAGAATGTGCTCCCGAATGTGCTTTTGTGGATTCGTGCATGACGGAGTTTCCAAACTGCGTAATATTACAAAGGTTTGAACTATGCGAGATGAGTAGATATATCTCACACAAAGCAGTTTCACAGAAATCTTCTTTCCAGTTTTGTCTGAGGATATTTCCTTTTTCACCCCAGCTGTCCCTATATGGTCAATCCAAAGAATGATTTAACTCTTTGAGATGAATACAAACATCACAAAAGAGATACACAGAATGCTTCTCTCCAATTTTCGATGGGAAACATTTCCTTGCTCAATACAGGCCTCGGGATGCCACTTACTATCCCTTCGCAGAATCCCAAGAGGCCCATTTTCAAACTGGGAAATGTAGAGTAAGCTTTAACCCTGTGAAAAGAATGGTCATGACAGAGAGAAGTTTCTTCCAGTGCTTCTTTCTGTTTTTTATTGAATGACATTTCACTTTTTGCCATACTCTTCAATGTGCTCTGAATATCACGCTTTTGATTTTACAAGAACAGTGTTCAAACTGTGCCTTATGAGAAGAACATGAAAACTCCCTGAGTGGAATGCACACATCACCAATCAGTTTCTCAGAGAGCTTCTCTCCAGTTCTTATCTGACTCTATTTCCTATTAGACCATATGCCTGAAGGTGATCCCAAATATCCCTTTGTGGATCCATCCACGAGGCAGTTTCCAAGCTGCATAATGTAAAAAAGCTTCAAGTATGTGAGAAGAATAAACATAGAAAAAAGGAGACTCACAGAAAGCTTCTTTCCAGTTTTTATCTGAAGATATTTCCTTTTTCACCATAGTCCTGATTGTGCTCCGGAATGTCACTTCATGGATCCGTCCATGACAGTGTTCAAGCTGTGTAAAGCAAGGAAACTGTTATCACTGTGAGATGATTACACATATCACAGAGTAGTTTAAAAGAAAGCTTCAGTTCAGGTTTCGTCTGAGGCTATTTCCCTTTTCATCATCGGCATCAACATGCTCCCGAATATCACTTGGTACCTGTTTCTCAAAAATGGTTTCCCCGAGGCTGTATGAGAAGAGAGTTATAACACTGAGACTGGAATGCACACATCACAAAGCAGTTCCTCGGAAAGCTTCTCTCCAGTTTCGGTCTGAACATATTTCTGTTTTCACCTGAAAGTGCTCCCAAAAGTCCATCACATGCTAAACATACAAAATTACTCAATGTAAGGATAGGGTTAACTATGTGAGAGGAATTAAGACGACACAGCGTAGTTTCACAGAAAGCTTCCTTCTGGATTTTACTTGAGGATATTTATTTCTCCATGTTCTAAGGATTGTTCCCAAATGTCCTTCCTCAGATTCCACAAAAACAGTGATTTCAATCTGCCCAATCTAAAGAATGGTTTAAATCTATGAGAAGAATATACACATTGCAAAGCAGTTGCTCATAAAGTTACTCTGCGGGTTTGATTGGAACATGTTTCCTTGCTCACCACAAGCCTCCAGGTGCCACTAAATATCCCTTCACAGATCCTTCAGAGACAAAATTTCAAAACTGGGACACATAGAGTAAGCATAAATTCTGTAAAATGAATGCACATATCAGAGAGCTGATTCTTGGAACGCTTCTTCCTCAATTTTATTTCAGTATATTTCACTATTTGTCATAGTCCTCAGTGTACTCAGAAATATCACATTTTCGGTTACACAGGACCAGTGTTTAAACACTGCCTTGTGAGAAAAGAGATATAACTCCCTGAGCTGAATGCATACATCACAAGTAGCTTCTCAGAAAACTTCTATCCCGTTTTGATGTGAATATATCACCTTTTACACGGTAGTCCTGAGTGTGCTCTGAAATGTCACTTTGCGGATTCGTTCATGATGGAATTTACAAACTGCATCATATAAGAAAGGTTTGGGGGGGGCGGAGCAAGATGGCCGAATAGGAACAGCTGCAGTCTCCAACTCCCAGCGCGAAGGACACAGAAGACCGGTGATTTCTGCATTTTGA
>NW_012111808.1:825511-858297 GCF_000951035.1 Colobus angolensis palliatus | reverse complement strand
TTTTTATTGTATAATTTGCAAAGACAGATAGTTTTAAGTCTTCATTTCTAATTTAGATGCCTTTTATTACTTTTTACTTGTCTAATTGCTTTGAGTATATCTTCTAGTACAATATTGAACAACAGTGGTGAAAGTGGACATTTGTGATCTTACAGGTAATACTTTCAGTCTTACAACAATGAATATGAAGTTAGCTTAGATTGGATAAATGCCCCTATTCATGTTGTTGAAGTTCCCTTGTAATTTTGGTTTTGGGAATTATTTTATCATGAAAAGGTATTTAGTGTTGTCAAATATCTTTATTGCAACAACTGAGATAATGATGAGTGTTTATTGTTTTGTTTGACTAATATGATGTATTAAATAAAAGATCTTTCTAATGCTGAAAAAAAAAGAAAGGTTTGAACTATGCGAGAACAACAGATATATCTAAGAAGAAGCAGTTTCACCGAAATCTTCTTTCCAGTTTTGTCTGAGTATATCTTCTTTTACACCATAGCCATCCATATACTCCCGAATGTCTCTTATTAGCTTTTTCTCTAAAAGGGTTTCCAAAATCCTCTAGGAGAAGAAAGGTATATCTCTGTGAGTGGAATGCACACATCACCAAGCAGCTCCTGAGAAAGCTTCTCTCCATTTTCTGTCTGAAGACGTTTCCTTTCTAACCATAACCCTCAAATCTCTCCTGAATATGCCTTCCCAGTCTGAAATAAAACAGTGTTATGATACTGCTCAGTGAAAGGAGAAGCTAAACTGTGTCAGCGGAATTCACGTGACACAGAGCAGTTTCATAGGAAGCTTCCTTCTGGTTTCTATCTGAGGTTATTGCTTTTTCAAGATATTCGAAATAGCGTCTCCCATTGTTTTTTCACAGATTCCACAGAAAGAGTGATTTCAAACAGCTCAATCCAAAGAATGATTTAACTCCATCAGATGAACACAAACATCACAAAAGGGTTGTGCAGAAAGCTTCTCTCCAATTTTCGATGGGAGACATTTCCTTGCTCGACGCAGGCCTCCGGTTACCACTTACTATCCCTTCACAGAACCCTCAGAGGCCGATTTTCCAACTGGGAAATGCAGAGTAAGCTTTAACCCTGTGAAAAGAATGGACATGTCAGAGAGCAGTTTCTTCAAGTGCTTCTCTCTGTTTTTTATTGGACGACATTTCACTTTATGCCATAGTCTTCAATGGGCTCCGAATATCACCCTTTTGGCTTTACAGGAACAGTGTCCAAACTGTGCTTTGTGAGAAGAACATTGAAACTCCCTGAGTTGAATGCACACATCACCAAGCAGTTTCTCACAAAGCTTCTTTCCAGTTCTTATCTGTCTCCCTTTCCTATTTGATGACAGGCCTGAAGGTGATCCCAAATATCCCTTTGTGGATCCATCCACGAGGGAGTTTCCAAGCTGCATAATGTAAAGTAAGCTTCAATTATGTCAGAAGAATAAACACAGAAAAAAGCAGATTCACAGAAAGCTTCTTTCCAGTTTTTATCTGAAGATATTTCCTTTTTCACCATAGTCCTGAGTGCACTCCGGAGAGTCCCTTCATGGATCCATCCATGACACTTTTCAAGCTTTGTGATGTAAGGAAACCTTTATCTCTGTGACATGATTACACGTAACACAGAGTAGTTTAAAAGAATGTTTCTGTCCAGGTTTTGTCTGAGGCTATTTTCCTTTTCATGATCAGCATCAATATACTCCTGAATATCACTTGGTAACTGTTTATCAAAAAGGGTTTCCCCAACGCTGTATGAGAAGAGAGTTATAACACTGAGAGTGGAATGCACAAAACACGAAACAGTTCCTCAGAAAGTTTCTCTCCCGTTTTGGTCTGACCATATTTCCTTTTACACGGTAAACCTCAAAGTGCTCGTGAATGTCCTATCAAACGCTAAACATACACCGGGTTATGAAACTACTCAATGTAAGGAGAGGCTTAACTAAGCAAGAGAAATTGAGACGACACAGTGTAGTTTCACAGAAAGCTTTTTTCTGGACTTTACCTGAGGATATTTCTTTCTCCATGTTCTACGGATCATTCCCAAATGTCCTTCCTCAGATTCCACAAAAATAGTGATTTCATTCTGCTCAATCCAAAGAATGGTTAAATCTATGAGGCGAATACACATTGCAAAGCAGTTGCACAGAAAGTTACTCTGCAGGTTTCATTGGAAGATGTTTCCTTGCTCACCACAAACCTCTGGGCCTCACTATATATCCCTTCATATATTCTTCAAAGACAGAATTTCGAAACTGGGCATCATAGAGGAAGCATAAGTTATGTGAAGTCAATGCATATATCAGAGAGCAGATTCTTTGAACTCTTCTTTCTCAATTTTATTTCAGTATATTTCACTATTTGCCATAGTCCACAATTTGCTCCAAAATATCACTTTTTCAGTTACAAAGGAACAGTGTTTAAAAACTGCCTTGTGAGCAAAATGATGTAACTCCCTGAGCAGAATGCATACATCACAAGTAGTTTCTCAGAAATCTTCTATACAATTTTTTTCTGAGGATATCTCCTCTTTCACCATAGGCCTGAATATGCTCCCAAATGTCACACCACGGATTCTTGCATGACGGAGTTTCCAAACTGCATCATACAAGAAAGGTTTGAACTATGCGAGATGAATAAATATATCTAACACGAAGCAGTTCCACAGGGATCTTCTCTCCAGTTTTGTCTGAGGAGATTTCCCTTATCAGCAGAGCCGTTCCTGTACTCCTAAATGTCTCTTGGTTGCTTTTTCTCCAAAAGGGATTCCAGATTCCTCTAGGAGAAGAGAGGTATATTTCTGTGAGTGGAATGCACACGTCACAAGGCAGTTCCTCGGATAGCTTCCCTCCAGTTTCGGTCTGAACATATTTCCTTTTTCACCGTAAGCATCAAACTACTCCCGAATGTCCCATCACAAGTTAAACATACACAAGGTTATAAAACTACTCAACATAAGGAGATGCTTAACTAAGCGAGAGGAATTAAGAGGACACAGTGTAGTTTCACAGAAAACTTCCTTCTTGATTTTACCTGAGGATATTTCTTTCTCCATGTTTAAGGATTGTTCCCAAATGCCCCTCCTCAGATTCCACAAAAACAGTGATTTCAATCTGCCCAATCCAAAGAACGGTTTGAATCTACGAGACGAATACACACATCGCAAAGCAGTTGCTCAGAACGTTACTCAGCAGGTTTCATCGGAAGATGTTCACTTGCTCACCACAAGCCTCCTGGCATTGCTAAGTACCCCTTCACAGATTCTTCAAAGACAGAATTTCGAAACTGGGCAACATAGAGTAGGCATAAATTCTGTGAAGTGAATGCACATATCAGAGTGCAGATTTTTGGAACGCTTCTTACTCGTTTTTATTTCAGTATATTTCACTGTTTGCCATAGTCCTCAGTGCGCTCCAAAATATCACATTTTCTGTTACACAGCAACAGTGTTTTAACCTTGCCTTGGGAGAAAAGTGGTATAACTTGCTGAGTGGAATGCATACATCAGAAGTACTTTCTCAGTAAGTTTCTATCCAGTTTTTATCTGAAGATATCTCCTCTTTCACGGTAGTCCTGAGGGTGTTCCTAAATGCCCCTTCACGGATTCCTGCATGACAGAGTTTCCAAGTTGTGTATTATAAGAAAGGTTTGAAGCATGCGAGTTTAATAGATATATCTAACATGAAGCAGTTTCACAGAAATCTTTCCAGTTTTGTCTGAGGATATTTCCTTTTTCACCATAGCCATCCCTATACTCCCGAATGTCTCTTGGTAGTTTTTTCTCCAAAATGGATTCTGGAATACTCTAGGAGAAGAAAGGTGTATTTCCATGAGTGGAATGCACACGGCACAAAGCAGCTCCTCAGAAAGATTCTCTCCAGTTTCTATCTGAAGACGTTTCCTTTCTCACCATAACCCTCAAATCACTCCTGAATATCCCTTCACAGTCAAAACAAAAAGTGTGTTATGATACTGCTCAATGAAAAGTGAAGCATAACTGTGTGAGCGGAATTCACGTGACACACAGCAGGTTCACAAAAAGCTTCCTTCTGGTTTCTCTCTGAGGTTATTTCTTTTTCAGTGTGTTGTAAACAGCGTCTCAAAATGTCCTTCCTCAGATTCCACAGAAAGAGTGATTTCAAACTGTTCAATCCAAAGAATGATTTAACTCTTAGAGATCAACACAGACATCACAAAATGGTTACACAGAAAGCTTCTCTCCCATTTTCGATGGGAGACATTTCCTTGCTCAACACCGGCCTCCGGGTGCCACTTACTATCCCTTCGCAAAACCTCAAAATTTGGCTTTCAAACTGGGAAATGTAGAGTAAGCTTTCACCCTGTGAAAAGAATAGGCATGTCAGAGAGCAGTTTCTTCGAGTGCTTTTTTCTGATTTCTATTGGACGACATTTAACTTTTTGCCATATTCTTCAATGTGCTCCAAACATCACTCTTTTGGTTTCACAGTAACAGTGTTCAGACTCTGCTTCATGAGAAGAATAGTAAAACTCCCTGAGTGGAATGCACACATCACGAAGCAGTTCCTCAGAAACCTTCTCTCCAGGTTTTATCTGAGTTTATTTCCTCTTTACCATAGGCCCGTATGTGATCCCAAATATCCCTTCGTGGATCCATCCATGAGGGAGTTTCCACGCTGTGTAATGTAAAGAAAGCTTCATCTATCTGAGATGAATAAACATAGCAAAAACCAGATTCACAGAAAGCTTCTTTCCATTTTTTATCTGAAGATAATTCCTTTTTCATCATAGTCCAGATTGGGCTCCCCAATGTCCTTTGTGGATCCGTCCATTAGATTTTCCAGCTACGTAAACTAAAGAAAGCTTTACCTATGTGAGATGATTACACATTACACAGAGTAGTTTCCTAGAAAGCTTCATTCCAGTTTTTATCTGATGCTATTTCTCTTGTCACCATCAGCATCAAAATATTTCCGAATATCACCTGGCACCTGTTTTTTAAAAAGCGTTTCTGTTACGCGATATGGGAAGAGAGGAATAACACTGTGAATGAAATGCACAAGTCACAAAACCGTTCCTTAGAAAGCTTCTCTCCAGTTTGGGTCTGAACATATTTCTTTGTCACCGTAAGCCTCAAAGTGCCCAGAATATCCCATCGCATGCTAAACATACACAGGGTTAGAAAACTGCTCAATGAAAACAGATGCTTAACTGAGCGAGAGCAATTAAGATGACAGAGAGTAGTTTCACAGAAAGCTTCCTTCTGGACTTCACCTGAGGATATTTCTTTCTCCATGCTCTAAGGATTGTTCCCAAATGTCCTTCCTCAGATTCCACAAAAACAGTGATTTCAATCTGCTCAATGCAAATAATGGTTTAAATCTATGAGACGAGTGTGCACACATCGAAAAGCAGTTGCTCAGAAAGTTACTCTGCAGGTTTCATCGGAAGATGTTTCCTTGCTCACCACAAGCCTCCAGGCGTCACTAAATATTCCTTCACAAATTCTTCAAAGACAGACTTTCGAAACTGGGAAACATAGAGTAAGCATTAATTCTGTGTAGAGAATGCACAGATCAGAGAGTTGATTCTTGGAACGCTTCTTTCTCGATTTTATTGCAGTGTATTTCACTATTTGCCATAGTCATCAGTGTGCTCCGAAATATCACTGTTTCAGTTACACAGGAAAAGTGTTTAAACACTGCCATGTGAGAAAAGAGGTACAACTCCCTGAGCGAAATGCATACATCACAAGTAGTTTCTCAGAAAGCTTCTCTCCAGTTTTTATCTGAAGATATCTCCTCTTTCACCATAGGTCTGAATGTGCACCCAAATGTCCCTTCGCAGATTTGTGGATTACGGAGATTCCAAACTGTGTAATATAAGAAAAGTTTGAACTATTCGAGATGAATAGATACATCTAACACGCAGCAGTTTCAAAGAAATCTCTCGAGTTTTGTCTGAGGATATTTCCTTTTTCACCATAACCTTCCCTGTTCTCCTGAATGTCTCTTGGTAGCTTTTTCTCCAAAAGGGATTCCGGCATTCTCTAGAAGAAGAAAGGTTTATTTCTCTGAGTGGAATGCACACGTCACAAAGCAGTTCCTCAAAAAGCTTCTCTCCAGTTTCGGTCTGAATATATTTCCTTTTTCACCAAAAGGCTCGAAGTGCACCGAATGTCCCATCACAAGCTAAACATACACAGGGTTATAAAAAGACTCAACGTAAGGAGAGGCTTAACTAAGCAAGAGGAATTAAGACGACACAGAATAGTTTCACAGAAAGCTTCTTTCCGGATTTTACCTAAGGATAATTCTTTCTCCATGTTCTAAGGATCATTCCCAAGTGTCCTTCCTCAGATTCCAGAAAAACAGTGATTTCAATCTGCTCAATCCAAAGAACAGTTTAAATCTATGAGACGAATACACACATCACGAAACAGTTGCTCAGAAAGTTACTCTGCAGGATTCATCGGAAGATGTTTCCTTGCTCACCAGAAGCCTCCGGGCGTCATTAAATATCCCTTCACAGATACTTCAAAGACACAATTTCGAAACTGGGCATCATAGAGTAAGCATAAATGCTGTGAAATGAATGCATTTATCAGAGAGCAGATTCCTGGAATGCTTCTTTCTCGATTTTATTTCAGTATATTTCACTGTTTGCCATAGTCCTCAGTGCCCTGCGAAATATCAATTTTCAGTTATACAAGAACAGTGTTTAAACACTGCTTTGTGAGAAAAGAGGTATAACTCCCTGAGTGGAAATCGTACATCACAAGTGGTTTCTCAGAAAGCTTCTATCCAGTTTTTACCTGAAGATATCTCCTCTTTCACCGTAGGCCTGAATGCACTCTCGAATGTTCCTTCGTGGATTCGTGTAGATGGAGTTTCAAAACTGCGTAATAAAAGACACGTTTGAACCATGTGAGATGAATAGATATATCTAACATGAATCGGTTCACAGAAATCTTCTTTCCAGTTTTGTGTGAGAATATTTCCTTTTTTTACCACAGCTGTCTCTATACTGCCGAATGTCTCCTGGTAGCTTTTTCTCCAAAAGGGATTCCGGAATCCTCTAGGAGAAGAAAGGTGTATTTCTGTGAGTGGAATGCATACGTCACAAAGCAGCTCCTCAGAAAGCTTCGCTCCAGTTTCTATCTGAATACGTTTCCTTTCTCACCGTAACCTTCAAATCGCTCCTGAATATTCCTTCGCAGTCTGAACAAAAACAGTAATATGATACTGTGCAATGAAAGGAGAAGCTTAACTGTGAGAATGGAATTCAAGTGACACAGAGCAGCTTCACAGAAAGCTTCCTTCTGGTGTCTCGCTGAGGTTATGACTTTTACAGGGTATTCTAAAGAGCATATGCAAATATTCTTTCTCAGATTTCACAAAAACAGTGATTTCAAACTGCTCAATCCATAGAATGATTTAACTCTTGGGATGAACACAAAAATCACAAAGGAGTTGCACAGAAAGCTTCTCCCCAATTTTCGATGGGAGACATTTCCTTGCTCGACACAGGCCTCCGGTTGCCACTTACTATCCCTATGAAGAAACCTCAGAGGCCGACTTTCAAATGGGGAAAAGTACAGTAAGATTTAACCTTGTGAAAAGAATGGACATGTCAGAGAGCAGTTTCTTCGAGTGCTTCTTTGTGTTTTTTATTGGACGACATTTCACTTTTTGCCATAATCTTCAATGTGCTACAAATGTCACTCCTTTGGTTTTACAGGAACAGTGTTCAAACTGTGCCTTATGAGAAGGACATTAAAGTACCCTGAGTGGAATGCACACATCACCAAGCAGTTTCTCAGAAAGCTTCTCTCCAGTCTTTATCTGACTATATTTCCTATTTGACCATAAGCCCAAATGTCATCCCAAATATCTCGTAGTGGGTCCATCCACGAGGCAGTATCAAAAGTATCAAAGCTGCATAATGTAAAGAAAGCTTCATCTATGTGAGAAGAATAAACATAGAAATAAGCAGATTCACAGAAAGCTTCTTTCCAGTTTTTATCTGAAGATATTTACTTTTTCACCATAGTCCTGAGTGTGCTCCCAAAAGTCCCTTCGTGGATTCACCCATTACAGTTTTCAAGCTGAGTAACGTAAGTAAACCTTTATCTATGTGACATTATTACACATATCAGAGACTATTTTCCTTGAAAGTTTTTTCCAAGTTTTGTCTGAGGCTATTTCCCTTTTCATCATCGGCATCAATGTGCTCCCAAATATCACCTGGTACCTGTTTCTCCAAAAGGGTTTCTTGATGCTGTATGTGAAAAGAGGGATAACACTGTAAGAAGAATGCACATGTCGCAAAGCAGTTTCTCAGAAAACTTCTCTCCAGTTTCCGTCTGAACATATTTCTTTTTTCACCATAAGCCTCAAAGTGCTCCCGAATGTCCCATCACACGCTAAAAATACACAGGGTTATAAAACAACTCAATGTAAGGAGAGGCTTAAATAAGTGAGCGGAATTAAGACAACACAGAGTAGTTGCATGGAAAGCTTCCTTGTGGATTTTACATGAGGATATTTCTTTCTCCATGTTCTAAGGATCGTTCCCAAATGTCCTTCCTCAGATTCCACAAAAACCTGATTTCAATCTGCTCAATCCAAAGAATGGTTTAAATGAATGCACACATCGCAAAGCAGTTGCTTAGAAAGTTACTCTGAAGGTTTCATCGGAAGATGTTTCCTTGCTCAACACAAACCTCCGGGCGTCTCTAAATTTACCTTCACAGATTCTTCAAAGACAGAATTTAGAAACAGAGCAACATAGAGTAAGCATAAATTCTGTGAAGTGAGTGCACATACCAGAGAGTAGATTACTGGAACGATTCTTTCTCGGTTTTAGTTCAGTATACTTCCCTATTTGCCATAGTCCACAGTGTGCATGGAAATATCACTTTTCTGTTACACAGGAAGAGTGTTTAAGCACTGCCCTGTGAGAAAAGAGGTATTACTGCCTGAGCATAATGCATATATCACAAGTAGTTCCTCAGAAAGCTTCTATCACATTTGCATCTGAAGATATCTCCTCTTTCACCATAGGCCTGAATGTGCTCCCAAATGTCCCTTTGTTGATTCGTTCATGATGGAGTTTCCAAACTGCATAATATAAGAAAGAGTTGAACTATGCAATATGAATAGATATATCTAACACAAACCAGTTTCACAGAAATCGTCTTTCCAGTTTTGTCTGAGGATATATCCTTTTTCAACATAGCCGTCCCTATACTCTCGAATGTATCTTGGTAGCTTATTCTCCAAAAGGGATTCCAGAATCCTCTAGGAGAAGAAAGGTATATTTCTGTGAGTGGAATGCACACATCACAAAGCAGCTCTTCAGAAAGCTTCTCTCCAGTTTCTATCTGAAGAAGTTTCCTTTCTCACTGTAACCCTGAAATCACTCCTGAATATCCCTTCGCAGTCTGAACAAAAACAGTGTTATGATACTGCTCAATGAAAAGAGAAGCTTAACTGTGTGAGTGGAATTCAAATGACACAGAGCAGGTTCACAGAAAGCTTCCTCCTGGTTTCTTCTGAGGTTATGTCTTTTTCAGGGTATTCTAAAGAGCATCTCCAAATGTCCTTTCTCAGATTCCACAGAAACAGTGATTTAAACTGCTCAATCCAAAGAATGATTTAACTCTTTGAGATGAATACAAACATCAAGAAAGAGTTGCGCAGAAAGCTTCTCTCCGATTTTCGATGAGAGTCATTTCCTTGCTTGACACAGGACTCTGGTTGCCCCTAACTATCCCTTTGCAGAAACCTCAGAGGCCGATGTTCAAACTGGAAAATGTAGAGTAAGCTTTAACCCTGTGAAACGAATGGACATGTAAGAAAGCAGTTTCTTCGAGTGCTTCTTTGTGTTTTTTAATGGACGACATTTCACTTTTTGCCATAGTCTTCATTGTGCACCGAATATCACTCTTTTGGTTTTACAGGAGCAGTATTCAAACTGTGCCTTATGAGAAGAACATTAAAACTCCATGAGTGCAATGCTCAAATCACCAAGCAGTTTCTCAGAAAGCTTCTCTCCAGTTTTTATCTGACTATATTTTCTATTTGACCATAGGCCCGAATGTGATTCCAAATATACCTTCTTGGATCCATCCACGAGGGAGTTCCCAAGCTGCATAATGTTAAGAAAGCTTCATCTGTGTGAGAAGAATAAACATAGATAAAACAGATTCACAGAAAGATTCTTTCCAGTTTTTATCTTCAGATATTTCCTTTTTCACCACAGTCCTGAGTGTGCTCCTGAAAGTCCATTCATGGATCCGTCCATGACAGTTTTCAAGCTGTGCCATATAAGGAAACCTTTATCTCTGTGAGATGATTACACATATCAAAAAGTAATTTCCTGGAATCTTCCTTGCAGGTTTTGTCTGAGGCTATTTCCCTTTTCATCGTCAGCTCAACAGGCTCAGGAATATCACTTGGTACCTATTTTACCAAAAGGGTCTCCCCGACACTGTATGAGAAAAGAGGTATAACACTGTGAGTGGAATGCACATGTCAAAAGCAGTTCCTCTGAAAGCTGCTCTCCAGTTTCGGTCTGAACATATTTGCTTTCTCACCGTAAGCCTCAAAGTGCTGCCAAATGTCCCATCATACGCTAAACATACACAGTGTTATAAAACTACTCAATGTAAGGAGAAGCTTAACTAAGCGAGAGGAATTAAGATGACACAGAGTAGTTTCACAGAAAGCTTCTTCCTTCTGGATTTTACCTGATGATATTTCTTTCTCCATGTTCTAAGGATCGTTCCCAAATGTCAGTCCTCAGATTCCACAACAACAGTGA
The DNA here is from genome assembly GCF_000951035.1 of Colobus angolensis palliatus. Taxonomy (NCBI): domain Eukaryota; kingdom Metazoa; phylum Chordata; class Mammalia; order Primates; family Cercopithecidae; genus Colobus; species Colobus angolensis. Next base: position 847,481 of record NW_012111808.1, on the reverse strand, counting down.
TTTCAATCTGATCAATCCAAAGAATGGTTTAAAGCTATGGGAAGAATAGACACATCAGAAAGCAGTTGCTCAGAAAGTTACTCTGCAGGTTTCACCGGAACTTGAGTCCTGGCTCACCACAAGCATCCAGGCGTCAATAAATATCCCTTCACAGATTCTTCAAAGACAGAATTTCGAAACTGGGCAACATAGGTAAGTATAAATTCCGTGAAGTGAATGCACATATCAAAGAGCAGATACTTGGAACGCTTCTTTCTCGATTTTATTGCAGCAGATTTCACTGTTTGCCATAGTCCTCAGTGCGCTCCGAAATATCACTTTTTCAGTTACACAGGAACAGTGTTTAAACACTGCCTTGTGAGAAAAGAGGTATAACTCCCTGAGCAGAATGCATACATCACAAGCATTTTCTCAGAAAGCTTTTATGCACTTTTTATCTGAAGATATCTCCTCTTTCACAGTAGGCCTGAATGTGATTCCGAATGTCCCTTCATGGATTCATGCATGACGGAGATTTCAATCTGCATAACATAAGAAAGGTTTGAACTATGCGAGATAAAGAGCTATATCTAACACGAAGCAGTTCCACAGAAATCTTCTCTCCAGTTTTGTCTGAGGATATTTCCTTTTCACCATAGCCATCCCTGTTCTTCCTAATGTCTCTTGGTAGCTTTTTTTACAATAGGGATTCTGAAATCCTGTAGGAGAAGAAAGGTATATTTCTGTGAGTGGAATGCACACATCAAAAAGCAATTCCTTGAAAAGCTTCTCTCCAGTTTCGGTCTGAACATATTTCCTTTTTCTCCATAAGCCTCAAATTGCTCCCGAATGTCCCATCACACGCTAAACACACAGGGTTATAAAAATACTCAATGAAAGGAGAGGCTTAACTGAGCAAGAGGCATTAAGACGACACAGTGAAGTTTCACAGAAAGCTTCCTTCTGGACTTTACTTGAGGATATTCCTTTCTCCATGTTCTATGGATCGTTCCCAAATGTCCTTCCTCAGATTCCACAAAAACAGTGATTTCAATCTGCTGAATCCAAAGAACGGTTTAAATCTATAAGACGAATACATATATCACAAAGCAGTTACTCAGAAAGTTACTCTGCAGGTTGCATCGGAAGATGTTTCCTTGCTCACCACAAGCCTCTGGGCGTCACTAAATATCCCTTCACAGATTCTTCAAAGACAGAATTTCGAAACTGGGCAACATAGAGAAAGCATAAATTCTGTGAAGTGAATGCACATATCAGAGAGTAGATTGTTGGAACCCTTCTTTCTTGATTTTATTTCAGTATATTTCACTATTTGCCATAGTCAAAAATGTGCTCCGAATTATCACTCTTTCATTTACACAAAAACAGTGTTTAAACACCGCCTTGTGAGAAAAGATGTAAAACACCCAGAGCGGAATGCATACATAGCAGGTATTTTCTCAAAAGCTTCTATCCAATTTTTATTTAAGATATCTCCCTTTTCACCATAGTCCCGAAAGTACCACCAAATGTCACTTCGTGAATTCGTGCATGACGGAGTTTTAAACTGTGTAATATAAGAAAGGTTTGAACTATGTGAGATGAATAGATATATCTAACACGAAGCAGTTTCACAGAATTCTTCTTTCCAGTTGGTCTGAGGATATTTCCTTTTTCACTGTAGCCGTTCCTATACTCTCGGGTGTCTCTTGGTAGCTTTTTCTCCAAAGGGATTCCGGAATCCTCTAGGACAAGAAAGGTATATTTCTGTGAGTGGAATGAACACGTCACAAAGCAGCTCCTCCGAAAGCTTCTCTCCAGTTTCTGTCTGAAGACGTTTCCTTTCACACCGTAATCCTCAAATGGCTCCTGAATATCCCTTTGCAGTCTAGACAAAAACAGTGTTATTATACTGCTCAATGAAAAGAGCAGCTTAACTGTGTGAGCTGAATTCACGTGACATAGAGCAGGTTCACAGAACGCTTCCTTCTGGTTTCTCTCTGAGGTTATGTCTTCTCCAGGATATTCTAAAAAGCGTCTCCAAATGTCCTTTCTCTTATTTCACAGAAACAGTAATTTCAAACTGCTCAATCCAAAGAATGATTTAACTCTTTCAGATGAATACAAACATCACAAAAGGGTTGTGCAGAAAGCTTCTCTCCAATTTTCAATGGAAGACATCTCCTTACTCGACACAGGCATCCGGTTGCCACTTACTATCTCTTCGCAGAAACCTCAGAGGCCGACATTCAAACGGGGAAGTATAGAGGAAGCTTTAATCCTGTGAAAAGAATGGGCATGTCAGAGAGCAGCTTCTTCGAGTGCGTCTTTCTGTTTTTTATTGGACGACATTTCACTTTTTGCCACAGTCTTCAATATGCTCCGATTATCACTCTTTTGATTTTACAGGAACAGTGTTCAAACTCTGCCTTATGAGAAAAACACTAAAACTCCCGGAGTGGAATGCTCACATCACCAAGCAGTTTTTCCGAAAGCTTCTCTCCAGTATTTATTTGACAATATTTCCTATTTGACCATAGGCTGGAATGTGATCCCAAATATCCCTTCCCAGATCCATTCATTGGGGAGTTTCCAAGCTGCCTAATGTAAAGAAAGAAAGCTTCATCTATGTGAGAAAAAAAAAACATAGAAAAAGCATATTCAGAGAAAGCTTCTTTCCCGTTTTTATCTGAGGATATTTCCTTTTTCACCATAGTCCTGGGCATGTTCTCGAGAGTCCCTTCATGGATCCTTTCATGACAGTTTTCAAGCTGCGTAATGTAAGGAAACCTTTATCTCTGTGAGATGATTACACATATCAGTGAGTAGTTTCCTAGAAAGCTTCTTTCCAGGTGCTGTCTGAGAGTATTTCCCTTTTCATCATTGGCATCAGCATGCTCCCGAATATCACTTGGTACCTGTTTCTCCAAAAAGGTTTCCCCGATGCCGTATGAGAAGAGAGGTATAACACTGTGAGTGGAATGCACACCTCACAAAGCAGTTCCTCGGAAAGCTTCTCTCCAGTTTCGGTCTGAACATATTTTCTTTTTCACTGTAAGCCTCAAAGTGCTCCCGAATGTCCCATACTCTAAACATACACAGGGTTATGAAACGACTCAACATAAAGAGCAGCTTAAATAAGCGAGAGGAATTTAGATGATACAGAGTAGTTTCACAGAAAGCTTCCTTCTGGATTTTACCTGAGGATATTTCTTTCTCCGTGTTCTAAGGATCGTTCCCAAATGCCTTCCTTATTTTCCACAAAAACAGTGATTTCAATCTGCTCAATACAAAGAATGGTTTAAATCTATTAGACGAATACACACATCACAAAGCAGTTTCTCAGAAAGTTATTCTGCAGGTTTCATCGCAAGATGTTTCCTTGCTCACAACCAGCCTCTGGGCATCAATAAATATCACTTCACAGCTTCGTCAAAGACAGAATTTCGAAACTGAGCAACATAGAGTAAGCATAAACTCTGTGAAGTGAATGCACATATTAGAGAGCAGATTCTTGGAACGCTTCTTTCTCGATTTTTTTTCAGTACATTTAACTATATGCCATAGTCCACAATTTGCTCTGAAATATCACCTTTTTGGTCACACAGGAAAAGTGTTTAAACACTGAGTTATGAGAATAGAATGATAACTCGCTGAGCGGAATGCATACATCACAAGTAGATTCTCAGAAAACTTCTATCCAATTTTCATCTGAAGATATCTCCTCTTTCTCCATAGGCTTGAATGTCCTCTCGAATGTCCCTTCGTGGATTGGTGCATGAAGGATTTTCCAAACTGCATAATATAAGAAAGGTTTGAAATATGCGAGATGAATAGACATATCTAACATGAAGCAGTTTCACGGAGATATTCTTTCCTTTTTGTCTGAGGATATTTCCTTTCTCACCATAGCGGACCCTACACTCCCAAATGTCTCTTGGTAGCTATTTCTCAGAAAGGGATTCCGGAATCCTCTAGGAGAAGAAAGGTACATTTCTGTGACTGGATTGCATACGTCACAAAGAAGCTCCTCAGAATGCTTCTCTCCAGTTTCTATCTGAAGATGTTTCCTTTCTCACCATAACCCTCAAATCACTCCTGAATATCCCTTTGCAGTCTAAACAAAAACAATGTTATGATACTGCTCAGTGAAAGTAGAAGCTTAATTGTGAGAGTGGAATTCACGTGACACAGAGCAGGTTCACAGAAAACTTCATTCTGGTTTCTCTCTGAGGTTATTTCTTTTGCACGGTATTCTAAAGAGCATCTCCAAATACCCTTTCCCAGATTCCAGAGAAAGAGTGATTTTAATCTGCTCATTCCAAAGACTGATTTAACTCCATCAGATGAACACAAATATCACAAAAGGGTTGCGCAGAAAGCTTCTCTCCAATTTTCGATGGGAGACATTTCCTTGCTCGACACAGGTCTCTGGTTGCCACTTACTATCCCTTCGCAGAACCCTCAGAGACCGACATTCAAACTGGGGAACGTACAGTAAGCTTTAACCCTGTGAAAAGAATGGGTATATCAGAGATCAGTTTCTTCGTGTGGTTCTTTATGTTTTTTATTGGACGACATTTCACTTTTTGCCATAGTCTTCAATGTGCTCCGAATATCACTCTTTTGGTTTTACAGGAACAGTGTTTAAACTGTGCCTTATGAGAAGAACATTAAAACTCCCTGAGTGGAATGCAGACAACACCAAGCAGTTTCTCAAGAAGCTTCTCTCCAGTATTTATCTTAGTATATTTCCTATTTGACCATGGGCCCGAATGTGATCCCAAATATCCCTTCGTGGATCCATCCACGAGGGCGTCTCCAAGCTGCATAATGTAAGGAAAGCTTCATATATGTCAGAAGAATAAACATAGAAAAAAGCTGATACACAGAAAGCTTCTTTCCAGTTTTTATCTGAAGATATTTCCTTTTCACCATAATCCTGAACGTGCTCCCGAGAGTCCCTTTATGGATCCGTCCATGACAGTTTTCAGGCTGTGTAATGTAAGGAAACCTTTATCCCTGTGAGATGATTACACATATCAGAGAGTAATTTCCTAGAAAGCTTCTTTCCAGGATTTGTCTGAGACTATTTCCCTTTTCATCCTCGGCATCAACACGCTCCCGAGTATTACTTGGTTCCTGTTTCTCCAAAAGGGATTCCACAATGCTGTATGAGAAGAGAAGTATACTACTGTGAGTGGAATGTACACGTCACAAAGCAGTTCCTCGGAAAGCATCTCTCCAGTTTCGGTCTAAACATATTTACTTATTCACCATAAGCCTCAAAGTGCTCCCAAATGTCCCATCACAAGCTAAACATACACAGGGTTGTAAATGTACTCAACATAAGGGGAGGCTTAACTAAGTGAGAGGAATTAAGATGACACGGAATAGCTTCACAGAAAGCTTCTTTCTGGATTTTACCTGAGGATATTTCTTTCTCCATGTTCTAAGCATTGTTCCCAAATGCCCTTCCTCAGATTCCACAAAAACAGTGATTTCAATCTGCAAATCAAAGAATGGTTTAAATCTACGAGATGAATGCACACATCGCAAAGCTGTTGCTCAGAAAGTTACTCTGCAGGTTTCATAGGAAGATGTTTCCTTGCTCACCACAAGCCTCTGGTTGTCACTAAATATCCATTCACAGATTCTTCAAAAACAGAATTTCAAAAATGGACAACATAGTGTAAGCATACATTCGGTGAAGTGATTGCACATAGCAGAGAGCATATTCTTGGAATGCTTCTTTCTCTGTTTTATTGCAGTATATTTCACTATTTGGTGTAGTCCTCAGTGCACTCTGAAATATCACTTTTTCAGTTACACAGGAACAGTGTTTTAACACTGCCTTGTGAGAAAAGATGTATAACTCCCTGAGCGGAATGCATACATCACAAGTAGTTTCTCAGAAAGCTTCTATCCAGTTTTTATCTTAAGATGTCTCCTCTTTCACCATAGGTCTGAATGTCCTCCCGAATGTCACTTTGCGGATTCGTGCATGACGGAGCTTCCAAACTGCGTAATAAAGAATGGTTTGAACTATGTGAGATGAATAGATATATCTAACACTAAGCAATTTCACAGAAATCTTCTTTCTAGTTTGTCTGAGGATATTTCTTTTTCCACCATAGCCTTCGCTTTACTCCCAAATGTCTCTTGGTAGCATTTTCTCCAAAAGGGATTCTGGAATACTCTAGGAGAAGAAAGGTATATGTCTCTGAGTGGAATGCACACGTCAAAAAGTAGCTCCTCAGAAAGCTTCTCTGCAGTTTTTATCTGAGGACGTTTCCTTTCTCACCATAACCCTCAATTCACTCCTGAATATCCCTTCGCAGTCTAAACAAAAACAGTGTTGTGATACTGCTCAATGAAAAGAGAAGCTTAACTGTGTGAGTGGAATTCACGTGACAAGGAGCAGTTTCACATAAAGCTTCTATCTGGTTTCTATCTGAGGTCATTTCTTTGTCAGGATATTCTAAAGAGTGTCTCCAAATGTCCTTCCTCAAATTCCACAGAAACAGTGATTTCAAACTGATCATTCCAAACAATGATTTAAATCTTTGAGATGAATAGAAACATCACAAAAGACTTGTGCAGGAAGCTTCTCTCCAATTTTCGAGGCGAGAAATTTCCTTGCTCGACACAGGCCTCCGGTTGCCCCTTACTATCCCTTCACAGAACCTCAGAGGCCGTCTTCCAAACTGGGAAATGTAGAACAAGCTTTAATCCTGTGAAAAGAATGGTCATATCAGAGAGCAGTTTCTTCGAGTGCTTCTTTCGGTTTTTTATTGGACGACATTTCACTTTTTGCCATAGTCTTCAATGTTCTCCGAACATCATTCTTTTGCTTTTACAGCAACAGTGTTAAAGCTGTGCTTTATGAGAAGAACAATAAAACTCCCTGAGTGGAATGCACACATGAGCAAGCAGTTTCTCAGAAAGCTTCTCTCCAGTTTTTATCTGACTCTATTTCCTATTTCACCATAGGCCCGAATGTGATCCCAAATATCCCTTCGTGGATCCATCCGCAAGGTAGTTTCCAAGCTGTGTAATGTAAGGAAAGCAGATTCAGAGAAAGCTTCTTTCCAGTTTTTATCTGAATATATTTCCCTTTTCACCATAGTCCTGAGTGTGCTCCCAAAAGTCCCTTCGTGAATCGGTCCATGACAGTTTTCAAGCTGTGTGATGTAAGGAAACCTTTATCTGTGTGAGATGTTTACACACATCACAGAGAAGTTTCCTAGAAAGCTTCTTTCCAGGTTTTGTCTGAGGCTATTTCCCTTTTCATCATGAGCATCCACATGTTCCCGAATATGACTTGGTACCTTTTTCTCCAAAAGGGTTTCCCCTAGGCTGTATGAGAAGAGAGGTATAACACTGTGAGTGGAATGCACACGTCACAAAGCAGTTCCTCGGAAAGCTTCTCTCCAGTTTCGGTCTGAACATAATTCCTTTTTCACTGAAAGCCTCAAAGTGCATCCAAGTGTCCCATCACAAGCTAAATATACACAGGTTTATAAAAAGACTCAACGTAGGGAGAAGCTTAACTAAGTGAGAGTAATTAAGACATCACAGAGTAGTTTCACAGAAAGCTTCCTTCTGGATTTTACCTGAGGATATTTCATTCTTCACGTTCTAAGGATCGTTCCCAAGTGTCCTTACTGAGATTCCACAAAAAGAGTGATTTCAGCCTGCTCAATCCAAACAACGCTTTAAATTTATGAGACGAACACACACATCACAAAACAATTGCTCAGAAAGTTACTCTGCAGGTTTTATCAGAAGATGATTCCTTGCTCACCAGAAGCCTCTGGGCATCACTAAATATTCCTTCACAGATTCTTCAAAGACCGAATTTTGAAACTGGACAATATAGAGTAAGCATAAATTCTGTGAAGTGAATGCACATATCAGAGAGTAGATTCTTGGAACGCTTCTTTCTCTATTTTATTTCAGTATATTTCACTATTTGCCATAGTACTCAGTCTGCTTGGAAATATCAGTTTTCTGTTACACAGGAACAGTGTTAAAACACTGCCCTGTGAGAAAGAGGTATGATTGTCTGAGAGGAATGCATATATCACAACTAGTTTCTCAGAAAGCTTCTATCCAGTTTTTATCTGAAGATGTCTTCCCTTTCACCGTAGGCCTGAATGTGCTCCCAAAAGTCACTTTGCCAATTCTTGCATGACGGAGTTTCCAAACGGCATAATATAAGAAAGGTTTGAAATATGCGAGAAGAATAGATATATCTAACAGGAACAGTTTCACAGAAATATTCTTTCCAGTTTTTGTCGGAGGATATTTCCTGTTTCACCATGGCCGTCCCTATAGTCTTGAATGTCTCTTGGTAGGTTTTTCTCCAAAAAGGATTCCTGAATCCTCTAGGAGAAGAAAGGCATATATCTGTGAGTGGAATGCACATGTCACAAAGCAGCTCCTCAGAAAGCTTCTCTCCAGTTTGTATCTGAAGACGTTTCCTTTCTCACCATAACTCTCAAATATGTTCTGAATATTCCTTCACAGTCTAAAAAAATACAGGGTTATGATACTGCTCACTGAAAAGAGGAGCTTAACTGTGTGAGCGCAATTGAAGTGACACAGAGCAGTTTCACAGAAAACTTCCTTCTGGTTTCCCTCTGATGTTATTTCTTTTTCAGGGTATTCTAAAAAGCGTCTCCAAATGTCCTTTCTCAGATTCCACAGAAAGAGTGATTTTAAACTGCTCAATCCAAAGAATATTTTAACACTTTGAGATGAGCACAAACTTCAGAAGAGCGTTGCGCAGAAAGCTTCTCTCCAAATTTGATGAAGACATTTCCTTGCTCGACACAGGCATCTGGTTGCCACTTACTATCCCTTTGAAGAACTCTCAGAGGAGGAAGTTCAAACTGGGAAATGTAGGGTAAGCTTTAACCCTGTAAAAAGAATGGGCATGTCAGACAGCAATTTCTTTGAGTGTTTCTTTCTGCTTTATTGGACGACATTTCACTTTTTGCCATAATCTTCAATGTGCTCCGAATATCACTCCTTTAGTTTTTCAGGAAAAGGGTTCAAACTGTGCCATATGAGAAGAACATTAAAACTACCTGAGTGGAATTCACACATCACAAAGCAGTTTCTCAGAAAGCTTCTCTCCATTTTTTATCTGACTATATTTCCTATTTGAAAATAGGCCTGTATGTGATCCCAAATATCCCTTCGTGGATCCAACCACGGGGGAGTTTCCACGCTGCGTAATGTAAAGAAAGCTTCGTCTATGTGAGAAAAATAAACATAGAAAGAAGCTGATTGACAGAAAGCTTCTTTCCGTTTTTTATCTGAAGATATTTTCTTTTCCACCATAGTCTTCAGTGTGCTCCTGAAATTGCCTTCCTGGATCTGTCCATTACAGTTTTCAAGCTGTGTAACGTAAGGAAACCTTTATCTCTCTGAGATGATTACACATATCATGGAGTAGTTTCCTAGAAAGCTTATTTCCAGGTTTTATCGGAGGCTATTTCCCTTTTCATCATCGGCATCTAAATGCTCCCGAATATCACTTCGTACCTGTTTCGCCAAAAGGGTTTCCCCAATGCTGTATGAGAAGAGCGGTATAACATTGTGATTGGAATGCACACGTCATGAAGCAGTTCCTCGAAAAGCTTCTCTCCAGTTTGAGTCTCAACATATTTCGTTTTTCATCATAATCCGCAAAGTGTTCCCGAATGTCCCATCACACGCTAAACATACACAGAGTTATAAAACTACTCAATGTAAGGAGAGGTTTAACTAAGCGAGAGGAAATAAGATGACACAGAGTAGTTTCACAGAAAGCTTCCTTCTGGACTTTACCTGAGGGTATTTCTTTCTGCAGGTTCTAAGGATCTTTCCCAAATGTCCTTTCTCAAATTCCACAAAAACAGCCATTTCAATCTGCTCAATCCAAAGAATGGTTTAAATCTGACTCGAATACACACATCACAAAGCAGTTGCTCAGAAAGTCATTCTGCAGGTTTCATCGGAAGATGTTTCCTTGCTCACCACAAGGCTGTGGGCATCACTAAATATCCCTTCAAAGATTCTTCAAAGACAGAATTTTGAAACTGGGCAACATAGAGGAAGCATAAATTCTGTGAAGTGAATGCACATATCTGAGAGCAGATTCGTGGAATGCTTGTTCCTCGATTTTGTTTCAGTATATTTCATTATTTGCCATAGTCCTCATTACGCTCTGAAATATCAGCTTTTCAGTAACACATGACCAGTGTTTAAACACTGCCTTGTGAGAAAAGAGGTATAACTAATTGAGCGGAATGCATACATCACAAGTAGTTTCTAACCAAGCTTTTATCCAGTTTTTATCTGAAGATATATCCTCTTTCAAAATAGGCCTGAATGAGCTCCCGAATGTCCCTTCACGGATTCGTGCATGATGGAGTTTTCAAACTGCATAATATAAGAAAGGTTTTAACTATGCGAGATGAATAGATATATGTAACACGAAGCAGTTTCGCTGAAATCTTCTTTCCAGTTTTGTCTGAGGATATTTCCTTTTTCACCATAGCCATCCCTATACTCCCGAATTTGTTTTGGTAGCTTTTTCTCCAACAGGGATTCCGGATACCTCCAGGAGAAGAAAGGTATATTTCAGTGAGTGGAATGCCCATGTCACAAAGCACTTCCTCGGAAAGCTTCTCACCAGTGTCGGTCTGAACATATTACCTTATTCACCATAAGCCTCAAAGTGCTCCCGAATGTTCCATCACATGCTAAACATACACGCAGTATAAAACTACTCTAAATATAGAGAGGCTTAACAAACTGAGAGGAATTACGATGACAAAGAGTATTTTCACAGAAAGCTTCCTTCTGGATTTTACCTGAGGATATTTCTTTCTCCATGTTCTAAGGATCGTTCGCAAATGTCCTTCCCCAGATTCCACAAAAACAGTGATTTCATGCTGCTCAATCCAAAGAATTGTTTAAGTCTGTGAGATGAATACACATATCGCAAAGCAGTTCCTCAGAAAGTTACTATGCAGGTTTCATCAGAAGATGTTTCCCTGCTCACCACAAGCCTCCGGGCGTCACTAAATGTCCCTTCACAGATACTTCAAAGAGAATTTTGAAACTGGGCAACATATAGTAAGCATAAATACTGTGAAGTCAATGCACACATCAGAGAGCAGATTCCTGGAACGCTTCTTTCTCGATTTTATTGCAGTATATTTCACTATTTGCCACAGTTCTCATTGCGCTCTGAAATATCACTTTTTTAGTTACACAGGAAGAGTGTTTAAACACTACCTTGTGAGAAAAGAGGTATAACTCCCTGAACGGAATGCATATATCACAAGCCATTTCTCAGAAAGCTTCTATCCAGTTATTATCTGAAGATATCTCCTCTTTCACCGTAGGCCTGAATGTGCTCCCGAATGTCCCTCTGTGAATTCGTGCATGACGGAGTTTCCAAACTGTGCAATATAAGAAAGGTTTGAACTATGCCAGATGAATAGATATATCTAACAGGAAGCAGTTTCACAGAAATCTTCTCTCCAGTTTTGCCTGAGGATATATCCTTTTTCATCATAGCCATCCCTGTACTCCCGAATGTCTCTTGGTAGCTTTTACACCAAAAGGGAGTGCAGAATCCTCTAGGAGAAGAAAGGTATAATTCTGTGAGTGGAATGCATATGTAACAAAGCAGTTCTTCAGAAATTTTCTCTCCAGTTTCTATCTGAAGATGTTTCCTTTCTCTCCATAACCCTCATGGTGCTCCTGAATATCCCTTTGCAGTCTAAACAAAAACATTGCTATGATACTGCTCAATGAAAAGAGAAGTGTAACTGTGAGTGGAATTCACGTGACACAGAGCAGGTTCACAGAAAGCTTCCTTCTGTTTTCTCTCTGAGGTTATTTCTTTTTCAGGGTATTCTAAAGAGTGTCTCCAAATGTTCTTTCTCAGATTCCACAGAAACAGTGATTTCAAAGTGCTCAATCCAAGGAATGATTTAACTTTTTGTGATGAACACAAGCATCACAAAAAGTTGCGCTGAAAGCTTCTCTCCAATTTTTGATGGGAGACATTTCCTTGCTCAACATAGGCCTCCGGTTGCCACTTACTGTCACTTTGCAGAATCCTCAGAGGCTGACTTTCAAACTGGGAAATGTAGAGTAAACTTTAACCCTGTGAAAAGAATGGGCAAGTCAGAGAGCAGTTTCTTCGAGTGCTTCTTTCTGTTTTTTATTGGACGACATTTCACTTTTCACCATCGTCTTCAATGTGCTCCAAATATCACTTTTTTGGTTTTACAGGAACAGTGTTCAAACTGTGCCTTATGAGAAGAACATGGAAACTCCCTGAGTGGAATGCACACATCACCAAGCAGTTTCTCAGAAAGCTTCTCTCCAATTTTTATCTGACTCTATTTCCTATTTGACCATAGGCCCAACTGTGATCCCAAATATCCCTTCGTGGATCCATCCACGAGGGAGTTTCCAAGTTGTGTAATGTAAAGAAAGCTTCATCTATGTGCGAAGAATAAGCATAAAGAAAAGCAGATCCACAAAAACGCTCTTTCCAGTTTTTATCTGAAGGTATTTCCCTTTTCAACACAGTCCTGTGTGTGCTCGTGAAAATCCCTCTGTGGCTCCGTTCATGACAGTTCTCAAGCTGTGTAATGTAAGGAAACCTTTATCTCTGTGAGATGATTACACATATCACAGAGTAGATTCCTAGAAAGCTTCTTTCCAGGTTTTGTCTGAGGCTATTTCCCTTTTCATCATCGGTATCAAGATTCTCATGAATATCACCTGGTACCTTTTTCTCCAAAAGGGTTTTCCCGATGCTGTGTGAGAAGAGAGGTATAACACTGTGAGTGGAATGCACACATCACGAAGCAGTACCTTGGAAAGCTTCTCTCCAGTTTTGGTCTGAACATATTTCCTTTTTCACTGAAAGCCTAAAAGTGATCCCGAATGTCCCATCACATGCTGCACGTACACAGGGTTTTAAAACTATCCAACGTAAGTGTTTGGATAAACGGAGGCAAGATTGCACACTTCCGGGTTCTTCATCACCAACTTTTCCCGTGCGAGCGAATATGCATCAGGCTCTTGGGAAGGTGCAGACCAGCCGGGCATGCTCCAGGTGAGGTCAATTCGAAGAGACCAAGAATTACCTGGTCGCACCTACGGAATGCCCCCGACACGCCCGTGCCCCATCTATTGCCCTCCCTCTCCTAGAAAAGCTGCTCCAGGTGAGCGTCTCGTGTGGACTTCCCAGTCCACCACTTCTGTCGGAACTGCATAAGGATCTCTATCCGAGAGCTGCACGGGGCGACACTCTCGGTAGCCACCTCGTGGCTCGGGAGACCCATTCAGGATGGAGACGTCAACCTGAAGTTGATCTCCACCTTGGCATCTAGAGCCTCCAGTCTGTCTCTGCTGGTTCCAAAGGACGTTTTGAAGCCAGGCATAGATCCACTTCCATTTCCATTGTGTTCATTGTGTAAGTAAAGAGGAAACAAATCAGAAACCCCCAGTCTAAATTTCCAAAGGGCACCCCCTTAGGGTGCCTCCTAGCCAATTTAAAAACCTTACAGCTCGAACAAGACCTTAGGAGGAAGCGGTTAATTTTCCTTTCCACTGTGGCGTGGCTGCAATACAAACTAGACAATCAGTCTCAGTGGCCACCAGAGGGCGACCTAGACGGAAATGTTCTGACCGACCTCAGCAATTTCTGCCAGTGGCTAGGCAAGTGGTCCGAAATTACTTACATACAAGGCATTTGGGGCTTACACTCTCATCCCGACCTGTGTAGCCAGTGCTCTTTGGCCCAAGTTATGCTAACCAAGGACGCCAGCTCACAGGAACCCAAAAAAAAGGCGTCTTCCTTCCTTTCTGTTCAGCTGGAGGACCTAGGATTTCCTTCACTTCTGCCCTACACTTATCCTCCGCCCTCCATCCAGGCTCCACCTTCCTCTTCCTTATCTACTAGTAATTCACTCGGTCACGTGCCTCCTTCGGGGCCCCCAACTGGCTGTCTTGAGTCTCCTGTCTTTGCCCACACCCGCTCTCAGTGCCCTGCTGATGCCCTCACCCCTGCCCCACACCCTCCTACCATGTTAGCACCTTAGCGAAAGGTAGCTGGGGCAGAGGGGGTAGTCAGAGTTCATGTCCCTTTTTCACTGGCTGATCTTTCCAAAATTGAGAAGCGTTTAAGTAATTTCTCAGCTAATCCTACCATATGCATAAAGGATTTAGCTACCTTTGTCAGGCCTATGACTTAACTTGGCATGACCTCCAGCTTATCCCAACCTCCACCCTAAACCCTAAGGAGCAAGAGTGTATCCTAGTGACCGCCAGGCAGCACCTCAACCAACTACATTTAACTGATGCTGCCATCCTACTAGAGGAGCAAGCTGTCTCCTGGGCCGACCCAGACTGGAACTACCAAGCAGGCAAGCCTGCGCACCGCAGGCGAGACATAACGGTCCAGTGTTCATTGGCTGGTATGCAAGCAGCCTCAAACAAAACTGTAAATATTGACAAATTAAAATAAATTGTTCAAAATCCAGCCGCATTCTTAAATAGGCTGACTGAGGTTCTAAGCAAATATACCTGGTTAGATCCGCCCTCCACCACAGGGGCCACAATTTACACGTCTTATTTCATTTCTCAATCAGCTATACTTTTATTGCTGTCTCACTCATACACTCAGACCTTTGCTAGTCCGCCTACTGTATGGCAATTTTTTTTCATCACTGAAACTTGGTCACAAGAGAGCTGAACACACTCAGTAGTACACCCTTTTGCCAGTTGTCTTCCTTAAGGCTGTCAAACTTCTCTCCGGACAATAGAGACCCCTTCTCATGGCTCACACTTATCTGCCAAGGGCTAACCTTAACCTACACTGTGAATATAACAAATCTCTCCCATTGCTTCCTCTGTGAGGCTTTAGAAGGCCTCCTCCCCAGTGGCAACCCCCTGCCCATGGCCTACAACACAACCGGTCAACAATCCCACAATTTTCTCACACTTCTGGCACCACTATATGAAAATCCAAATAGCCCAATCCTTCCTTTTTGTTATACAACCCCAAATTCATCCTGGGGTAATCATACTCAAGTGCCCAATGGAAGCCAAACAGCCCCCATTGGAGGGTATTTCTGGTGCAAGGGGTCCCTTTCTAAAACTTTTCACCAAACTGTCACCACTCAATCTCAATCTGTGTCCCAGTATCCTTAATGCTCAGCCTCACCATGTATAGCAAGGCTGAACTAGTCGAACTGACACTGCAGCTACATCCTCCTCCCAATCGCTTATAAAAACGAGCTGTATTCATCCCTCTAGTTATTGGAATCAGCTGAAAGCATGTCCTCCCTGCAGCACCGAACTACTTCAATAGCCCAAGTAGCTACCCAAAACAGGCGAGCCCTAGACTTGCTTACAGCTGAAAAAGGAGGCACTTGTCTCTTCCTTGGAGCAGAGTGTTGCTATTATGTTAGCGAGTCAGGCCTAGTAGACACTAACATTCAAACCCTCAATAAAATAAAAAAATGAAATACAGAGCCTTAATACACCAACCTTGCCGGGACCTTTCTTCTGAGTTTTGCCCATATTCCAACAAATGCTTCCATTCCTCATTCCTATACTAATACTGTGCCTTATTTTATTCTTCATCCGTACGTCCAAATACCAACCATAGGCCCCGAAATTAATGACGCCCCTTAAGAGCAGGAAGTAGCCAGACAGACCACGGCACCCCTTATCACTATTATCAATCAAAGGTTGGACTGTTTGGATAAACAGAGGCAAGACGGCGCACTTCCAGGTTCTTCATCACCAACTGTTAGCACGTGCGCATAAATGCAGCCAGCGCCAGGGAACGTGAAGACCAACCGGGCATGCTCCAGGTGACGTGAATCCGAAGAGACCAATATTAACCTGGTCGCACCTACTGAATGCTCTTGACACACCCATGACTCGCCTATTGCCATTTCACACCTAGAAAAGCTGATCCTGGTCAGCGTCTCACGCGGACTTCCCAGCCCCCCACTCCTGTCGGGACTGCATTAGGAACTCTGTCTCAGAGCTCCACGGGGCGACTCTCTTGGCCTCCTTTGCCAGAGGCCGAAAGACCTCTCCCTACCCACCTTCTTCCCTGAAGCTAAGTGACCAAAAATAAATTTGCAGTTTTGCTCCTACCCTCTCCTGCTCGCTGGTTCTTTTGTGCTCGCTCTGGGGGTCTTAGAAAAACAAATCAGTAAGGGGAGGTTTAAATAAGCAAAAGAAATAAAAATGACACAGTGTAGATTCACAGAAAGCTTTCTTCTGGATTTTACCTGAGGATATTTCTTTCTCCATGTTCTAAGGATTGTTCCCAAATGTTCTCCCTCAGATTCCACAAAAACAGTGATTTCACTCAACGGTTTAAATCTATGAGATGAATGCACACATCACAAAGCAGTTGCTCAGAAATTTGCTCTGCAGGTTTCATCAGAAGATGTTTCCTTGCTCACTACAAGCTTCCGGGCATCACTAAATATCCCTTCACAGATTCTTCAAAGACAGAATTTCGAAACTGGGCAACATAGAGTAAGCAAAAATTCTTTGAAGTGAATGCACATATCAGAGAGCAGATTCTTGGAACGCTTCTTTCTCGACTTTATTTCAGTATATTTCACTATTTGCCATAGTCCTCTGTGCGCGCCGAAATATCCCTTTTTCGGTTACACAGGAACAGTGTTTAAAGACTGTCTTGTGAGAAAAGGGGTATAACACCCTGAGCAGAATGCATACATCAAAAGTAGTTTCTCAGAAAGCATCTATGCAGTTTTCATCTGAGGATGTCTCCTCTATTACCATAGGCCTGAAAGTGCTCCAAAATGTCCCTTCATGGATTCGTGCATGATGGAGGTCCCAAACTGCATAACATAAGAAAGGTTTGAACAATGCAAGATGAATAGATATATCTAACAGGAAGCAGTTTCAGAGAAATCTTCTCTCCAGTTTTGCTTAGGATATTTCCTTTTACACCATAGCCTTCCCTGTAGTCCTGAATGTCTCTTGGTAGCTTTTCCTCCAAACGGGATTCTGGAATCCTCTAGGGGAAAAAGGTATATTTCTGTGAGTGGAATGAACACCTCACAAAGCAGTTCCTCGCTTCTCTCCAGTTTCGAACTGAACATATTTACTTTTTCACCGTAGGCCTCAAAGTGCTCCTGAATGTCCCATGAAACTCTAAACATACATAGGGGTATAAAAGTACTCAATGTAAGGGAAGGCTTAACTAAGTGAGTTGAATTATGACGACACAGAGTAGTTTCACAGAAAGCTTCCTTCTGGATTTTACCTGAGGATATTTCTTTCTCCATGTTCTAAGGATCGTTCCCAAATGTCCTTCCTCTGATTTCACAAAATCAGTGATTTCAATCTGCTCACTCCAAAGTACGGTTTAAATCTATGAGATGAATATACACATCGCAGAAGTTCCTAAGAAAGTTACTATGCCAGTTTCATCGGAAGATATTTCCTTGCTCATCACAAGTCTCCAGGCATCACTAAATATCCCTTCTCAGATTCTTCAAAGACTGAATTTCGAAACTGGGCAACATAGTGTAAGCATAAATTCTGTGAAGTGAATGCACATATCAGAGGAGCACATTCTTGGAACGTTTATTCCTCTAATTTATTTCAGTATATTTCACTATTCGCCATAGTCCTCAATTCGCTCCGAAATATCACTTTTTCATTCCACAGGAACAGTGTTCAAACCCTGCCTTGTGAGAAAAGAGGTATAAATCCCTGAGTGGAATTCATACATCACACAATAGTTTCTCAGAAAGCTTCTTTCGAGTTTTTTTCTGATGATAACTCCTCTTTCACCAAAGGCCTGAATTTGCTGCCTAATGTCCCTTCGTGGATGGGTGCATGACGGATTTTGCAAACTGTGAAATATAAGACAAGTTTGAACTATGCGAGATGAATAGATATATCTGACAAGAAGCAGTGTCACAGGAATTTCCTTCCAGTTTTTGTTTGAGGATATTTCCGTTTTCACCATAGCCTTCCCTATATTCCCGAATGTCTCTTGTTAGCTTTTTCACCAAAGGGATTCTGGAATCCTCTAGGAGAAGAAAGGAATATTTCTGTGAGTGGAATGCACACATCACAAAGCAGCTCCTCAGAAAGCTTCTCTCTAGTTTCTATCTGAAGATGTTTCCCTTCTCACTATAACCCTCAAATCACTCCTGAATATTCCTTCACAGTCTAAAAAAAGCAGTGTTATGAGACTGCTCAGTGAAAAGTGTAGCTTAACTGTGGGAGTGGAATGCACGTGACACAGAGCAGTTTCTCAGAAACAAACCAAAATAAAATTGCAGTTTTACTCCTACCCTTGCCTGCTCGCTGGTTCATTTGTGCCCACTCTGGTGGTCTTTAGAAAAACAAATCAATTTCCTCTTTCACCGCAAGCCTCAAACTGCTCCCAATGTCCCATCACACGCTAAACATACACAGGGCTATAAAACTACTCAACGTAAGGAGAGGCTTAACTAAGCGAGAGGACGACACAGAGTAGTTTCAAAGAAAGCTTCCATCTGGATTTTACCTGAGGATACTTCTTTCTCCATGTTCTGAGGATCATTCCCAAATATCCTTCCACAGATTCCACAAAAACAGTGATATCAATCTGCTCAATCCAAAGAATAGTTTAAATCTATGAGACAAATACACACATCACAAAGCAGTTGCTCAGAAAGTTACTGTGAAGGTTTCATCAGAAGATGTTTCTTTGCTCACCACAAGCCTCTGGGCGTCAGTAAATATCCCTTCACAGATCCTTCAAAGACAGACTTTCGAAAATGGGCAACATAGCGTCAGCATAAATCCTGTGAAGTGAATGCACATATCAGAGAGCAGATTCCTGGAACGCTTCTCTCTAGACTTTATTCCAGTATATTTCACTATTTGCCATAGTCCACAATGTGCTCTGATACATCAGTTTCTCGGTTACACAGGAACAGTGTTTAATCCCTGCTTGTGAGAAAAGTGGTGTAACATCCCGTGGGGAATGCATACATCACAAGTACTTTCTCAGAAAGCTTCTATCCAATATTTATCTGAAGATATCTCATCTTTCAACGTAAGGCTTATTGTGCTCCCTAATGTCCCTTCATGGATTCATGTATGACAGAGTTTCCAAATTGCATAATATAAGAAAGCTTTGAAATATGCGAGATGAATAGATATAACTAACACGAAGCTCTTCCACCAAAATCTTCTCTCCAGTTTTGTCTAAGGATATTTCCTTTTTCAACATAGCTGTCCCTGTACTCCCGAATGTCTCTTGGTAGCTTTTTCTCCATAAGGGATTCCAGAATCCTGTAGGAGAAAAAGCTATATTTCTGTAAGTGGAATGTACATGTCACAAAGCAGTTCCTGGAAAAGCTTCTCTCTAGTTTCGGTCTGTATATATTTCCTTTTTCACCGTAAGCCTCAAAGTGCTCCTGAAAGTCCTATCACATGCTAAACATACAAAGGGTTATAAAACTATGCAACATAAGGAGAGGCTTAACTAAGTGAGAGGAATTAAGACGACACAGAGTAGTTTCACAAAAAGCTTCCTTCTGGATTTTGCCTGAGAACATTTCTTTCTCCATGTTCTAAGGATCGTTCCCAAATGTCCTTCCTCAGATTCTACAAAAACAGTGATGTCAATCTGCCCAGTGAAAAGAATGGTTGAATTCTATGAGACGAATACACATATCGCAAAGCAGTTGCTCAGAAAGTTGCTATGCAGGTTTCATTGGAGCATGTTTCCTTGCTCACCACAAGCCTCCGGGTGCCACTAAATATCCCTTCAGAGATTCTTCAAAGACAGAATTTCGAAACTGCACAACATAGAGTAAGCAAGAATTCTGTAAAGTGAATGCACATATCAGGGAGCAGATTCTTGGAACGATTCTTTCTGGATTTTATTTCAGTATATTTCAATATTTGCCATAGTCCTTAGTGCACTCAGAAATAACACCTTTTCGGTTACACAGGACCAGTGACTAAACACTGCCTTGTGAGAAAAGAGATATAACTCCCTGAGTGGAATGCATACATCACAAGTAGTTTCTCAGAAATCTTCTATCTAGTTTTTATCTGTGGATATTTCCTTTGTCACCACAGTCCTTAGTGTGCTCCCGACTATCCCTTCATGGAACCGTCCATGACAGTTTTCAAGCTGTGTAATGTAAGGAAACCTTTATCTATGTTAGATGATTACACATATCACAGAATAGTTTCCTAGAAAGCTTCTTTCCAGGTTTTCTCTGAGGATATTTCCCTTTTCGTCATCGGCATCAACATGCTCCTGAATATCACCTGGTACCTGTTTCTCCAAAATGGTTGCCCCGACGCCGTATGAGAAGAGATGTATAACACTGTGAGTGGAATGCACAAGTCACAAAGCAGTTTCTCGGAAAGCTTCCATCCATTTTCGGTCTGAACACATTTCCTTTTTCACCGTAAACCTCAAAGTGCTCCAGAATGGCCCATCACACACAAAACATACTCAGGGTTATAAAAGTACTCAACGTAACTAGAGACTTAACAGGTGAGACGAATTAAGATGACACAGAGCAGTTTCACAGACAGCTTCCTTCTGGATTTAACCTGAGGATATTTCTTTTTCCATGTTCTAAGGATCGTTCCCAAATGTTCTTCTTCAGAATCCACAAAAACAGTGATTTCAATCTGCTCATTCTAAAGAATGGTTTAAATCTATGAGACGAATACACACATCACAAAGCAGTTGCTCAGAATGTTACTCTGCAGGTTTCATCAGAAAATGTTTCCTGGCTCACCACAAACCTCCGAGCGTCAGTAAATATCCCTTCACAGATACTTCAAAGACAGAATTTCAAAATTGGGCAACATAGAGTAAGCATAAGTTCTCTGAAGTGAATGCACATATGACAGAGCAGATTCTTGGAAGGCTTCTTTCTCAATATTATTGCAGTATATTTCACTATTTGCCATAGTCCTCAATGCGCTCCAACATATCACCTTTTTGTTTACACAGGAACTGTGTTTAAACACTGATTTGTGAGAAAAGAGGAATAACTCCCTGAGCGGAATACATATATCACAAGTAGTTTTTTCAGAAAGCTTCTATCCAGTCTTTATCTGAAGATATTTCCTCTTTCAACATAGGCATGAATGTGCTCCTGAATATCCCTTCACGGATTCGTGCATGACGGAGTTTCCATACTGCATAATATTAGAAAGTTTTGAGCTATGCGTGATGTATAGATACATCTAAGATGAAGCAGTTTCACCATAACTTTCGTTCCAGTTTTGTCTTAAAATATTGCTTTTTCACCATAGCCATCCCTATACTCCCGAATATCTCTTGGTAGCTTTTTCTCCAAAAGGGATTCTGGAATCTACAAGAGAGGAAAGGTACATTTCTGTGAATGGAATGCACACGTCACAAAGCAGCTACTCAGAAAGCTTCTCTCCAGTTTCTATCTGAAGACGTTTCCTTTCTCATCGTAACCCTCAAATCGCTCCTGAATATCCCTTTGCAGTCTAAACAAAAACAGTGTTATGATACTGCTCAATGAAAAGAGAAGCTTAACTGTCTCAGCGGAATTCACGTGACACAGAGGAGGTTCACAAAAAGCTTCCTTCTAATTTCTCCTCTGAGGTAATGTGTTTTTCAGGATATTCTAAAGAGCGTCTGCAAATGTCCTTTCTCAGATTCCAGAGAAACAGCGATGTCATGTCTTTGGTTCTGTTCATATGCTGGACTACGTTTATTGATTTGTGAATATTGAACCAGCCTTGCATCCCAGGGATGAAGCCCACTTGATCATGATGGATAAGCTTTTTGATGTGCTGCTGAATCCGTTTTGCCAGTATTTTATTGAGGATTTTTGCATCGATGTTCATCAGGGATAGTGGTCTAAAATTTTCTTTTTTTGTTGTGTCTCTGCCAGGCTTTGGT
>NW_012111808.1:822000-823722 GCF_000951035.1 Colobus angolensis palliatus | reverse complement strand
ATGTTGCTATAAAGACACATGCAGAGGTATGTTTATTGTGGCACTATTCACAATAGCAAAGTCTTGGAATCAACCCAAATGTCCATCTGTGACAGACTGGATTAAGAAAATGTGGCAAATATACACCATGGAATATTATGCAGCCAAAAAAAGGATGAGTTTGCGTCCTTTGTAGGGACATGGACACAGCTGGAAAACATCATTCTTAGCAAACTATCACAAGAAGAGAAAACCAAACGCCGCATGTTCTCACTCATAGGTGGGAACTGAACAATGACACCAGTTGGACTCGGGAAGGGGAACATCACACATCGGGGCCTATCATGGGGGGGTGGGGGGAGGGATTGCATTTGGAGTTATACCTCATATAAATGACGAACTGATGGGTGCTGACGAGTTGATATGTGCAGCACACCAACATGGCACAAGTATACAAATGTAACAAATCTGCACGTTATTCACATGTACCCTAGAACTTAAAGTATAATAATAAAAAAAAAAGAAACAGGGATTTCAAACTGCTCAATCCAAAGAATAATTTCACTCTTTGTGATGAACGCAAATATCGCAAAAGAGTTGCGCAGTAAGCTTCTCTCCAATTTTCAATGGGAGACATTTCCTTGCTCGACACAGACCTGTGGTGGCCACTTACTATCCCTTCACAGAAACCTCAGAGGCCGACTTTCAAACTGGGAAATGTAGAGTAAACTTTAACCCTGTGAAAAGAATGGGCATGTCAGAGAGCAGTTTCTTCGAGTGCTTCTTTCTTTTTTTATTGGACGACATTTCACTTTGTGCCATAGTCTTCAATACACTCCGAATATCACTCTTATGCTTTTACAGGAACAGAGTTCAAACAGTGCTTTATGAGAAGAACATTAAAACTCTCTGAGTGGAATGCACACATCACCAAGCAGTTTCTCACAAAACTTCTTTCCAGTTGTTATCTGACTCTATTTCCTGTTTGACCATAGGCCCGTAGGTGATCCCAAATATACCTTTCTGGATCCATCCACGAGGGAGTTTCCAAGCTCCAAAATGCAAAGAAAGCTTCAACTATGTGAGAAGAATAAACATTGAAAAGAGCAGATTCACAGAAATCTTCTTTCCACTTTTTATCTGAAGATATTTCGTTTTTCAACATTGTCCTGAGTGTGCTCATGAAAGTCCCTTTGTGGATCCCTCCATGACAGTTTTCAGGCTTTGGCATGTAAGGAAAACTTTATCTCTGTGAGATGATTACACATATCACAGAGTAGTTTAAAAGAAAGCTTCTGTCCAGGTTTTGTCTGAGGCTATTTCCCTTTTCATTATCGGCATCAACATGCTCCCGAATATCACTTGGTACCTGTTTTTCAAAAAGGATTTCCCCGACGCTGTATGAGAAGAGAGTTACAACACTGAGAGTGGAATGCACACGTCACAAAGCAGTTACTCGGAAAGCATCTCTCAAGTTTCGGTCTGAACATATTTCCTTTTTCACCATAAGCCTGAAAGTGCTCCTGAATGTCCCATCACACGCTAAACATACACAGGGTTATAAAACTACTCATCGTAAGGAGAGGTTTAACTAAGCGAAAGGAATTAAGATGATGCAGTGTAATTTCACAGAAAGCTTCCTTCTGGATTTACCTGAGTATATTTCTTTCTCCATGTTTTAAGGATCGCTCCCAAATGTCCTTCCTCAGATTCCACAACAACGGTGATTTCTTTTTTTTTTTT
>NW_012111808.1:782517-821310 GCF_000951035.1 Colobus angolensis palliatus | reverse complement strand
TGAGATGGTATCTCATTGTGGTTTTGATTTGCATTTCTCTGATGGCGAGAAACAACCCCATCAAAAAGTGGGCAAATGATATGAACAACGGTGATTTCAACCTGCTCAATCCAAAGAACTGTTTAAGTCTAGGAGACGAATACACACATCGCAAAGCAGTTTCTCAGAATGTTACTCTGTAGGTTTCATCGGAAGATGTTTTCTTGCTCACCTCAAGCCTATGGGCGCCACTAAGTATCCCTTCACAGATACTTCAAAGACAGAATTTCGAAACTGGGCAACATAGAGTAAGCATAAATTCTGTGAAGTGAATGAACATATCAGAGAGCAGATTCTTGGAACGCTTCTTTCTCGATTTTATTTCAGTATATTTCACTATTTGCCATATTCCACAATGCGATCTGAAATATCAATTTTTCGGTTACACAGAAAGAGTATTTAAACACTTCCTTGTGAGAGAAGACGTATAAAACCCAGTGTGGAATGCATACATCGCAGTTATTTTCTCAGAAAGATTCTCTCCAGTTTTTATCTGAAAATATCTCCTCTTTCACCATAGTCCTGAATGTGCTCTCAAATGTCCCTTTGTGGATTAATTCATGACGGAGTTTCAAAACTGCGTACCATCAGAAAAGGTTTGAACTATGCGAGATGAATTGATATATCTAATGCGAAGCAGTTTCACATATATCTTCTTTCCAGTTTTTTCTGAGGATATTTCCTTTTTCACCACAGCCGTCCCTGTACTCCCGAATGTCTCTTGGTAGCGTTTCCTATAACAGGGAATCCAGAATCCTCTAGGAGATTAAAGGTATATTTCTGCAAGTGGAATGCACACGTCACAAAGCAGCTCCTGAAAAATCTTCTCCCCAGTTTCAATCTGAAGAGGTTTCCTTTCTCATCGTAACCCTCAAATCACTCCTGAATATCCCTTCATAGTCTAAATGAAAACAGTGTTATGATACTACTCCATGAAAAGAAAAGCTTAACTGTGTGAGCGAAATTCACGTGACACAGGACAGTTTCACAGAATGCTTCCTTCTGATTTCTCTCTGAGGTTATTTCTTTTTCAGGATATTCTAAGGTGCATCTCCAAATGTGCTTTCTCAGATTTCTCAGAAACAGTGATTTCAATCTGCACAATCCAAAGAGTCATTTAACTTTTTGAGACAAATACAAACATCACAAAATAGTTGCGCAGAAATATTCTCTCCAATTTTCGATGCGAGACATTTTTTTGCTCGACACAGGCCTCTGGTTGCCACTTACTATCACTTCGCAGAATCCTCAGAGGCCGACTTTCAAACTCAGAAATGTAGAGCAAGATTTTACCCTGTGAAAAGAATGGGCATGTCAGAGATAAGTTTCTTCGAGTGCTTCTTTGTGCTTTTTATGGGACGACATTTCACTTTTTGCCACAGTCTTCAATGTGCTCTGAATATCACCTTTTTGGTTTTACAGGAACAGTGTTCAAACTGTGCCTTATGAGAAGAACATTAAAACTCCCTGAGTGGAATGCACACATTACCAAGCAGTTTCTCAAGAAGCTTCTCTCCAGTATTTATCTCAGTATATTTCCTATTTGACCATGGGCCCGAATGTGATCCCAAATATCCCTTCGTGGATCCATCCATGAGGGAGTTTCAAAGCTGCGTAAAGTAAGGAAAGCTTCATCTATGTGAGAAGAATTAACATAGAAAAAAGCGGATACATAGAAAGCTTCTTTCCAGTTTTTATCTGAAGATATTTCCTTTTCACCATAGTCCTGAACGTGCTCCCGAGAGTCCCTTCATGGATCCGTTCATGACAGTTTTCAAGCTGTGTAAAGAAAGCTTCATATATGGGAGATTATTACACATAAAATAGAGTAGTTTCCTAGAAATCTTCTTTCCAGTTTTTGCCTGATTCTATTTCTCTTTTCACCATCGGCATCAAAATGTTTCAGAATATCACCTGGTACCTGTTTTTCAAAACTGTTTCCGTGATGCGGTATGGGAAGAGAGGAATAACACAGTGAGTGAAATGTACAAGTCACAAAACAGTTCCTCGGAAATCTTATCTCCAGTTTGGGTCTGAACATATTTCCTTTGTCACTGTAAGCCTCAAAGTGCCCCTGAATATCCCATCGCACGCTAAACATACACAGGGTTAGAAAACTACTCAATGAAAAGAGATGGTTAAGTGAGTGAGAGCAGTTAAGATGACACAGAGTAGTTTCACAGAAAACTTCCTTCTGGATTTTCCCTGAGGACATTTCTTTCTCCATGTTCTAAGGATCATTCCCGATAGTCCTTCCTCAGATTCCAAAAAAACAGTGATTTCAATCTGCTCAATCCAAACAATGGTTTAAATCTATGAGATGAGTAAAAACATCGCAAAGCAGTTGCTCAGAAAGCTTCTCTGAAGGTTTCATCGGAAGATATTTCCTTGCTCACCACAAGCCTCCTGGAGTGACTACATATCCCTTCACAGATTTTTCAAAGACAGAATTTCGAAACTGAGCAACATACATTGAGCATAAATTCTGTGAAGTGAATGCACATATCAGAGAGCAGATTCTTGGAACACTTCTTTCTCAATTTTATTTCAGTATATTTCACTATTTGCCATAGTCCTCAGTGTGCTCTGAAATATCACTTTTTCAGTTACACAGGAAAAGTTTTTAAACACTGCCATGTGAGAAAAGAGGTATAACTCCCTGAGCGGGATGCATACATGACAAGCAATTTCTGAGAAATCTTCTATCGAGTTTTTATCTGAAGATATCTCCTCTTTCACCGTAGGCCTGAATGTGCTCCCAAATGTCCCTTCGTGGCATCATGCATGATGGAGATTCCAAACTGCGTAACATAAGAAAGGTTTGAACTATGCGAGATGAAGAGATATATCTAACATGAAGCAGTTTCTGTGAAATCTTCTCTCCAGTTTTGTCTGAGGATATTTCCTTTTTCACCATAGATTTCCCTGTTCTCCCGAATGACTCTTGGTAGCTTTTCCTCCAAATGGGATTCCAGAATTCTCTAGGAGAAGAAAGGTATATTCATCTGAGTGGAATGCACACGTCACCAAGCAGTTCCTCGGAAAGCTTCTCTCCAGTTTTGGACTGAACATATTTCGTTTTCCACTGTAAGCTTTAAATAGCTCCTGTACGTCCCATCACATGCTAAACATACACAGGGTTATAAAACTACTCAATGTAAGGAGATGCTTAACTAAGCGAGAGGAATTAAGATGACACAGAGTAGTTTCACAGAAAGCTTCCTTCTGGATTTTACCTGAGGATATTTCTTTCTCCATGTTCTAAGGATCGTTCCCAAATGTCAGTCCCCAGATTCCACAAAAACAGTGATTTCAATCTGATCAATCCAAAGAATGGTATAAATCTATGAGACGAATAGACACATCGCAAAGCAGTTACTCAGATAGTTACTCTGCAGTTTTCAGTGGATGATGTTTCCTTGCTCACCACAAGCTTCCGGGGGTCCCTAAATATCCCTTCGCACATTCTTCAAAGACAGAATTTCGAGACTGGGCAACATAGGTAAGCAGAAATTCTGTGAAGTGAATGCACATTTCAGAGAGCAGATTCTTGGAACACTTCTTTCTCGATTTTATTGCAGTATATTTCACTATTTGCCATAGTCGTCAGTGCGGTCCGAAATATCACCTTTTCAGTTACACGGGAACAGTGATGAAACAATGCCTTGTGAGAAAAGAGGTATAACTCCCTGAGAGGAATGTACACATCACAAAGAGTTTATCAGAAAGCTTTTATCCAGTTTTTAACTGAAGATATCTCCTCCTACACCGTAGGCCTGAATGAGCTCCCGAATGTCCCTTCACAGATTCATGCATGATGGAGATTCCAAACTGCATAATATAAGAAAGTTTTGAATTATGCGAGATGAACAGATATACATAACATGAAGCATTTTCACGGAAATCTTCTCTCTAGTTTTCTCTAAGGATATTTCCTTTTTCATCATAGCTGCCCCTGTTGTCCCTAATGTCTCTTGGTAGCTTTTTCTCCAAAAGGGATTCCGGAATCCTGTAGGAGAAGAAAGGTATATTTCTGTGAGTGGAATACACACGACACAAAGCAATACCTCGGAAAGCTTCTCTCCAGTTTTGGTCTGAACATATTTCCATTTTCACCGTATGCCTCAAAGTGCTCCCGAATGTCCCATCACATGCTAAACATACACAGGGCTATAAAATTACTCAACGTAAGGAGAGGCTTAACTAAGCAAGAGGAATTAAGATGTCACAGTGTAATTTCACAGAAAGATTCCTTCTGGATTATACCTGAGGATATTTCCTTCTCCATGTTCTAATGATCGTTCCCAAATGTCCTTCCTCAGATTCCACACAAACAGTGATTTCAATCTGCTCAATCCATAGAATGGTTTAAGTCTAGGAGACGAATACACACATGACAAAGCAGTTGCTCAGAAGGTTACTCTGCATGTTTCATCGGAAGATGTTTCCTTGCTCACCAGAAGCCTCCAGGAGGCACTAAATATAACTTCACAGGTTCTACAAAGACAGAATTTCAAAACTGGACAAAATAGAGTAAGCATAAATTCTGTGAAGTGAATGCACATATCAGAGAGCAGATTCTTGGAACTCTTCTTTCTCGATTTTATTTCAGTATATTTCACTATTGGCCGTAGTCCAAAATGTGCTCAAAAATATCAGTTTTTCGGTTACACAGGAACAGTGTTTAAACACTGCCTTGTGAGAAAAGATGTATAACACCCAGAGTGGAATGCATACATCACAAAGTAGTTTCTCAGAAAGCTTCTACCCAGTTTTTATCTGAAGATATCTCCTCTTTCACCGTAGTCCTGAATGTGCTCCCAAATGTCACTTCGCGGATTAGTGCATGACGGAGTTTTGAAACTGCATAATATAAGGAGGGTTTGAACACTGCAATGTGAATTGATATATCAAACACGAAGCAGTTTCACAGAAATCTTCTCTCCGGTTTTGTATGAGGATATTTCCTTTTTCACCATAGCCATCCCTGTACTCCTGAATGTCTCTTGGTAGCTTTTCCTCCACAAGGGATTCCGGATTCCTCTAGGAGAAGAAAAGTATATTTCTGTGAGTGGAATAAACACGTCACAAAGCAGCTCCTCAGAAAGCTTCTCTCCATTTCTATCTGATGACGTTTCCTTTCTCACCATAATGCTCAAATCGCTCCTGAATATCCCTTCACAGTCTAAACGAAAACAGTGTTATGATACTGCTCAATGAAATGAGAAGATCAACTGTGTGAGGGGAATTCACGTGACACCGAGCAGGTTCACAGAAAGTTTCCTTCTGGTTTCTCTCTGAGCTTATGTCTTTTTCATGATATTATAAAGAGTGTCTCCAAATGTCCTTTCTCAGATTCCACAGAAACAGTGATTTTTAACTGCTCAAATCAAAGAATGATTTAACTCTTTGAGATGAACACACACATCACAAAAGTGTTGCACAGAAAGCTTCTGTCCAACATTCGATGGGAGACATTTCCTTGCTTGACACAGTTCTCCGGTTGTCACTTACTATCCCTTCCCAGAAACCTCAGAGGCTGACTTTCAAACTGGGAAATTTAGAGTAAGTTTTAAACCTGTGAAAAGAATTGGAATGTCAGAGAGCAGTTTCTTCGAGTGCTTCTTTCTGTTTTTTAATGGACGACAATTCACTTTTTGCCCTAGTCTTCAATGTGGTCTGAATATCACTGTGTTGATTTTACAGGAACAGTGTTCAAACTGTGCCTTGTGAGAAGAACATTAAAATTCCTTGAGCAGAATGCACACATAAGCAAGCAGTATCTCCAAAAGCTTCTCTCCAGTTTTTCTCTGACTCTATTTCCTATTTGACCATAGGCCCGAATGTGATCTGAAATAACCCTTCATGGATCCATGCATGAGGGAGTTTCCAAGCTGCATAATGTAAAGAAAGCTTCATCTACGTGAGAAGAATAAACCTAGGAAAAACGAGATTCACATAAAACTTGTTTCCCGTTTTTATCTGCAGATATTTCCTTTTTCACCTTAGTCCTGGGTATGCTTCCGAATGTCCTTTTGTGGATCCGTCCATGACAGTTTTCAAGCTGTGTAATGTAAGGAAACCTTTATCTATGTCAGAAGATTACACACATCACAGAGTAGTTTCCAAGAAAGCTTCTTTCCAGGTTTTGTCTGAGAATATTTCCCTTTTCATCATCGGCATCAAAATGATCCTGTATATCACTTGGTACCTGTTTCTCCAAAAGTGTTTCCCCTACGCTGTATGAACACAGAGGTTTAATACTATGAGTGAAATGCACAAGTCACCAAGCAGTTCCTTGGAAAGCTTCTCTCCATTTTCGGTCTGAACATATTTCCTTTTTCACTGTAAGCCTCAAATTGCCTCCGAATGTCCCACCACAAGGTAAACATACACAGGGCTATAAAAATACTCAATGTAAGGAGAGGCTTGACTAAGCAAGAGGAAATAAGGCGACACAGAGTAGTTTCACAGAAAGTTTCCTTCTGGAATTTAACTGAGAATACTTCTTTCTCCGTGTTCTAAGGATCGTTCCCAAATGCCCTTCCTCATATTCCACAAAAGCAGTGATTTCAATCTGCTCAATCCAAAGAACGGTTTAAATCTATGAGACGAATACTCCCATCTCAAAGCAGTTGCTCAGAACGTTACTCTGCACATATCATCGGAAGATGTTTCCTTGCTCACCACAATTCTCAAGCGTCGCTAAATATCCCTTTACAGATTCTTCAAAGACAGAATTTTGAAACTGGGCGACATCGAGTAAGCATAAATTCTGTGACATTAATGCACATATCAGAGAGCAGATTCTTGGAACGCTTATTTCTCGAATTTATTTCGGTGTATTTCATTATTTCCCATAGTCCTCAGTGTGCTGTGAAATATCACTTTTTCGATTACACAGGAACAGTGTTTAAACACTGCCGTTTGCGAAAGGAGGTATAATTCCCTGAACGGAATGCATAAATCACAAGTAGTTTCTCAGATAGCCTCTATCCAGTTGTTAACTGAAGATATCTCCTCTTTCACCATAGGCCTGAATGTGCTCCCGAATGTTCCTTCACAGATTCGTGCATGAGGGACTTTCCAAACTGCTTAATGTAAGAAGGGTTTGAACTATGCGTGATGAATAGATATATCTAACATGAAGCAGTTTCGCAGAAATCTGCTTTCCAGTTATTTGTGAGTATATTTTCTTTTTCACCATAGAGATCCCTATACTCCCGAATGTCTCTTTGTAGCATTTTCACTGAAAAGGATTCCGGAATGCTCTAGGAGAAGAAAGGTATATTTCTGTGAGTGGAATGCACAAGTCACAAAGCAGCTCTTCAGATAGCTTCGCTCCAGCTTCCATCTGAAGAAGTGTCCTTTCTCACCATAACCCTCAATTCGCTCTTGAATATCCCTTCGCAGTCTAAACAAAAACAGTGTTATGATACTGCTCAATGAAAAGAGAAGCTTAACTGTGTGAGCAGAATTCAAGAGACAAGGAGCAGTTTCACATAAAGCTTCTTCCTGGTTTCTCTCTGAGGTTATTTCTTTTTCAGGATATTCCAAAGAGCGTCTCCAAATGTCCTTTCTCAAATTCCACAGAAACAGTGATTTCAAACTGATCATTCCAAACAATGATTTTAATCTTTGGGACGAATACAAATATCACAAAAGACCTGCGCAGGAAGCTTCTCTCCAATTTTCGATCTGAGACATTTCCTTGCTCGACACAGGCCTCCGGTTGCCCCTTACTATCCCTTCGCAGAAACTCAGAGGCCAATTACCAAACTGGGAAATGTAGAGCAAGCTTTAAGTTTGTGAAAAGAATGGGCATGTCAGAGAGCAGTTTCTTGAGTGCTTCTTTCTGTTTTTTGTTGGACGACATTTCACTTTTTGCCATAGTCTTCAATGTCCTCTGAATATCACTCTTTTGGTTTTACAGGAACATTGTTCAAACTGTGCTTTATGAGAAGAACAATAAAACTCCCTGAGTGTAATGCACACATCTCCAAGAAGTTTCTCAGAAAGCTTCTCTCCAGTTTTTATCTCACTCAATTTCCTATGTGACCATTGGCCCGAATGTGATCCCAAATACCCCTTCGTGGATCCATGCACAAGAGAGTTTCAAAGCTGCGTAATGGAAGGAAAGCAGATTCTCAGAAAGCTTCTTTCCAGTTTTTATCTGAAGATACTTCGTTTTTCACCATTGTCCTGAGTGTGCTCCCAAAATTCCCTTCGTGTATCTGTCCATGGCAATTTTCAAGCTGTGTGATGTAAGGAAACCTTTATGTATGTGAGATGATTACACACATCACAGAGAAGTTTCCTAGAAAACTTCTTTCCAGGTTTTGTCTTAGTCTATTTCCCTTTTCATCATAGTCATCAACATGCTCCCGAATATCAGTTGGTACATTTTTCTGCAAAAGGGGTTCCTCGACCTTGTATGAGAAGACAGGTATAATACTGTGAGTGGAATGCACACCTCATAAAGCAGTTCCTTGGAAAGCTCTACAGTTTCAGTCTGAACATATTTCCTTTTTCAGCAAAAGCCTAAAAGTGCACCCGAATGTCCCATCACACGCTAAACATACACAGGGTTATAAAAAGACTTAACGTAAGGAGAGGCTTAACTAAGCAAGAGAAATTAAGACGACAGAGACTAGTTTCACAGAAAGCTTCCTTCTGGATTTTACCTGAGAATATTTCTTTCTCCATGTTCTAAGGATCGTTCCCAAGTGTCCTTCCTCAGATTTCACAAAAACAGTGATTTCAATCTGCTCACTCCAAAGAACGGTTTAAATCTGTGAGACGAATACTCACATCTCAAAGCAGTTGCTCAGAAAGTTACTCTGCACATTTCATTGGAAGATGTTTCCTTGCTCACCACAAGCCTCGGGTGACGCTAAATATCCCTTTACAGATTCTTCAAAGACAGAATTTCGAAACTGGCTAACATAGAGGAAGCATAAATTCTGTGAAGTGAATGCACATATCAGAGAACAGAATACTGGAATGCTTCTTTCTCGATATTATTTCAGTATATTTCACTGTTTGCCATAGTCCTCAGTGTGCTTGGAAATATCACTTTTCTGTTACACAGGAACAGTGTTTAAACACTACCCTGTGAAAAAAGAGATATAACTGCCTGTGCGGAATGCATACATCACAAGTAGTTTCTCAGAAAGCTTCTATCCAGTTTTTATCTGAAGGTATCTCCACTTTCACCACAGGCCTGAATGTGCTCCCGAATGTCCCTTTGCGGATTCCTGCATGACAGAGTTTCCAAACTGCATAATATTAGAAAGGTTTGAACTATGCAAGATGAATAGACATATCTAACTCAGAGCAGTTTCACAGAAATATTCTTTCCAGTTTTGTCTGAGGATAATTCCTTTTTCACCATAGCTGTCCCTATACTCTCAAATGTCTCTTGGTAGCTGTTTCTCCAAAAGGGATTCCGGAATCCTCTAGGAGAAGAAAGGTATATTTCTATGAGTGAAATGCATATGTCACAAAGCAACTCTACAGAAAGCTTCTCTCCAGATTCTATCTGAAAAGGTTTCCTTTCTCACCATAACCCTCAAATCACTCCTGAATATCCCTTCGCAGTCTAAACAAAAAGAGTGTTATGATACTTCTCAATGAAAAGAGAAGCTTGACTGTGTGAGCAGAATTCACGTGACACCGAGCAGGTTCACAGAAAGCTTCCCCCTGGTTTCTCTCTGAGGTTATGTATTTTTCAGGAGATTATAAAGAGTGTCTCCAAATTTCATTTCTCAGATTCCACAGAAACAGTGATTTCAAACTGCTCAGTCCAAAGAATGATTTAATTCTTTGAGTTGAATACAAACATCAAAAAAGAGTTGCACAGACAGCTTCTCTCCGATTTTCGATGGAAGACATTTCTTTGCCTCACACAGGCCTCCGTGTCAACTTACTATCCCTTCGCAGAACCCTCAAAGACGGACTTTCAAACTGTGAAATGTAGAGTAAGCTTTAACCCTGTGAAAAGAATGGACATGTCAGAGAGCAGTTTCTTCGAGTGCTTCTTCCTGTTTTTTGTTGGACGACATTTCACTTCTTGCCATAGTCTTCAATGTGCTCCAAATATCAGTCGTTTGGTTTTACAGGAACAGTGCTCAAACTGTGCCTTATGAGAAGAGAGTTATAACTCCCTGAGTGTAATGCACACATCTCCAAGCAGTTTCTCAGAAAGCTTCCCTCCCGTTTTTATCTGACTGTATGTCTTGTTTCACCATAGGCCTGAATGTGATCCCATATATCCCTTCGTGGATCCATCCACGAGGGAGTTTCCAAGCTGCTTAATGTAAGGAAAGCTTCATTTATGTGAGATGAATAAACATAGCAAGAAGCAGTTTCACAGAAAGCTTCTTTCCAGTTTTTATCTGAATATATTTTCTTTTTTTCCATAGTCCAGAATGTGTTACTGAAGTTCCCTTCATGGATCCTTCCATGACAGTTTCCAAGTTGTGTAATGTAAAGAAAGCTTTATCTATGTGAGATGATTACACATATCACAGAGTCGTTTCCTAGAAATCTTCTTTCCAGTTTTTGTCTGAGGCTATTTCCTTTTCACCATCAGCATCAGCATGCTCCTGAATATAACTTTGGACCTGTTTCTCCAAAAGGGTTTCCCCGACGCTGTATGAGAAGAGAGGTATAACACTGTGAGTGGAATCACATACTAACGATACACAGCATTAGAAATCTGTTCAATGAAATGAGAGGCTTAACTGTGCGAGAGGAATTAAGACAACATAGAGCAGTTTCACAAAAAGCTTCCTACTGGATTTTTCCTGAGGATATTTCTTCTCCTTATTCTAAGCATTGTTTCCAACTAAACTTCCTCAGATGCCACAAAACCAGTGATTTCAAGCTGCTCAATCAACAGAACGGTTTAACTTTATGAGACAAATACACAGTTTGCAAAGCATTTGCTCAGAAAGTTTCTCAGCAGGATTCATCAGAAGACGTTTCCTCGCTCACCATAAACCTCCAGGCATCACTAAATATCCCTTCACAGATCCTTTAAAGACAGAGTTTCGAAACTGAGGAACAAACAGTAAGCATTAACGCTGTGAAGTGAATGCACATATCAGAAAGCAGATTCTTGAAACGCTTCTTCTTCGATTTTATTTCAGTATATTTCGCTCTTTGCCATAGTCCTCAATGTGTTCCATATTATCACTTTTTCGATTTTACAGGAACAGTGTTCAAACACTGCCTTGTGAGAAAAGAGGTATAACTCCCTGAGTGGAATGCATACGTCACAAAATAGTTTCTCAGAAAGCTTCTATCCAGTTTTAATCTGAAGATATCTCCTCTTTCACCATATGCCTGAATGTTCTCCCGAATGTCCCTTCGTGGATCTGTACATGACGGAGTTTCCAAACTGCATAATATAAGAAAAGATTTAGCTATGCAAGATGAATAAATATATGTAACACATAGCTGTTTCACAGAAATCTTCTTTCCAGTTTTTCTCTGAGGATATTTCCTTTCTCACCATAGCCTTCCCTATACTCCCGAATGTCTCTTGGTAGCTTTTTCTCCAAAAAGGATCACAGAATCCTATATGAGAAGAAAGGTATATTTCTGTGAGTGGAATGCACATGTCACAAAGCAGCTCCTCAAAAAGCTTCTCTCCAGTTTCTATTTAAAGACGTTTCTTATCTCACTGTAAGCCTCAAAGGGTTCCAGAATATCCCTTTGCAGACTGAACAAAAACAGTGTTATGATACTGCTCTGTGAAAAGTGAAGCTTAACTGTGTGAGCAGAATTCACATGACACAGAGCAGTTTCACATAAAACTTCCTTCTGCCTTCTCTCTGAGGGTATTTCTTTTTCAGGATATTCTAAGGAGCGTTTCCAAATGTCCTTTCTCAGATTCCACAGAAAAAGTGTTTACAAACTGCTCAAACCAAGCAATCATATAACCCTATGAGATGAATAAAAACATCACAAAAGAGTTGCACAGAACGATTCTCTCCGGTTTTCGATGGAAGTCATTTCCTTGCTTGACACAGGATTCCGGTTCCCACTTACTATCCCTTCACAGCAACCTCAAAGACCGACTTCCAAAATGGGGAATGTAGAGGAAACTTTAACCCTTTGAAAAGAATGGACATTTCAGAGAGCAGTTTCTTGGAGTGCTTCTTTCTGTTTTTTATTGGGCGACATTTGACTTTTTGCCATAGTCTTCAATGGGCTCTGAATATCACTCTTTTGGTTTTACAGGAACAGGGTTCAAACTGTGCCTTATGAGAAGAAAGTTATAGCTGCCTGAGTGGAATGCACACATTACCAAGCAGTTTCTCAGAAAGCTTCTGTCCATTTTTTATCTGACTATATTTCCTATTTCACCGTAGGCCCAAATCTGATCCCAAATATCCCATCGCAGATCCCACCACGAGGGAGTTTGCAGGCTGTGTAATGTAAAGAAAGCTTCAGCTATGTGAGATGATTAAACAATAAAAAGAAGATTTACAGAAAGCTTCTTTCCAGTTTTTTTCTGAAGATATTTCCATTGTCACCATAGTCCTGAATGTGCTCTCGATGGTCCCTTCGTGGATCCGTCCATGACAGTTTCCAAGCTGCGTAATGTAAAGAAAGCTTTATCTATGTGAGATGAATACTCATATCACAGAGTAGTTTCCTAGAAAGTTTCTTTCCAATTTTTGTCTGAGGCTATTTCCCTTTTCACCATCGGCATCAACATGTTTTTGAATATCACTTGGTACCTGTTCCTCCAAAGGGTTTCACTGATGCTGTATGAGAAGGGAGGTATAACACTATGAGTGAAATGCACATGTCACAAAGCAGTTCCTCAGAAAGCTTCTCTCCAGTTTCGTTCTGAACATATTTCCTATTCCACCATAATTTTCAAAAGGCTCCCGAATATGTCATCACATTCTAAACTTACACATGGTTAGAAAACTGATCAATGGAAAGAGAGGCTGAACTGACTGAGAGGAATTAAGATGACACAAAGTAGTTTCAGGGAAAGCTTCCTTCTGGATTTTACCTGAGGATATTTCTTTCTCCATATTCTAAGGATCATTCACAAATGTCCTTTCGCAGGTTCCACCAAAACAATGATTTGAAGCTACTCAATCCAAAGAATGGTTTAACTCCTTGAGACGAATACACACATTAAAAGCAGTTGATCAGAAAGATTCTCTGCAGGTTTCATCGGAAGATTTTCCTCACCACAAGCCTCCGGGCATCACTAAATATCCTTGGACAGATTCTTAAAGACACAGTTTTGAAACTGGGCAAAATAGAGTAAGCATTAACTCTGTGAAGTGAATGCACATATCAGAGAGCAGATTCCTGGAATGCTTCTTCCTCGGTTTTCTTTCAGTATATTTCTCTATTCGCCATAGACCTCAAGGCGTTTTGAAATATCACTTGTTCGGTTTCACAAGAACAGTCTTCAAACACTGTCTTGTGAGAAAAGAGGTATAACTCCCTGAGTGGAATGCATAAATCACAAAGTAATTTCTCAGAAAGCTTCTATACAGTTTTTATCTGAAGATATCTCCTCTTTCACCGTATACCTGAATGTGCTCCCGAAGGTCCCTTCACAGATTTGTGCATGATGGAGTTTCCAAACTGCGTAATATAATTAAAGTTTTAACTATGTGAGAGGAACAAATATATCCAACACAAAGCAGTTTCACAGAAATCTTCTTTCCAGTGTTTGTCTGAGGATATTTCCTTTTTCACCATAGTCTTCACTATAGTACTAAATATCTCTTGGTAGCTTTTTCTCCAAAAGGGATTCCGGAAACCTCTAGGAGAAGCAAGGTATATTTCTGTGAGTGGAATGCACAGGTCACAGAGCAGGTCCTCAGAAATCTTCTCTCCAGATTCTATCTGAAGACATTTCCCTTCTCACCATAAGTCTCAAATCTTTCCAGAATATCCCTTTGCAGAGTAAACAAAAACAGTGTTATGATACTGCTCTATGAAAACAGAAGCTTAACTGTGTGAGCGGAATTCATGAGACACAGAGCAGATTCACAGAAAGCTTCCTTCTGGTTTCTCTCTGAGGATATTTCTTTTTCAGGGTGTTCTAAAGAGCGTTTCCAAATGTTCTTTCTCAGATTCCAAAGAAACAGTGATTTCAAACTGCTCAATCCAAACAGTGATTTAACTCTATGAGATGAATACAAATTTCATGAAAGAGTTGTGCAGAAATCTTCTCTCCATTTTTTGATGGAAGACATTTCCTTGCCTCACACAGGCTTCCGGTCACCACTTACTATCCCTTCGCAGGACCATCAGAGACCGACTTTCAAATTGGGAACTGTAGAGTAAGCTTTAAACTTGCAAAAAGAATGTACATGTCAGAGAGCAATTGCTTCGAGTGCTTCTTTCTGTTTTATATTGAATGACATTTCACTTTTACCATAGTCTTCAATGTGCTCAGAATATCACTCTTTTGGTTTTACAGGAACAGTGTTAAAACTGTGCCTTATGAGAAGAACGTTATAACTCCCTGAGAGGAATGCACACATCAATTTCTAAGAAAGCTTCTCTCCAGTTTTTATCTGATTATATTTCCTCTTTCAACATAGGGCAGAATGTGATCCCAAATATCCCTTCGCAGATCCATCCACTAGGGAGTTTCCAAGCTGTGTAATATAAATAAAGCTTCATCTGTGTGATATGAATAAACGTAGCAAAAAGCAGATTCAAAGAAAACTTCTTTCCAGTTTTAATCTGAAGATACTTATTTTTCACCATACTCTTGAATGTGCTCATGAAGGTGCCTTCGTGGATCCGTCCATGACATTTTTCAAGATGCGTAATGTAAAGAAAGGTTTATCTATGTGAGGTGATTACACATATCATAGAGTAGTTTCCTAGAAATCTTTTTTTCATTTTTTGTCTGAGGCTATTTTCATTTTCACCATGGGCATCCAAATGCTCCCAAATATCACTTGGTACCTGTTTCTCCAAAAGATTTTCCCCGACGCTCTATGAGAAGAGAGGTAGAACACGGTGACTGGAATGCACACGCCACAAAGCAGTTCTTCAGAAAGCTTCTCTCCAGTTTCCGTCTGAACACATTTCCTTTTTCACCGTAAGCTTCAAAGTGCTCCTGAATATCCCATCACACGCTAAGCATACACAGTGTTAGAAAACTGTTCAATGAAATGAGAGGCTTAACTGTGTGACAGGAATTAAGACAACACAGAGCAGTTTCACAGAAAGCTTTCTACTGGAATTTTCCTGAGGATATTTCTTCTCCATATTCTAAGGATCTTTCCCTAATATACTTCCTCAGATTCCACAAAAACAGTGATTTCAAGCTGCTCAATCAACAGAATGCTTTAACTGTATGAGACAAATACACAGGTCACAAAGCAGTTGCTCAGAAAGATTCTCTGCAGGTTTCATCGGAAGACGTTTCCTCACTCACCACAAGCCTCCAGGAGTCACTAAATATCCATTCACATATTCTTCAAAGACAGAGTTTCGAAACTGGGCAACAAAGAGGAAGCATTAACGCTGTGAAGTAAATGCACATATCAGAGAGCAGATTCTTGGAACGCTTCTTCCTCGATTTTATTTCAGTACATTTCACTATTCGCCATAGTCCTCAATGTGTTCTAAAATATCACTTTTTCGGTTTCAGAAGAACAGTGTTCAAACACTGCCTTCTGAGAAAAGAGATAAAACTCCCTGAGTGGAATGCAAACATCACAATGTAGTTTCTCAGAAAATT
Organism: Colobus angolensis palliatus; assembly: GCF_000951035.1. NCBI lineage: Eukaryota > Metazoa > Chordata > Mammalia > Primates > Cercopithecidae > Colobus > Colobus angolensis. The sequence continues at coordinate 805,523 of NW_012111808.1, read as the reverse complement.
TCTATCCAGCTTTTATCTGAAGATATCCCCTCTTTCACCATAAGCCTGAATGTTCTCCCGAATGTCCCTTCATGGATCTGTAAATGACGGAGTTTCCAAACTGCGTAATATAAGAAAAGTTTTAACTATGCGAGATGAATAAATGTATGTAACACAAAGCAGTTTCACAGAAATCTTTCCATTTTTGGTCTGAGGATATTTCCTTTTTCACCATAGCCCTCCCTAAACTCCCGAATGTCTCTTGGTAGCCTTTTCTCATAAAGGGATTCTGGAATCCTATATGAGAAGAAAAGTATATTTCTGTGAGTGGAAGACATATGTCACAAAGCAGCTCCTCAAAAACCTTCTCTCCAGTTTCTATTTAAAGACGTTTCCTTTCTCACCATAAGCCTGAAAGGGTTCCAGAATATCCTTTTGAAGACTAAACAAAAACAGTCTTATGATACTGCTATATGAACAGTGAAGCTGAACTGTATGAGCAGAATTCACATGTCACAGAGTAGGTTCACAGAAAGATTCCTTCTGGTTTTCTCTGAGGTTACTCCTTTTTCAGGATACTCTAAAGGGCGTTTCCAGATGTCCTTTCTCAGATTCCACAGAAACAGTGATTTGAAACTGCTCAATACAAAGAATCTTATAACGCTGTGAGATTAATGCAAACATCACAAAAATGTTGCACAGAAAGATTCTCTCCGATTTTCGATGGAAGACATTTCCTTGCATCACACAGGCCTCCCGTCGCCACTTAATATTCCTTCACAGAAACCTCAAAGACCGACTTTCAAAGTGGGGAATGTAGAGGAGGCTTTAACCCTGTGAAAATAATGGACATGTCAAACAGTAGCTGCTCCGAGTGCTTCTTTCTTTTTTTTCTTAGGCGACATTTGACTTTTTGCCATAGCCTTCAATGTGCTCCGAATATCACTCGTTCAGTTTTAAAGGAACAGAGGTGAAACTGTGCCTTATGAGAAGAAAGTTGTCAGTCCCTGAGTGGAACGTGCTCATTATCAAGCCGTTTCTCAGAAAGCTTCTCTCCATTTTTTATCGGACTATATTTCCTATTTCACCGTGGGCCTGAATGTGATCCCAAATATCCCATCATGGATCCACCCACGAGGGAGTTTGCAAGCTCTGTAATGTAAAGAAAGATTAAGCTATGTTAGATGATTAAAGGTAGCAAAAAGCAGATTTACAGAAAGCTTATTTCCAGTTTCTGTCTGAACATATTTCCATTTTCACCATAGTCCTGAAAGTGCTCTCGATGGTCCCCTCGTGGAGCCGTCCATGGCAGTTCCAAGCTGCCTAATGTAAAGAAAGCTTTATCTATGTGAGTTGATTACACATATCACAGAGTAGTTTCTTAGAAAGATTCTTTCCATTTTTTGTCTTACGCTATTTCCCTTTTCACGCTCGGCATAAACATGCTCCAGAATATCACTTGGTACCTGTTTCTCCAAAAGGGTTTCCAGGACGCTGTATGAGAAGAGAGGGATAACACTGTTACTGGAATGCACACGTCACAAACCAGTTCCTCGGAAAGCTTCTCCCCAGTTTCGATCTGAGCATATTTCCATTTTCACTGTAAGCCTCAAAGTGCTCCCGAAAGTCCATCACACGGTAAACAAACAAAGGGTTATAAAATTGCTCAATGAAAAGAGGTGCTTAACTAAGCAAGCGGCATTAAGACGATACAGAAGAGTTTCACAGAAAGCTTCCTTCTGGACTGTATCTGAGGATACTTCTTTCTCCATGTTCTAAGGATCCTTCCCAAATGTCCTTCCTCAGATTCCACAAAAACAGTTATTTCAATCTGCTCAATCCAAAGAATGGTTTATATCTATGAGAGGAACACACACATTGCAAAGCAGTTGCTCAGAACGTTACCCTGCAGGTTTCATCGGAAGATGTTTTCCCGCTCACCACAAGCCTCTGAGCTTCACTAAATATCCCTTCACAGATTCTTCAAAGACACAATATCGAAACTGGGCAACATAAAGTAAGCATAAATTCTGTGAAGTGAATGCACATATCACAGAGCACATTCTTGGAACGCTTCTTTCTCGACTTTATTGCAGTATATTTTACTATTTGCCATAGTCCTTGGTGTGCTCTGAAATATCACTTTTTCGGTTACACAGGAACAGTGTTTAAACACTGCCATGTGAGAAAAGAGGTATAACTCCCTGAGCAGAATGCATACATCACAAGTCGTTTCTGAGAATGCTTCTATCGAGTTTTTATCTGAAGATATCTCCTCTTTCACCATAGGCCTGAATGTGCCCCCATACGTCACTTTGCGGATTCATGCATGATGGAGATTCCAAACTGCATAATATAAGAAAGGTTTGAAGTATGCGAGAGGAATAGATATATCTAACATGAAGCAGTTTCACAGAAATCTTCTTTCCATTTGTCTGAGGATATTTCCTCTTTCACCATAGCTTTCCGTGTTCTCCCGAATATCTCTTGGTAGCTTTTACTCCAAAAGGGATTCCAGAATCCTCTAGGAGAAGAAAGGTATATTTCTGTGACTGGAAAACACACGTGACCAAGCAGCTCTTCAGAAAGCTTCTCTCCAGTTTCTATCTGAAGAAGTTTCCTTTCTCACTGTAACCCTGAAATCTCTCCTGAATATCCCTTCGCAGTCTAAAAAAAAACAGTGTTATGATACTGCTCAATGGAAAGAGAATCTTAACTGTGTGAGCGGAATTCACGTGACCAAGAGCAGGTTCATAGAAAACTTCCTTCTGGTTTTTCTCTGAGGTTATGTCTTCTCCAATATATTCTAAAAGCATTTCCAAATATCCTTTCTGATATTCCACAGGAACAGTAATTTCAAACTGCTCAATCCAAAGAATGATTTTACGCGTTGAGATGAATACAAACATCACAAAAGGGTTGCACAGAAAGCTTCTCTCCAATTTTCGATGGGAAACATTTCCTTGCTCGACACAGGCCTCCGGTTGCCACTTACTGTCCCTTCCCAGAGCCTCCGAGGTCGACTTTTGAACTGGGAAATGTTGAGTAATCTTTATCCCTGTGAAAACAATGGGCATGTCAGAGAGCAGTTTCCTGGAGTCCTTCATTCTGTTTTTTATTGGATGACATTTCACTTTTTGCCACAGTCTTCAATGTGCTCCGAATATCACTCTTTTGGATTTGCAGGAACAGTGTGGAAATTGTGTCTTATGAGAAGAACACTAAAATTCCCTGAGTGGAATGCACACATCACCAAGCTGTTTCTCAGAAAGCTTCTCTCCAGTTTTTATGTGACTGTATTTTCTATTTGACCAAAGACCCGAATGTGACCTCAAATATCCCTTCATGGATCCATCCACGAGGGAATTTCCCAGCTGCATAACGTAAAGAAACCTTCATCTATCTGCAATGAATAAACAAAGAATAAAGCCGATTCACAGAAACTTCTTTCCACTTTTTACCTGAAGATAATTTCTTTTTCACCATAGTCTTGAATGTGCTCCCGAATGTCCCTTCGTGGATCCGTCCATGACAGTTTTCAAGCTGTGTAATGTAAGGAAACCTTTATCTATGGGAGATGATTACATATATCACAGAGTAGTTTCCTAGAAAGCTTCTTTTGAGGTTTGTTCTGAAGCTATTTCCCTTTTCATCATCGGCATCAACATGCTCCCGAATATCACTTGGTACCTGTTTCTTCAAAAGGGTTTCCCCGACGCTATATGGGAAGAGAAATATAACATTGTGAGTGGAATGCACACGTCACAAAGCAGTTCCTCGGAAAGCTTCTCTCCAGTTTCGTTCTGAACATATTTCCTTTTTCACCGTAAGCCTCAAAGTGCTTCCGAACATCCCATCAAATGCTAAACATACACAGGGTTATACAAAGAGTCAATATTAGGAGAGACTTAACTAAGTGACAGGAATTAAGATGACACAGAGGAGTTTCAGAGAAAGCTTACTTCTGGATTTTACCTGAGGATATCTATTTCTCCATGTTCTAAGGATCGTTCCCAAGTGTCCTTCCTCAGATTCCACAAAAACAATGATTTCAATCTACTCAATCCAAAGAACAGTTTATATCTATGAGACGAATAGAGACATCACAAAACAGTTGCTCAGAAAGTTACTCTGCAGGTTTCATCAGAACATGTTTACTTGCTCACAACAAGCCTCCGGACATCACTAAATATCCCTTTGCAGATTCTTCAAAGACAGAATTTCGAAACTGGGCAACATAGAGTAAGCATAAATTCTGTGAAGTGAATGCACATATCAGAGATCAGATTCTTGGAACGCTTCTTTCTCGATTTTATTTCAGTATATTTCACAATTTGCCATAATCCTCAGTGCCCTGCAAAATATCACTTTTTCGGATACAGGAACAGTGCTTAAACACTTATTTGACAGAAAAGAGGTATAATACCCTGAGCAGAAACCATACATAACAAGTGGTTTGTCAGAAAGTTTTTATCCACTTTTTATCTCAAGATACCTCCTCTTTCACTGTAGGCCTGAATGCACTCCCGAATATTCCTTCGCAGATTCATGCATGACGGAGTTTCCAAATTGCGTAATAAAATAAATGTTTGAACTATGCTAGATGAATTGATATATCTAACACGAAGCAGTTCACAGAAATCTTCTTTCCAGGTTTGTCTGAGGATATTTCCTTTTTCACCACATCTGTCCCACCTGAATGTCTCCTAGTACCTTTTTCTCCAAAAGGGATTCCGGAATCCTCTAGAAGAAGAAAGGTATATTTCTGTGAGTGGAATGCACACGTCACAAAGCAGCTCCTCAGAAAGCTTCTCCCCCTTTCTATCTGAAGACATTTCCTTCTTCATCGTAACCTTCAAATCACTTCTGAATATTCCTTTGCAGTCTAAACAAAAACAGTATTGTGATACTGCCCAATGAAAAAAGAAGATTAACTGTGTGAGTGGAATTCTCGTGATACAGAGCAGTTACACAGAAAGATTCCTGCTGGTTTCTCTCTGAGGTAATGTCTTTTTCAGGATATTCTAAAGAGCATCTGCAAATGTCCTTTCTCAGATTCCACAGAAAGAGTGATTTCAAAGTGCTCAATCCAAAGAATGATTTAACTCTTTGAGATGAACACAAACCTCACAAAAATGTTGCACAGAAAGATTCTCTACAATTTTATATGGGAGACGTTTCCTTACTCAACTCAGGCCTCCGATTGCTACTTACTATCCCTTTGCAGAAACCTCAGAGGCCGACTTTCACACTGGGAAATGTACAGTAAGCTTTAACCCTGTGAAAAGAATGGGCATATCAGAGAGCAGTTCCTTCGAATGCTTCTTTGTGTTTTTTATTTGACGACATTTGACTTTTTGCCATATTCTTCAATGTGCTCTGAATATCACTCTTTTTGTTTGACAGGAACCGTGTTGAAACTGTGTCTTATGAAGAGAACATTAAAACACACTGAGTGGAATGCTCAAATCACCAAGCAGTTTCTCAGAAAGCTTCTCTCCAGTTTTTATCTGTCTATATTTTCTATTTGACCGTAGGACCTAATGTGATCACAAATATCCCTTCGTGGATCCATCCAAGAGGGAATTTCCAAGCTGTGTAATGTAAAGAAAGCCTCCTCTATGTGAGAAGTATAAACATAGAGAAGAGCAGATTCACAGAAAGCTTCTTTCCACTTTTTATCTGCAGATATTTCCTTTTTTACCATAGTCATGACTGTGCTCCCAAAAGTCCCTTCGTGGATCCGTCCATGACAGTTTTCAAGCTGTGAATGTAAGGAAATCTTTATCTATGTGAGATGATTACACATATCACAGAGTAGTTTCCTAAAAAGCTTCTTTCCAGGTTTTGTCAGAGGCTATTTCCCTTTTCATCATCGGCATCAACATGCTCCTGAATATCACCTGGTACATGTTTCTCCAAAAGGGTTTCCCCGACACTGTATGAGAAGAGAGGTATGACACTGTGAGTGGAATGCACTCGTCAAAAAGCATTTCCTCGGAAATCTTCTCTCCATTTTCCGTCTGAACATATTTCCTTTATCACTGTAAGCCTCAAAGTGCTCCCTAAAGTCCCATCACACTCTAAACATACACAGGGTTACAAAACTAATCAACGTAAGGAGAGGCTTAACTAATCATGAGGTATTAAGACGACACAGTGTAGTTTAACAGAAAGCATCCTTCTGGATTTTACCAGAGGACAATTCTTTCTCCACGTTCTAAGGATTGTTCCCAAGTGCCCTTCCTCAAATTCTACAAAAACAGTGATTTCAATCTGCTCAATCCAAAGAAGGGTTTAAATCTATGAGACGAATACACACATCGAAAAGCAGTTGCTCAGAAAGTTACTCTGCAGCTTTCATTGGAAGATGTTTACTTATTCACCACAAGCCTCCAGGCGTCACTAATACCCCTTCACAGATTCTTCAAAGACAGAATTTCGAAATTGGGCAAAATAGATTAAGCATAAATTCTGTGAAGTGGATGCACATACCAGAGAGCAGATTCTTGAAACAAACCTTTCTCGATTTCATTGCCGTATATTTTACTATTTGCCATGGTCCTCTGTGTGCTTCAAAATATCACGTTTTCGGTTACACAGGAACAGTATTTAAGCACTGCCTTGTGAGAAAAGAGGTATAACTCCCTGAACGGGATGCATACATCACAAGTAGATTCTCAGAAAGCTTCTATATAGTTTTTATCTGAAGATATCTCCTCTTTCACCGTAGGCCTGAATGTGCTCCCAAATATCCCTTCACTGATTCGTGCATGACGGAGTTTCCAAACTGCGTAATATAAGAAAGGTTTGAACTATGTGAGATGAATAGATATATCTAACATGAAGCAGTTTCACAGAAATCTGCATTCCAATTATGTCTGAGGATATATGCATTTTCACCATAACTATCCCTGTTCTCCTGAATGTCTCTTGGTAGCTTTTTCACCAAAAGGGATTCTGGAATCCTCTAGGTGAGAAAGGCATATTTCTGTGGGTGGAATGCACACGTCACACAGCAGTTCGTCAGAGAGCTTCTCTCCAGTTTCGGTCTGAACATATTTCTGTTTGGACGTACAGAGGTAGGATGGCACACTTCTGGGTTCTTCATCACCAACATTTAACGCAAGCGTGAAAATGCAGCTGGTGCCCAGGAAGGTGCAGACCAACCGGGCATGCACCAGGTGATGTCAATCCGAAGAAACCAAGATTTACCTGGTTGCACCTGCGGAACGCCCCCGGAGATGCCTGTTCCCCGCCTATTGTCCTCCCAGTCCCAGAAATGTCACTCCCAGCAGATTGCGGCATTGATTTCCCAGCATCCCACTCCTGTCAGTACTGCAGGAACTCCGTCCAAGAGCTCCATAGGTGACTCTGTTGGCCTCCTTTGCTGGAGGCCGACAGACCTCTCCCTACCCACCTATTTCCCTGAGTCTAGGTGACCAAAATAAAATTGCAGTTTTGCTCCTACCTTTGCCTGCTCCCTGGTTCTTTTGTGGCTGCTCTGGTGGTCTTTAGAAAAAGAAATCTATTTCCTTTTTCATCGTAAGCCTCAAACTGCTCCCAAATGTCCCATCACACGCTAAACATACACAGGGTTATAAAACTACTCAACGTAAGGAGAGGCTTACCTTAGCGAGAGGAAATAAGATGACACAGAGTAGTTTCACAGAAAGCTTCCTTCTGGATTTTACTTAAGGATATTTCTTTTTCAATGTTCCAAGGATCATTCCCAAATGTCCTTACTCAGATTCCACGAAAGCAGAGATTTCTATCTGCTCTATCCAAAGAATGGTTTAAACCTGTGAGACAAATACACACATCACAAAACAGTTGCTCAGAAAGTTACTCGGAAGGTTTCATCAGAAGATGTTTCCTTGCTCACCACAAGCCTCCAGGCATCACTAAATATCCATTCACAGATTCTTCAAAGACAGAATTTTGAAACTGGGCAACATAGAGTAAGCATAAATTCTTTGAAGTAAATGCACATATCAGAGAGCAGATTGTTGGAACGCTTCTTTCTCGATTTTATTTCAGTATATTTCACTCTTTGCCATAGTCCACAATATGCTCCAAAACATCAGTTTTTCGGTTACAAAGGAACAGTTTTTAAACACTGCCTTGTGAGAAAAGAGGTATAACACCCTGATCGGAATGCATACATCACAAGTAGTTTCTGAGAAAGCTTCTATCCAATTTTTATCTGAAGATATCTCATCTTTCAACGTAGGCCTGAATGTGCTCCCAAATGTCAATTCGTGGATTCGTGCATGACAGAGTTTCCAAACTGTGTAACATAAGAAAGCTTTGAAATATGCGAGATGAATAGATACATCTAACATGAAGTAGTTCCACCAAAATCTTCTCTCCAGTTTTTTCTAAGAATATTTCCTTTTACACCATAGCTGTCCCTGTACTCCCAAACGTCTCTTGGTAGCTTTTTCTACATAAGGGATTCCGGAATCATCTAGGAGAAAAGGGTATATTTCTGTGAGTTGAATGCACACGACACAAAGCAGTTCCCTGGAAAGCTTCTCTCCAGTTTCGATCTGAACATATTTCCTTTTTCACTGTAAGCCTCAAAGTGCTCATGAAATTCCCATCACACGCTAAACATACACAGGGTTATAAAACTACTCAATGTAAGGAGCGGCTTAATTAATTGAGAGGAATTAACATGACACAGAGTAGTTTCACAGAATGCTTCCTTCTGGTTTCTACCTAAGGATATTTCTTTGTCCATGTTCTAAGAATCATTCCCAAATGTCTTTCCTCAGATTCTACAAACACAGTGACTTCAATCTGCCAAATCAAAAGAATGGTTTAAATCTATGAGAGGAATAGACACATCGCAAAGCAGTTGCTCAGAAAGTTACTCTGCAGGTTTCATCGGAACATGTTTCCTTGCTCACCACAAGCCTCTGGGTGCCACTAAATATCCCTTCACAGATTCGTCAAAGAGAGAATTTCGAAACTGGGCAACATAGAGTAAGCATAAATTATGTGATGTGAATGCACATATCAGAGAGCAGATTATTGGAAGGCTTCTTTCTGGATTTTATTTCAGTATACTTCACTATTTGCTATAGTACTCAGTGCGCTCAACAATATCACCTTTTAGGCTACACAAAAGCAGTGTTTAAACACTACCTTGTGAGTAAAGTGGCATAACTCCCTGAACGGAATGCATACATCACAAGTAGTTTTTTCAGAAACTTCTACCCAGTGTTTATCTGAAGATATCTCCATTCTCAACATAAGCAGGAATGTGCTCCCAAATGTCCCTTCACGGATTCGTGCATGACGGAGTTTGCAAACTGCGTAATATAAGAAAGGTTTGAACTATGTGAGATGAATAGTTATATCTAACAGGTAGCAGTTTCACAGAAATCTTCTTTCCAGTTTTTGTCTGAGGATATTTCCTTTTTCAATATGGCTATCACTATACTCTTGAATGTCTCTTGGTAGCTTTTTCTCCAAAAGGGTTTACAGAATCCTCTAGGAGAAGAAGCATACATTTCTGTGAATGGCATGGACACATCACAACGCAGCTCCTCAGAAAGCTTCTCTCCAGTGTCTATCTGAAGACGTTTCCTTTCTCACCGTAACCCTCAAATGTCTCCTGAATATCCCTGCACAGTCTAAAAAAGTACACTGTTATGACGCTGCTCAGTGAAAAGAGGAGCTTAACTGTGAGAGCGGAATTCACGTGACACAGAGCAGGTTCACAAAAAACGTCCTTCTGGTTTCTCTCTGAGGTTATTTCTTTTTCAGGGAATTCTAAAGAGTGTCTCCAAATGTACTTTCTCAGATCCCACAGAAACAGTGATTTCAAACTGCTCAATCCAAAGAATGATTTAACACTTTGAGATGAACACAAACATCAGAAAAGTATTGCGCACAAAGCTTCTCTCCAATTTTCGATGGGAGATGTTTCCTTGCTTGACACAGGCCTCTGGTTGCCACTTACTATCCCTTCCCAGAACCTCAGAGGCCGAAGTTCAAACTAGGAAATGTAGAGTAAGCTTTAACCCTGTTAAAGAATGGGCATGTCAGACAGCAGTTTCTTTGAGTGCCTCTTTCTGTTTTTTATTGGACGACATTTCACTTTTTCCCATAGTCTTCAATGTGCTCCGAATATCACTCTTTTGGTTTTACGGGAACAGTGTCCCAACTGTGCCTTATGAGAAGAACATTAAAATTACCTGAGTGGAGTGCACACATCACCAAGCAGTTTCTCAGAAACCTTCTCTCCAATTTTTATCTGACTATATTTCCTGTTTCAAAATAGGCCCGTATGTGATCCCAAATATTCCTTCGTGGATCCATCCACGAGAGAGTTTCCAAGCTGAGTAATGTAAAGAAAGCTTAATCTATGTGAGAAGAATATACATAGGAATATCTGATTCACAGAAAGCTTCTTTCCGCTATTTATATGAAGATATTTCCTTTTTTACCATAGTCTTGAATGTGCCCCCAAAATTCCCTTTGTGGATCCATCCATGACAGTTTTGAAGCTGTAAAATGTAAGGAAACCTTTATCTATGTGAGATGATTACATATATCACAGAGCTGTTTCCTAGAAAGCTTCTTTCCCTGTTTTGTCTGAGGCTATTTCCGTTTTCATCATTGGCATCAACATTCTCCAGAATATCACTTCGTACCTGTTTCTCCAAAGGGTTTCCCCAACGCTGTATGAGAAGAGAGGTACAATACTATGAGTGGAATGCACACGTTATGAAGCATTTCCTCGGAAAGTTTCTGTCCAGTTTCAGTCTGAACATATTTCCTTTTTCACCGTAAGCCTCAACGAGCTCCCGAATGTCCCATCACACGCTAAACATACACAGGGTTGTAAAACTACTCAACGTAAGGAGAGGCTTACCTATGCGAGCTGAATTAAGACTACACAGTGTAGTTTCACAGAAAGCTTCCTTCTGGACTTTACCTGAGGATATTTTTTTCTGCAGGTTCTAAGGTTTGTTCCCAAATGTCCTTCCTCAGATCCCAAAAAAACTGTGAATTCAATCTGCTCAATCTAAAGAATGGTTTAAATCTATGAGACGAACACGGACATCACAAAGCAGGTTCTCATTATGTTGCTTGGCAGGTTTTATCGGAAGATATTTCCTTGCTCACAACAACCCACCAGGTGTCACTAAATATCCCTTCACAGATTCTTCAAAGACAGAATTTCGAAACTGGGCAACATAAAGTAAGCATAAATTCTGTGAAGTGAATGCACATATCAGAGAGCAGATTCTTGGAATGCTTCTTTCTCGATTTCATTTCAGTATATTTCACTATTTGCCATAGCCCTCAATGCACTCCGAAATATCATTTGTCAGTTACACAGGAACAGTGTTTAAACACTGCCTTCTGAGAAAAGAGGTATAACTCCCTGAGCGGAATGGATACATCACAAGTAGTTTCTCAGAAAGCTTCTATCCAGTTTTTATCTAAAGATATCTCCTCTTTCAACATAGGCTGGAATGTGCTTCCGAATGTCCCTTCGCGTATTCGTGCATGACGGAGATTCCAAACTGCGTAATATGAGAAAGGTTTGAACTATACGAGATGAATAGATACGCATAACATGAAGCAGTTTCGTTGGAATCTTCTTTCCAGTTTTTTCTGAGGTCATTTCCTTTTTCACCATAGCTGTCCGTTTATTCCCGATGTCTCTAGGTAGCTTTTTCTCTAAAAGGGATTCCGGAAACCTCTAGGAGAAAAAAGGTATATTTCTGTGAGTGGAATGCACACATCACAAAAGAGTTCCTCTGAAAGCTTCTGTCCAGTTTCGGTCTGAACATATGTCCTTTTTCACCGTAAGCCTCAAACTGCTTCCGAATGTCCCATCACATGCTAAACATACACGGGGTTATAAAACAACTCAATGTAAGAAGAGGCTTAATTAAGTGAGAGGAATAAAGACGCCACTGTGTAGTTTCACAGAACGATTCCTCCTGGAATTTACCTGAGGATATTTCTTTCTCCATCTTCTAAGGATCATTGCAAATGTCCTTCCTCAGATTCCACAAAAATAGCAATATCAATCTGCTCAATCCAAAGAATGGTTTAAATCTATGAGACGAATACACACATCGCAAAGCAGTTGCTCAGAAAGTTATTCTGCAGGTTTCATCGGAAGATGTTTCCTTGCTCACCACAAGCCTTTGGGCGTTGCTAAATATCCCTTCACAGATTCTTCAAAGACAGAATTTCGAAACTGGGCAACATAGAGTAAGCATAAATTCTGTGTAGTGAATGCACATATCAGAGAGCAGATTCTTGCAACACTTCTTTTTAGATATTATTTCAGTATATTTCACTATTTGCCATAGGCCTCAATGCGCTCCAAAATATCACCTTTTCGGTTACACAGGAACAGTGTTTAACCACTGCCTTGTGAGAAAAGGGGCATAACTCCCTGAACAGAATGCATACATCACACGTAGTTTTTTCAGAAAGCTTCTATCCAGTTTTTATCTGAAGATATCTCCACTCTCAACATTGGCATGAATGTGCTCCCAAGTGTCCCTTCGTGGATTCGTACATGATGGAGTGTTCACACTGCGTAATATTGGAAAGGTTTGAACTATTCGAGATGAAATGATATATCTAACATGAAGCAGTTTCATAGAAAACTTCTCTCCAGGTTTGTCTGAGGATATTTGCTTTTTCACCATAGCCGTCCCTGTACTCCCGAATGTCTCTTGGTAGCTTTTTCTCCAAAAGGGATTAAGGAATCCTCTAGGAGAAGAAAGGTATATTTCTGTAAGTGGAATGCACACGTCACAAAGCTCCTCCTCAGAAAGCTTCTCTCCAGTTTCTATCTGAAGACGTTTCCTTTCTCACCATACCCCTCAAATCCTCCTGAATATCCCTTCATAGCCTAAATGAAAACAAGGTTATGATACTGCTCAATGAAAAGCGAAGCTTAACTGTGTGAGTGGTATTCACGTGACACAGAAGACTTTCACAGAAACCTTCCTTCTGGTTTCTCTCTGAGGTTACTTCTTTTTCAGGATATTCTAAGGAGTCTCCAACTGCCCTCTCTCGGATTCCACAGAAACAGTGATTTCAAACTGCTCAATCCAAAGAGTCATTTAACTCTTTGAGACGAAAACAAACATCACAAAAGAGTTGCGCAGAAAGCTTCTCTCTAATTTTTGATGTGAGACATTTTTTTGCTCAACACAGGCCTCTGGTTGCCACTTACTATCCCTTTGCAGAATCCTCAGAGGCCGACTTTCAAACTGGGAAATGTAGAGTAAGCTCTGACCCTGTGAAAAGAATGGGCATGTCAGAGAGCAGTTTCTTCAAGTGCTTCTTTCTGTTTTTTATTGGACGACGTTTCACTTTTTGCCATAGTCTTCAATGTGCTCCGAATATCACTGTTTTGGTTTCACAGGAACAGTGTTCAAACTGTGTTTTATGAGAACATTAATTCTTCCTGCGTGGAATGCACACATCACCAAGAAGTTTCTCAGAGAGCTTCTCTCCAGTTTTTATCTGACTCTATTTCCTATTTGACCATAGGCCCGAATGTGATCCCAAATATCCCTTCATGGATCCATCCACGAGACAGTTTCCAAGCTGTGTAATGTAAAGAAAGCTTCATGTATCTGAGATGAATAAATATAGCAAAAAGCAGATTCACAGAAAGCTTCTTTCCATTTTTTATCTGAGTATAATTCCTCTTTCATCATAGTCCGGATTGGGCTCCCGAATGTCCCCTCGTCTGTCCGTCCATTAGAGTTTCCCAGCAATGTAAAGTAAAGAAAGCTTTATCTATGTGAGATGATTACACGTTACATAGATTATTTTCCTAGAAAGCTTCTTTCCAGTATATGTCTGATGCTATTTCTCTTTTCACCTTTGGCATCAACATATTTCCTAATATCACCTGGTACCTCTTTTTCAAAAAGGGTTTCCATGACGCAGTATGGGAATAACACTGTGAGTGAAATGCAAAAGTCACAAAACCATTCCTTGGAAAGTTTCTCTGCAGTTTGGGTCTGAACATATTTCCTTTTTCACCATAAGCCTTAAAGTGCCCCCGAATATGCCATCGCACGCTAATCATACACGGGGTTAACAAACTGCTCAATGAAAAGAAACACTTAACTGAGCGAGAGCAAATAAGATGACACAGAGTAGTTTCACAGAAAGCTTCCTTCTGGATTTTACCTGAGGATATTTCTTTCTCCATGTTCTAAGAATCGTTCCCAAATGTCCTTTCTCAGATTCCACAAAAACAGTAATTTCAATCTGCTCAATTCAAAGAATGGTTTAAATCTATAAATCGAGTACACACATTGCAAAGCAGTTCCTCAGAATGTTACTCTGCAGCTTTGATCGGAAGATGTTTCCTTGCTCAGGAGAAGCCTGCAGACGTCACTAAATATCCCTTCACAGATTCTTCAAAGATATAATTTCGAAACTGGGCAACATAGAGTAAACATAAATTCTGTGAACGGAATGCACATATCAGAGAGCAGATTCTTGGAACGCTTCTTTCTCGATTTTATTTCAGTATATTTCACTATTTGCCATAGTCCTGAGAGAGGTTACAAACTGTGTAATATAAAAAACATTAGAACTGTGTGACATGAATAGATATATCTAACACGAAGCAGTTTCACAGGAATCTTCTCTCCAGTTTCTGTTTGAAGTCGTTCCCTTTCTCACCATAATCCTCAAGGCACTCCTGAACTTCCCTTCGCAGTCTGAACAAAAACAGTGTTGTGATTCTGCTCAATGAGAAGAGATGCCTAACTGTGTCAGTGGAATTCACGTGACACAGAGCAGTTTCATAGAAAACTTCCTTCTGGTTTCTCTCTGAGGTTATTTCTTTTTCAGGATATTCTAAAGAGCGTCTCTAAATGTCCTTTCTCAGATTCCACAGAAATAGTAATTTTAAACTGCTCAATCCAAAGAATGATTTAAGTCTTTGAGATGAGTACAAACATCACAGAAGAGTTGTGCAGAAAGCTTCTTTCCAATGTTCTATGGGAGACATTAACTTGCTTGACACAGGCCCCCGGTTGCCACTTAAAATCCATTCACAGAACCCTCAGAGGCTGACGTTCAAACTGGGAAATGCAGAATAAGCTTTAACCCTGTGAAAAGAATGAGCATGTCAGAGAGCAGTTCCTTCGAGTGCTTCTTTCTGTTTTTTAGTGGACGACATTTCACTTTTTGCCATAGTCTTCAATGTGCTCTGAATATCACTCTTTGGTGTTACAGGAACAGGGTTGAAACTGTGCGTATGAGAAGAACATTACAACTCCCTGAGTGGAATGCACATATCACCAAGCAGTTTCTCAGAAAGTTTCTCTCCAGTTTTTATATGATTCTATTTCCTATTTGACTATAGGCCCGAATGTGATCCCAAATATCCCTTCGTGGATCCATCCACGAGGGAGTTTCCGAGCTGCATAATGTAAAGAAAGCTTCATCTATGTGAGACAAATAAACATATAAAAGAGCAGATTTACAGAAAGCTTCTTTCCAGTTTTTATCTGAGGATATTTCCTTTTTCACCATAGACCTGAGTGTGCTCCCGAAAGTCCCTTCGTGGATCCGTCCATGACAGATTTCAAGCTGTGTAATGTCAGGAAAACTTTATCTCTGTGACATGATTTCACATATCACAGAGAAGTTTCCCAGAAAGCTTCTCTCCAGGTTTTGTCTGAGGCTACTTCCGTTTTCATCATCGACATCAACAAGCTCCCGAATATCACCTGGTACCTGTTTCTCCAAAAGGGTTTCCCGGACGCTGTATGAGAAGAGAGGAATAACACTATGAGTGGAATGTACACGTCACAAAAGAGTTTTTAGGAAGCTTCTCTCCAGTTTTGGTCTGAACATATATTCTTTTTCACTGTAAGCCTCTAAGTGCTCCCGAAAGTCCCATCACACGCAAAACATACACAGGGTTATAAAACTAATCAATGT
The DNA here is from genome assembly GCF_000951035.1 of Colobus angolensis palliatus. Taxonomy (NCBI): domain Eukaryota; kingdom Metazoa; phylum Chordata; class Mammalia; order Primates; family Cercopithecidae; genus Colobus; species Colobus angolensis. The sequence continues at coordinate 789,578 of NW_012111808.1, read as the reverse complement.
AAGAAGAGGCTTAACTAATCGTGACGAATTAAAATGACACAGTGTAGTTTAACAGAAAGCTTCCCTCTGGATTTTACCAGAGGATAATTCTTTCTCCACATTCTAAGGATTGTTCCCAAGTGTCCTTCCTCAGATTCCACAAAAACAGGGATTTCAACCTGCTCAATGCAAAGAGCGGTTTAAATCTATGAGATGAATACACACATCGCAAAGCAGTTGCTCAGAATGTTACTCTGCAGGTTTCATCGGAAGATGTTTCCTTGTTCACCACAAGCCTACAAGCATCACCAAATATTCATTCACAGATTCTTCAAAGACAGAATTTCGAAACTGGGCAACACAGGGTAAGCATACATTCTCTGAAGTAAAGGCACATATTAGAGAGCAGATCCTTGGAAGCCTTCTTTCTCGATATTAATGCAGTGTATTTCACTATTGGCCATAGTCCTCAGGGTGCTCGGAAATAACACCTTTTCGATTACACAGGAAATGTGTTTAAACACTGATTTCTGAGAAAAGAGGTACAATTCCCTTTGTGGAATGCATACATCACAAGTAGTTTTTTCAGAAAGCTTCTATACAGTTTTTATCTGAAGATATCTCCTCTTCCACCACAGGCCTGAATGTGCTCCCGAATATCTCTTTGTGGAATCATGCATGACGGAGTTTCCAAACTGTGTAATGTAAGAAAGGTTTGAAATATACGAGATGAATAGATATATCTAACATGAAACAGTTTCACAGAAATCTGCATTCCAGTTATGTCTGAAGATATTTCCATTTTCACCATAGAGGTCCCTACACTCCTGAATGTCTCTTGGTAGCTATTTCACCGAAAAGGATTCTGGAATGCTTAGGAGAACAAAGGTATATTTTAGTGAGTGGAATGCACAAGTCCCAAAGCAGTTTACTCAGAAAGCTTCACTCCAGATTCCATCTGAAGACGTTTCCTTTCTCACCGTAACACTCAAATCACTCCTGAATATCCCTGCGCAGTCTAAAGAAAAACAGTATTATGATACTGCCCAGTGAAAAGAGAAGCGTAACTGTGTGAATGGAATTCTCGTGACACAAAGCAGTTTCACAGAAGGCTTCCTTCTGGTTTCATTCTGAGGTTATGTCTTTTTCAGGATATTCTAAAGAGTGTCTGCAAATTTCCTTTCTCAGATCCCACAGAAACAGTGATTTGAAACTGCTCAATCCAAAGAATGATTTAACTATTTGAGATGAACACAAACATCACAAAAGAGTTGCGCAGAATGCTTCTCTCCAATTTTCGATGGGAGACATTTCCTTGCTCAACACAGGCCTCCGGTTGCCACTTACTATCCCTTCGCAGAAACCTCAGAGGCCAACATTCAACCTGGGAAATGTAGAGTAAGCCTTAACCCTGTGAAAAGAATGGGCATGTCAGAGAGCAGTTTCTGCGAGTGCTTCTTTCGGTTTTTTATTGGACGACATTTCACTTTTCCCATAGTCTTCAATGTGCTCCGAATGTTGCTCTTTTGGTTTTACAGGAACAGTGTTCAAACTGTGCCTTATGAGAAGAACATTAAAATTCACTGAGTGGAATGCATACATCACCAAGCAGTTTCTCAGAAAGCTTCTCTCCAGTTTTTATCTGACTCTATTTCCTATTCGATCGTAAGGCAAAATGTGATCCCAAGTATTCCTTCGTGGATACACCCACGTGGGAGTTTCCAAGCTGTGAAATGTAATGAAACATTCATCTCCGTGAGAAGAATAAACATAGATAGAACATATTCACAGATAGATTCTTTCCAGTTTTTATCTTCAGATATTGCCTTTTTCACCACAGTCCTGAATGTGCTATGAAAAGCCCCTTTTGGGATCCGTCCATGACAGTTTTCAAGCTGTGTAATATAAGGAAATACTTGTCTGTGTGAGATGAGTACACATGTCACAGTGTAGTTTCCTAGAAAGCTTCTTTCCAGGTTTTGTCTGAGGATATTTCCCTTTTCATCATCGGCATCAACACGCTCCCGAATATCACTTGTTACCTGTTTCTCCAAAAGGGTTTCCCCACCCCTGTATGAGAAGAGAGGTATAACACTATGAGTGGAATTCACACGTCACAGAGCAGTTCCAGAGAAAGCTTCTCTCCAGTTTCGGTCTGATCATATTTCCTTTTTCACAGTAAAACTCAAAGTGCTCCCAAATGTCCCATCACATGCTAAACATACACAGGGTTATAAAACTACTCAAGGTAAGGAGAAGCTTAACTAAACGAGCGGAATTAAGACAACACAGAGTGGTTTCACAGAAAGCTTCCTTCTGGATTTTACCTGAGGATAATTCCTTCTCCATGTTCTAAGGATTGTTCCCAAATGTCCTTCCTCAGAATCCACAAAAACAGTGATTTCAATCTGCCCAATCCAAAGAACAGTTTAAGTCTAGGAGATGAATACACACATTGCAAAGCAGTGGCTCAGAAACTTATTCTGCAGGTTTCATCGGAACATGTTTCCTTGCTCAACACAAGCCTCTGGGCATTACTAAATATCCCTTCATAGACTCTTCAAAGACCGAATTTCAAAACTGGGCAACATAGAGTAAGCAGAAATTCTGGGAAGTGAATGCACATATCAAACAGCAGATTCTTGGAATGCTTGCTTCTCGATTTTATTTCAGTATATTTCACTATTCGTCATAGTCCTCAGAGTGCTCCAAAATATCACTTTTTCTGTTTCACAAGAACAGTGTTCAAACCCTGACTTGTGAGAAAAGAGGCATAAATCTATGAGCGAAATGCATGCATCACAATATAGTTTCTCAGAAAGCTTCTTTCCAGTTTTTATCTGATGATATCTCCTCTTTCACCGAAGGTCTGAATGTGCTCCAAAATATCCCTTCGTGGGTTCATGCATGACGGAGTTTCCAAACTGCGTAATATGAGAAAGGTTTGAAGAATGAGAGATGAAGAGATATATCTAACATGAAGCAGTATCACAGAAATCTTCATTCCAGTTTTGTCCCTGGATGTTTTCTTTTTCACCATAGCCGTCCCTATACTCCCGAATGTCTCTTGGTAGTTTTTCTCCAAAATGGATTCCAATATCCTCTAGAAGAAGAAAGGTATATTTCTGTGAGTGGAATGCATACGTCACAAAGCAGTTCCACGGAAAGATTCTCTCCAGTTTCTGTGTGAACACATTTCCTTTTTCCCCATAAGCCTCAAAGTGCTTCCGAGTGTCTCATCACATGCTAAACATACATAGGCACATAAATCTACTCAACTTAAGGAGAGGTGTAAATAAGCGAGAAGAATTCAGACGACACAGAGTAGTTTCACAGAAAGCTTCCTTCTGGATTTTACCTGAGGATATTTCTTTCTCCATGTTCTAAGGATCGTTCCCAAATGTCCCTCCTCAAATTCCACAAAAACAGTGATTTTAATCTGCTCGATCCAAAGAATGGTTTAAATCTTTGAGTCGAATACACACATCTCAAAGCAGTTGCTCAGAAAGTTACTCTGCACGTTTCATCGGAAGATGTTTCCCTGCTCACCACAAGCCTCCAGGGGTCACTAAATATCCCCTCACTGATTCTTCAAAACAGAATTTCGAAACTGGGTAACCTAGACTAAGCATAAAGTCTGTGAAGTGAATGCACATATCAGAGAGCAGAATCTTGGAACGCCTCCTTCTCGATTTTATTTCAGTATATTTCACTATTCGCCATAGTCCTCACTGCGCTCCGAATTATCACTTATTTGGTTACACAGGAACAGTGTCTAAACACTGTCTTGTGAGAAAAGAGGTATAACTCCCTGAGTGCAATGCACACATCACAAGTAGTTTCACGGAAAGCTTCTATCCAGTTTTTACGGGAAGATATCTCCTCTGTCACGGTAGTCCTGAGTGTACTCCTAAATGTCCTAAACCTCGTCCCTCAGCAACCCGCTGCCCTGCTTGCCAACAGGGAGGACACTGGAAGTCTGATTGCCCCACCCTGAGAACAGTTGCCACGTCTCCACGTGACCCCCTTTCCCAGGATCCTGGGAGCTCCTTTGAGCTCCTACACCTGGATAACGACAACTGAAGGTGCCGAGACTTGGGGACCCCCATCTCCCTCACCAAGCTGCAGGTAACTCTGCTGGTAGGGGTAAGACAGTTAATTTTTTACTAGATAGGGGGGCTACCTTTTCTGTTTTGCCGTCCTTCTTTGGACCTAGCCTTCCATCTGATATCTCAGTAGTAGGAAGACACAGAAAGCCATCCACTCCACGAAAAACTCCACTCCTTAATTGCTGCCTGGCCAACAACTACTTTGCTCACTCTTTCCTCATTATACCCCCATGCCCTATCCCCTACTAGGGCGAGACATCCTGAGCACCTTAAAGGCTTACATATACATTCCCACCAACCCATCCACTCCCCTTCAACCCCTTCACGACCTGTCGTTCATGCTTTGTGCAGGCGCACATGCTCCTCCTATGTCACCCCCAACCCCCATCTTCCATATTTCTGTACACCCTCAAGTGTGGGACACTTCCACCCCGGTCATAGCTGCCCACCACCCACCATTTCTTGTCAAGCTCCTAAGACAAAACGCTGAGTTACCACACCCTCCTCCAACAGACGCCTACAACCCACATATCTCCCTCAGTCTCGGAGACCAAGTATACATAAACGATATCCAAGCCAAAGACCTACAACCCAGGTGGAAAGGCCCATACACTGTCCTCCTGTCTATAAATACAGCAGCAAAACTCCTAGGACACACGCATTGGATTTATATTTCCCAGCTAAAAAGGGTCCCCACCAAGAACAATCAGTGGACATCAGTTCAACTTTTCCCCACTCGTCTCAAACTTACAAAACATCCTTGACTATCTCATGACCCCGACCCCTGGTGCTTAGCTCGCTTTCTCACCATCCTGTACATAAAGCTATCAGACTTTCAATACATAACCCCAGACCCATATCTACCCCCAGACAATAGTCCAGAGCAGTGGTTCTCCTGTCTCCTAATCTTAATCGAACATCTTCAGTGGCAAGGGTCACTCTGGGACTACACTGAAAATGAAGCCTCATTTTAAACTTATATTGCTGTCTCACTCATACACTCAGACATTTGCTAGTCCGCCTACTGTATGGCAATTTTTTTTTCATCACTGAAACTTGGTCCCAAGACAGCCGAACACACTCAGGACCATATATTTCTGCCAGTTGTCTTCCTTAAGGCTGTCAAACTTCTCCCCGGACAATAGAGACCCCTTCTCATGGGCCACACTTATCCTCCAAGGGCCAAACTTAGCCTACACTGCGAATATAACCAATCTCTCACATTCCTTCCACTGTGAGGCTTTAGAAGCCTCCGCCCCCCCCCTCGTTGCAATCCCCTGCCCGTGGCATTCAACAGAACTGGTCAAACATCCCACAATTTATCCACATTCCAGGCACCACTATACCAAAATCCAAATAGCCCAATCTTTCCTTTTTGTTATTCAACCCCAAATTCATCCTGAGGTAATCATACTCTGGTGCCCAATGGAGGCCAAACAGCCCCCATTGGAGGCTATTTCTGGTGCAAGGGGTCCCTTTCTGAAACCTTTAACCACACTGTCACAACTCAATCTAAATCTCTCTGTGTCCCAGTATCCTTAGTGCCCAGCCTCACCGTGTATAGCAAGGCTGAACTAGTTGAACTGACACTGCAGCTACACCCTCTTGCCAGTCGCTTATAAAAACGGGCTGCTTTCCTCACTCTAGTTATTGGAATCAGCTGAAATCCTGGTCTCCCTGCAGCGACGAACTACCTCAATAGCCCACGTAGCTGCCCAAAACAGGCGAGCCCTAGATTTGCTTACAGCTGAAAAAGGAGGCACTTGTCTCTTCCTTGGAGAAGAGTGCTGCTCTTATGTTAGCGAGTCAGGCCTAGTAGACACTAACATTCAAACCCTCAATAAAATAAAAAACTGAAATACAGAACCTTAGTACCCCAACCTTGCCGGGACCTTCCTTCTGGGTTTTGCTCATATTCCAACAAATGCTTCCATTCCTCATTCCTATACTAGTACTGTGCCTTATTTTATTCTTCATCTGTACGTCCAAATACCAACCATAAGCCCCGACCTTAATGATGCCCCTTAAGAGCAGGACGTATCCAGACAGGCCACGGCGCCCCTTATCACTATTATCAATCATAGGTTGGACGGTTTAGATAAACGGAGGAAAGATGGCGCACTTCCGTGTTCTTCATCACCAATTTTTGCCACATGCGCGTAAATGCAGCTGGCGCCTGGGAATGTGCAGACCAATTGGGCATGCGCCAGGTGCCGTCAATCTGAAGAGACCAAGATTTACCTTGTCAAACCTACTGAACGCCCTCGACATGCCCGTGCCCCGCCTATTGCCATCCCACTCCTAGAAAAGCCGCTCCTGGTGAGCATCTCACGCGGACTTCCCAGCACCCAACTCCTCTCGGGACTGCATTAGGAACTCCGTCCCAGAGCTCCACGAGGTGACTCTCTTGGCCTCCTTTGCCAGAAGCCAACAGACCTCTCCCTACCCACATTCTTCCCTGAAGCTAGGTGACCAAAAATACATTTGCAGTTTTGCTCCTACCCTCGCCTGCTCACTTGTTCTTTTATGCTCGCTCTGGTGGTCTTAGAAAAACAAATCAATGTGGGGGGCTTAAATAAGCAAGAGAAATAAGGAAGACACAGAGAATTTTCACAGAAAGCTTCCTTCAGGATTTTACCGGAGGATATTTCTTTCTCCATCTTCTAAGGATCCTTCCCAAATGTTCTTCCTCAGATTCCACAAAAACAGTGATTTCAATCTGCTCAATCTAAAGAACGGTTTAAATCTATGAGACGAATTCACACATCGCAAAGCACTTGCTCAGAAAGTTACTCTGCAGGTTTCATTGGAAGATGTTTCCCTGATCATCAAATGTCTCCAGGTGTCACTAAATATCCCTTCACAGATTCTTCAAAGACATAATTTCGAAACTGGGCAACATAAAGTAAGCATAAATTCTGTGAAGTGAATGCACATATCAGAGAGCAGATACTTGGAACGCTTCTTTCTCGA
>NW_012111808.1:758966-782467 GCF_000951035.1 Colobus angolensis palliatus | reverse complement strand
AATTTCGAAACTGGGCAACATAAAGTAAGCATAAATTCTGTGAAGTGAATGCACATATCAGAGAGCAGATACTTGGAACGCTTCTTTCTCGATTTTGTTTCAGTATATTTCACTATTTGCCATAGTCTTCAATGCGCACCGAAATATCCCATTTTTGGTTACACAGGAACTGTGTTTAAACACTGCCTTTAGAGAAAAGAGGTATAACTCCCTGAGCGGAATGTATGCATCACAAGTAGTTTCTCAGAAAACTTCTATCCAGTTTTTATCTGAAAATATCTCCTCTTTCACCATAGACCTGAAAGTGCTCTTAAAGGTCGCTTTGTAGATTCGTCCATGACAGAGGTTCCAAACTGCATCATAAAAGAAAGGTTTGTGCTATGCGAGATGAATAGATATATCTTACTGGAAGCAGTTTAGCAGAATTTTTCACTCCAGTTTTGTCTGAGGATATTTCCTCTTTCACCATAGCTGTCCCTGTACTCCCAAATGTCTCCTGATAGCTTTTACTCCAATAGGGATTCCAGAATCCTCTAACAGAAGAAAAGGATATTTCTGCGAGTGGAATGAACACATCACAAAGCAGTTCCTTAGAAAGATTCTCTCCAGTTTCCATCTGAACATATTTCCTTTTTCACCATAAGCCTCAAAGTGCTCCCGAATGTCCCATCATGTGGTAAACATACAGAGGGATATGAAACTACTAAAAGTAAGAAGAAGCTTAAATAAGCAAGAGAAATTAAGGTGACACAGAGTAGTTTCACAGAAAGCTTCCTTTTGGATTTTACATGAGGATATTTCTTTCTCCATGTTCTAAGGATCATTCCCAAATGTCCTTCCTCTGATTCCCAAAAACAGTGATTTCAATCTGATCACTCCAAAAACGGTTTAAATCTATGACACGAACCCACACATCACAGAAGGTCATGAAAGTTTACTCTGCAGGTTTCATTGGAAGATTTTTCCTTGCTCACCACAACCCTCCAGGTGTCACTATATATCCCTTCACAGATCCTTCAAAGACAGAATTTCAAAATTGGGCAACATAGTGTAAGCATAAAGTCTGTGAAGTGAATGCGCATATCACAGAGCACATTCTTGGAACGTTTCTTCCTCGAATTCATTTCAGTATATTTCACTATATGCCGTAGTCATCAATGCGCTCCGAAATATCACTTTTCGGTTTCACAGGAACAGTGTTCAAACCCTGCCTTGTGAGAAAAGAGGTATAACACCCTGAGTGGAATGTATACTTCACAAAGTAGTTTCGCAAAAATCTTCTTTCGAGTTTTTATCTGATGATATCTCCTCTTTCACTGAAGGCCAGAATGTGCTCCCGAATGTCCCTTCGCGGATCCGTGCATGACGGATTTTGCAAACTGCGTAATATAAGAAAGGTTTGAACTATGTGAGGTGAATAGATATATCTAACACGAAGCAGATTCACAGAAATCTTCTTTCCAGTTTTTGATTGAGGATATTTCCTTTTTCACTATAGCATTCCCTATACTCCAGAATATCTCTTTTTAGCTTTTTCACCAGAAGGGATTCTGGAATCCTCTAGGAGAAGAAAGGAATATTTCTGTGAGCGAAATGCACAGGTCACAAAGCAGCTCCTCAGAAAGCTTCTCTCCAGTTTCTATCTGAAGATGTTTCCCTTCTCACCATAACCCTCAAATCGCTCATGAATATCCCTTTGCAGTCTAAACAAAAACGGTGTTAAGATACTGCTCAATGAAAAGAGCAGCTTAACTTTGTGAGTAGAATTCACGTGACACACAGCAGTTTCACAGAAAGCTTCCTTCTGGTTTCTCTCTGAGATTATTTCTCTTTCAGGGTATTGTAAAGAGCATCTCAAAATGTCTTTTCTCAGATTCCAAAGAAACAGTGTTTTCAAACTGCTCAATCCAAAGAATGATTTAACTCTTTGAAATGAACACAAACATCCCAAAAGTGTTGCACAGAAAGCATCTTTTTCTCCAATTTTCGATGGGAAACATTTCCTTGCTAGACACAGGCCTGCAGTTGCCACTTACTATCCCATCACAGATCCCTCAGAAGCCAACATTCAAACTGAGAAACGTAGAGTATGCTGCAATGCTGTGAAAAGAATGGGCATGTCAGAGAGCAGTTTCTTAGAGTGCTGCTTTCTGTTTTTTATTGGACGACATGTCACTCTTTGCCAAAGTCTTCAATGTGCTTCTCCTATCACTTTCTTGGTTTCACAGTAACAGTGTTCAAACTGTGCCTTATGAGAAGAACATTAAAACACCCTGAGTGGAATGCACACATCACCAAGCAGTTTCTCAGAAAGCTTCTCTCCAGTTTTTATCTGAGAATATTTCCTATTTGACCATAGGAAGAAAGGTGATCTCAAATATCGCTTCGTGGATCCATCCACGAGGGAGTTTCCAAGCTGCGTAATATAAAGAATGCTTCACTATGTGAGAAGAATAAACATAGACAAAAGCTGATTCACAGAAAGCTTCTTTCCAGTTTTTATATGCAGATATTTCCTTCTTCATCATAGACCTGTGTATGCTCCCGAAAGTCCCTTCGTGGATACGTCCATGACAGTTTTAAAGCTGTGTAATGTAAGGAAACCTTTATATCTGTGAGATGATTACACATATCACAGAGTAATTTCCTAGAAAGCTTCTTTCCAGGTTTTGTCTTAGGCTATTTCCCTTTTCATCATCGGCATCAACATGCTCCTGAATATCACGTGGTATATGTTTCTCCAAATGGGTTTCCCCGACACTGTATGAGAAGATAGGTATAACACTGTGAGTGGAATGCACACGTCACAAAGCAGTTCCTTGGAAAGCTTCTCTCCAGATTCGGTCTGAACATATTTCCTTTTTCACTGTAAGCCTCAAAGTGCTCTCGAAAGTCCTATCACACGCTAAACATACACACAGTTATAAAACTACTCAACATAAGTAGAGGCTTAACTAAGCAAGGGGAATTAAGATGACACAGAGTAGTTTCACAGAAAGCTTCCTTCTAGATGTTACCTGAGAATATTTCTTTCTCCATGTTCTAAGGATCGATCCCAAATGTCCTTCCTCAGATTCTACAAAAATAGTGATTTCAATCTGCCCAATCCAAAGAATGGTTTAAATCTATGAGACGAATACACACATCACAAAGCAGTTGCTCAGAAAGTTACACTGCAGGTTTAATCGGAATATGTTTCCTTGCTCACCACAAGCCTCCAGGCGTCACTAAATATCCCTTCACCAATTCTTCACAGACAAAGTTTCGAAACTGGGCAACATAGAGTAAGCATAAATTCTGTGAAGTGAATGCACATATCATACAGCAGATTCTTGGAACGCTTCTTTCCCGATTTTATTTCAGTATATTTCACTATTTGCCATAGTCCTCAGTGCACTCAGAAATATCACATTTTCGGTTAGACAGGACCAGTGTTTAAACACTATCTTGTGAGACAAGAGGTATAACTCCCTGAGCGGAATGCATACATCACAAGTAGTTTCTCAGAAAGCTGCATTTCAGTTTTTATCTGAAGATACCTCCTCTGTCACTCTGGGCCCGAGTGTGCTCCCCAATGTTCCTTCGCGGATTCGTGCATGATGGAGTTTCCAAACTGCATAATAAAAGAAAGGTTTGAACTATGCGAGATAAATAGATATGCCTAACAGGAAGTAGTTTCACAGAAATCTCCTTTCCAGTTTTTGTCTGAGGATATTTCGTTTTTCACCATGGCCGTTCCTATACTCCTCAATGTCTCTTGGTAGCTGTTTCTCCAAAAGGGATTCTGTAGTCCTCTAGGAGAAGAAAGGTATATTTCTGTGAGTGAAATGCACACGTCACAAAGCAGCTCCTCAGAAAGCTTCTCTCCAGTTTCTATCTGGAGACGTTTCCTTTCTCACCATAACCCTCAAATATCTCCTGAATATCCCTTCACAGTCTAAAAAAATACAGTGTTATGATACTTCTCACTGAAAAGAAAAGCTTAAATGTTTGAACGAAATTCATGTGACACAGAGTAGGGTCACAGAAAACTTCTTTCTGGTTTCCCTCTGAGGTTCTTTCTTTTTCAGGCTATTCTAAAGAGCGTCTCCACATGTCCTTTCTCAGATTCCACAGAAACAGTGATTTCAAAATGCTCAATCCAAAGAATGATTTAACACTTTGAGACAAACGCAACCATCAGAAACGTGTTGCGCAAAAAGCTTCTCTCACATTTTTGATGGGAGACATTTCCTTGCTCGACACAGGCCTCTGATTGCCATTTACCACCCCTTCACAGAACCCTCAGAGGCTGAAGTTCAAACTGGGAAATGTAGGGTAAGCTTTAACCCTGTGAAAAGTATGGGCATGTCAGACAGCAGTTTCTTTGAGTGCTTCTTTCTGTTTTTTATTGGATGGCATTTCAGTTTTTGCCATAGTCTTCAATGTGCTCCGAGTATCACTCTTTTGGTTTTACAGGAACAGTGTTCAAACTGTGCCATATTAAAAGAACATTAAAACTACCTGAGTGGAATGCACACATCACCAAGCATTTTCTCAGAAAGCTTCTCTCCAGTTTTTATCTGAAGATATCTCCCCTTTCACCATAGGCCTGAATGTGCTCCCGAATGTCCCTTTGCGGATTCGTGCATGACGGAGATTCCAAACTGCGTAATATAAAAAAGGTTTCAACTATGCGAGATGAATAGATATATCTAACAGGAAGCAGTTTCACAGAAATATTCTCTCCAGGTTTGTCTGAGCATATTTCCTTTTTCACCTTAGCCGTCCCTATATTCCCTATGTCTCTTGGTAGCTTTTTCTCCAAAAGTGATTCTGGGATCTTCTAGGAGAAGAAAGATATATTTCTGTGAGTTCAATGCACTTGTCTCAAAGCAGATTCTCGGAGAGCTTTTCTCTGGTTTTGGTATGAACATATTTCTGTTTGGACGAATGGAAGTAAGATGGCTCACTTCCGGGTTTTTCATCACCAACTTTTCCCGAACGTGCTAAATTGCAGCTGGTGCCCGGGAAGGTGCAGACCAACTGGGCATGTGTCAGGTGACGTCAATCTGAAGAGACCAGAATTTACCTGTTGGCACCTGCAAAACGCCGCTGACACGCCCGTGCCCGCCTATTGCCCTCCCAATGCCAGAAAAGCCACTCCTGACAGAGCACGGCGCTGATTTCCCAGCCTCCACACTCCCGTTGGGACTACAGGAACTCTGTCCGAGAGCTCCATGGGCGACTCTGTTAGTCTCCTTTGCCGGAGGCCGACAGACCTCTCCCTACCCATCTACTTCCCTGAAGCTAGGTAACCAAAATAACATTGCAGTTTTTCTCCTACCCTTGCCTGCTGGCTGGTTCTTTTGTGCCCTTTCTGGTGGTCTTTAGAAAAACAAATCAATTTCCTTTTTCACTGTAAACCTCAAAGAGCTCCCGAATGTCCCATCACACGCTAATCATACAAAGGGTTACAAAACTACTCAAGGTAAGGTGAGACTTAACTAAGCAAGAGGAATCAACACGACACAGATTAGTTTCCCAGGAAGCTTCCTTCTGGATTTTACCTGACGATATTTCTTTATCCATGTTCTAAGGAATGTTCCCAAATGTCCTTCCTCAGATTCCACAAAAACAGTGATTTCAATCTGCGCAATCCAAGAATGGTTTCGAGACGAATACACACATTGCACAGCAGTTGCTCAGAACGTTACACTGCAGTTTCATCGGAAGATGTTTCCGTGCTCACCACAAGCCTCTGGGCGTCACTAAATATCCCTTCACAGGTTCTTCAAAGACAGAATGACAAAACTGGGCAACATAGAGTAAGCATAAATTCTGTGAACTGACTGCACATAGCAGAGAGCAGATTCTTGGAATGCTTCTTTCTCGATTTTATTTCAGTATATTGCACTATTTGCCATAGTCCTCAGTGTGCTCCGAAATATCACTTCTTCGGTTACATAGGAAATGTTTTTAAGCACTGCCTTGTGAGAAAAGAGGTATAACTCCCTGAGCGGAATGCATATATGATAAATAGTTTCTCAGAAAGCTTCTCTCCAGTTTTTATCTGACTCTATTTCCTATTTGACCATAGGCCCAATCGTGATCGCAAATATCCCTTCGTGGATCCATCCACAAGGGAGTTTCCAAGGTGCGTACTGTATAGAAAGCTTTATCTATGTGAGCAGAAAAAACATAGAGAAAATCAGATTCACAGAAAGCTTCCTTCCAATTTTTATCTGAAGATACTTCCTTTTTCACCACATTCCTGAATGTGCTCCCGAAAATACCTTTGTGGATCCTTCCATGGCAGTTTTCAAGCTCTGTAATGTAAGGCAATCTTTATCTATGTGAGATGATTACACATATCACAGAGTAGCTTCCTCGAAAGCTTCTTTCCAGGTTTTGTATGAGGCTATTTCCGTTTTCATCATTGGCATCAACATGCTCCCCAATATCACCTGGTACCTGTTTCACCAAAAGGGTTGCACCGACGCTGTATGAGAAGAGATGCATAACACTGGAAGTGGCATGCACACGTCACAAAGCAATTCCTCGGAAAGCTTCTATCCAGTTTCGGTCTGAACATATTTCCTTTTCCACCATAAGCCTCAAAGTAGTCCCGAATGGCCCATCACACTCTAAACTTACACAGGGTTGTAAAAGTGCTCAAGGTAATGAGACACTTAACTGAGTGAGAGGAATTAAGATGACACAGAGTAGTTTCACAGAAAGCTTCCTTCTGGATTTTACCTGAGGATATTTCTTTCTCCATGTTCTAAGCATCGTTCCTAAATGTTCTTCCTCAGATTCCACAAAAACAGTGATTTCAATCTGCTCAATCTAAAGGACGGTTTAAATCTCTGAGACGAATACACACATCACAAAGCACTTGCTCAGAATGTTACTCTGCAGGGTTCATCGGAAGATGTTTCCTTGCTCACCACAAGCCTCTGAACGTCACTAAATATCCCTTCACAGATTCTTCAAAGACAGAATTTCGAAATTGGGCAACATAGAGTAAGCATAAATTCTCTGAAGTGAATGCACATATGAGAGAGCAGATTCTTCGAAGCCTTCCTTCTCGATATTATTGCAGCATATTTCACTATTTGCCATAGTCCTCAATGTGCTCCGAAATATCACGTTTCTGGTCACACAGGAACTGTGTTTAAACACTGATATGTGAGAGAAGAGGTGTAACTCCCTGAGAGGAATGCAGACATCACAAATAGTTTTTTCAGAAAGCTTCCATCCACTTTTTATCTGAAGATATCTCCTCTTTCAACATAAGCCTGAATGTGCTCCTGAATGTCCCTTCACAGATTCGTGCATGACAGAGTTTCCACACTGCGTAATATTCGAAAGTTTGGAGCTATGTGAGATGCATGGATATATCTCACAGGAAGCAGTTTCACAGTAATTTTCTTTCCTGGTTTGTCTGATAATACTTCCTTTTTCACCATAGCCGTTCCTATACTCCTGAATGTCTCTTAGTAGCTTTTTCTCCAAAAGGGATTCTGTAATCCTCTAGGAGAGGGAGGGAATATTTCTGTGAATGGAATGCAAACATCACAAAGCAGCACCTCAGAAAGCTTCTCTCCAGTTTCTATCCGAAGACGTTTCCTTTCTCACCATAACCCTCAAATCTCTCCTGAATAGCCCTTCGCTGTCTCAACAAAAGCAGTGTTATCATACTGCTCAGTGAAAAGAGAAGCTTAACTTTCTGAGTGGAATTCACGTGACACAGAGCAGGTTCACGGAAAGCTTCCTTCTGGTTTCTCTCTGAGATTATGTCTTTTTCTGGATATTCTAAAGAGCATCTCCAAAGGTCCTTTCTCAGATTCCACAGAATCAATGATTTCAAACAGCTCAATCAAAAGAATGATTTAACTCTTTGAGATGAAAGCAAACATCACAAAAGTGTTGCGCAGAAAGCTTCTCTCCAATTTTTAATGGGATACGTTTCCTTGCTTGACACACGACTCCGGTGGCCACTTACTATCCCTTCACAGAACCCTCAGAGGGCGACATTGAAACTGGGAAATGTAGAGTAAGCTTTAACCCTGTGAAAAGAATGGGCATGTCAGAGAGCAGTTTCTTCGAGTGCTTCTTTCTGTTTTTTATTTGAAGACATTTCACTTTATGCCATAGTCTTCAATGGGCTCCGAATATCACGCTTTTGGTTTTGCAGGAACAGTGTTCAAAGTGTGCTTCTTGAGAAGAACATGAAAATTCCCTGTGTGGAATGCACACATCACCAAGCAGTTTCTCACAAAGCTTCTTTCTAGTTGTCATCTGACTCTATTTCCTATTTGACCATAGGCCCGAAGGTGATCCCAAATACCGCTTTGCGGATCCATCCACGAAGGAGTTTCCAAGCTGCATAATGTAAAGAAAGCTTCAACTATTTGAGAAGAATAAACATAGAAAAAAGCAGATTCACAGAAAGCTTCTTTCCAGTTTTTATCTGAAGATATTTCCTTTTTCACCATAGCCCTGATTGTGCTCTGGAAAGTCACTTCATGGATCCGTCCATGACAGTGTTCAAGCTGTGTAAAGCAAGGAAACCGTTATCACTGTGAGATGATTACACATATCACAGAGTAGTTTAAAAGAAAGCTTCAGTTCAGGTTTCGTCTGAGGCTATTGTCCTTTTCATCATCGGTGTCAACATGCTCCCGAATATCACTTGGTACCTGTTTCTCAAAAATGGTTTCCCCGAGGCTGTATGAGAAGAGAGTTATAACACTGAGACTGGAATGCACACGTCACAAAGCAGTTCCTCGGAAAGCTTCTCTCCAGTTTCGGTCTGAACATACTTCCGTTTTCACCGTAAGCCTCAAAATGCTCCCGAATGTCCATCACACGCTAAATATACAAAGGGTTATAAAACTACTCAACGTAAGGGGAAGCTTAACTAAGCTAGAGGAATTAGGACGATACAGAAGAGTTTCACTGAAAGCTTCCTTCTGGAGTTTACCTGAGGATATTTCTTTCTCCATGTTCTAAGGATTATTCCCAAATGTGCCTCCTCAGATTCCACAAATACAGTTATTTCAATATGCTCAATCCAAAGAATGGTTTAAATCTATGAGAGGAACACGCACATCACAAAGTAGTTGCTCTGAATGTTACTCTGCAGGTTTCATCAGAAGATGTTTTCTTGCTCACCACAAGCCTCCAGGGGTCACTAAATATCCCTTCACAGGTTCTTCAAAGACAGAATTTCGAAACTGGGCAGCCTAGACTAAGCATAAAGTCTGTGAAGTGAATGCACATATCAGAGAGCAGATTCTTGGAACGCCTCTTTCGTGATTTTATTTCAGTATATTTCACTATTCGCCATAGTCCTCACTGCGCTCTGAAATATCACTTCTTCGGTTCCACAGGAACAATGTTTAAACACTGTCTTGTGAGAAAAGGTGTATAACTCCCTGAGTGGAATGCACACATCACAAGTAGTTTCTTGGAAAGCTTCTATCCAGTTTTTACCTGAAGATATCTCCTCTTTCACGGTAATCATGAGTGTGCTCCTAAATGTTCCTCTGCACATTCGTACATGACGCAGTTTCCAAACTTCGTAATATAAGAAAGGTTTTAACTATGCGTGATGAATAGATATATCTAACACGAAGCAGATTCACAGAAATCTTCTTTCCAGTTTTGGTCTGAGGATATTTCCTTTTTCACCTTAGCAGTCCTTATAATCCCGAATGTCTCTTCATTGCTTTTTCACCAAAAGGGAGTCCAGAATCCTCTAGGAGAAGAAAGGTATATTCTGTGAATGGAATGCAAATGTAACAAAGCAGCTCCTCAGAAATCATCTCTCCAGTTTCTATCTGAAGACGTTTCCTTTCTAGCCATAATCCTCAAATCGCTCCTGAATATCCCTTCACAGTCTAATGAAAAACAGTGTTATGATACTGTGTAGTGAACAGAGAAGCTAAAGAGTGTCAGCGTAATTCAGGTGACACAGAGCAGTTTCATAGAAAGCTTCCTTCTGGTTTCTCTCTGAGGTTATTTCTTTTTCAGAGTATTCTAAAGAGTGTCTCCAAATATCCTTTCTCAGATTCCACAGAAACAGTGATTTCAAACAGCTCAATCCAAAGAATGATTTAACTCTTTGAGATGAATAAAAAAATCACAAAAAGAGTGGCACAGAAAGCTTCTCTCCGATTTTCGATGGGAGACATTTCCTTGCTCGTGACAGGCCTTACGTTGCCACTTACTATCCCTTCGCAGAAACCTCAGAGACCTACTTTCAAACTGGGAAATGTAGAGTAAGATTTAACCCTGTGAAAAGAATGGGCATGTCAGAGAGCAGTTTCTTCGAGTGCTTCTTTCTGTTTTTTATTTGACGACATTTCACTTTATGCCACAGTCTTCAATGGGCTCCGAATATCACTCTTTTGGTTTTGCAGGAACATTGTTCAAACTGTGCTTTATGAGAAGAACATTAAAACACCCTGAGTGTAATGCACACATCACAAAGCAGTTTCTCACAAAGCTTCTTTCCGTTTTTTATCTGACTCTATTCCCTATATGACCATACGCTCATAGGTAATCGCAAATATCCCTTTGTGTATCTATCCACGAGGGAGTTTCCAAGCTGCATAATGTAAAGAAAGCTTCAACTATGTGAGAATAATAAACATAGAAAAAAGCAGATTCACAGAAAGCTACTTTCCAGTTTTTATCTGAAGATATTTCCTTTTTCATCATAGTCCTGAGTGTGCTCTGGAAAGCCCCTTAGTGGATCCGTCCATGACAGTTTTCAGGCGTTGTGATGTAAGGAAAACTTTATCTCTCTGAGATGATTACACATATGACAGAGTAGTTTAAAAAAAAGTTTCTGTCCAGGTTTCGTCTGAGGCTTTTTCCCTTTTCATCACTGTCATCAACATGCTCCCGTATATCACTTGGTACCTGTTTCTCAAAAATGGTTTCCTCGATGCTGTATGAGAAGAGAGTTATAACACTGAGAGTGGAATGCACAGGTCACAAATAACTTCCTCAGAAAGCTTCTGTCGAGTTTCGGTGTGAACATATTTGTGTTTTCACGGTAAGCCTCAAATTGCTCCCGAATGTCCATCACATGCTAAATATACAAAGGGTTATAAAACTACTCAATGTAAGGGTAGGCTTAACTAAGAGAGAGGATTTAAGACGACACAGAATAGTTTTTCAGAAAGTTTCCTTCTGGACTTTACCTGAGGATATTTCTTTCCCCATGTTCTAAGGATTGTTCCCAAATGTCCTTCCTCAGATTCCACAAGAACAGTTATTTCAATCTGCTCAATCCGAAGAATGGCTTAAATCTATGAGAGGAACACACACATCACAAAGCAGTTGCTCTGAATGTTACTCTGCAGGTTTCATCAGAAGATGTTTTCTTGCTCACTACAAGCCTCCAGTGGTCACTAAATATCCCTTCACAGAATCTTCAAAGACAGAATTTTGAAACTGGGCAACATAGGGTAAGCATAAATTCGGTGAAGTGAAAGCACATATCAGAGAGCAGATTCTTGGAATCCTTCTTTCTTGATTTTATTTCAGTATATTTCACTATTTGGCATCGTCCTCAGTGTGCTCCAAAATATCACTTGTTCTGTTTCAGATGAACAGTGTTCATACCCTGACTTGTGAGAAAAGAGGTATGACACTCTGAGCGGAATGCATGCATCACAATGTGGTTTCTCAGAAAGCTTCTTTCCGGTTTTTATCTGATGATATCTCCTCTTTCTCCGAAGGTCTGAATGTGATCCCAAATGTCCCTTTGCAGATTCGTGCATGTCAGAGTTTCCAAACTGCATAATATAAGAAAGTTTTGAACTATGCGAGGTGAATAGATATATCTAACACAAAGCAGTATCACAGAAATCTTCTTTCCAGTTTTGTCTGAGGACATTTTCTTTTTCACCATAGCCGTCCCTATACTCCCGAATGTCTCTTCATAGACTTTTATCCAAAATAGATTCCGATATCCTCTAGGAGAAGAAAGGTATATTTCTGTGAGTGGAATGCGCACATCACAAAGCAGTTCCATGGAAAGATTCTCTCCAGTTTCTGTCTGAACATTTTTCCTTTTCCCCCATAAGCATCAAAGTGCTCCCGAAAGTCCCATCACACGCTAAACATACACAAGGTTATAAAACTAGTCAACGTAAGGAGAGGCTTAACTAAGCGAGATGAATTAAGATGACACAGAGTAGTTTCCCAGAAAGCTTCCTTCTGGATTTTACCTGAGGATATTTCTTTCTCTATGTTCTAGGGATCGTTCCCAAATGTCCTTTCTCAGATTCTACAAAAACAGTGATTTCAATCTGCCAAATGCAATAAATGGTTTAAATCTATGAGACAAGTACACACATCGCAAAGCAGTTCCTCAGAAAGTTACTCTGCAGGTTTCATCAGAACATGTTTCCTTGCTGAACACAAGCCTCCTGGCACCACTATATACCATTACAAAGATTCTTCAAGGACAGAATTTCGAAACTGTACAACATAGAGTAAGCATAAACTCTGTGAAGTGAATGCACATATCAGAGAGCTGATTCTTGGAACGCTTCTTTCTCGATATTTTTTCAGTATATTTCACTATTTGCCATAGTCCTCAGTGTGCTCAGAAATATCATATTTTCGGTTAAACAGGACCAGTGTTTAAACACTGCCTTGTGAGAAAAGAGGTACAACTCCCTGAGTGGAACGCATACATCACAAGTAGTTTCTCAGAAAGCTTCTATCCAGTTTTTATCTGAAGATATTTCATCTTTCAACGTAGGCCTGAATGTGCTCCCCAATGTCCCTTCATGGATTCGTGCATGACGGAGTTTCCAAACTGCGTAATATAAGAAAGGTTTGAACTATGCGAGATGAATAGATATATCTAACAGGAAGCAGTTTCACAGAAATATTCTTTCCAGTTTTTGTCTGAGGATATTTCCGTTTTCACCATGGCCGTCCCTATACTCTTTAATGTCTCTTGGTAGCTTTTTCTCCAAAAGGGATTCTGTAATCCTCTAGTAGAAGAAGGTGTAATTTCTGTGAGTGGAATGCACATGTCACAAAGCAGCTCCTCACAAAGCTTCTTTCTAGTTTCTATCTGAGGACGTTTCCTTTCTCACCGTAACCCTCAAATATCTCCTGAATATCCCTTTGCAGTCTAAAAAAGTACAGGGTTATGATACTGCTCAGTGAAAAGAGGAGCTTAACTGTGTTAGCGGAATTCACGTGACACAGAGCAGGTTCACAGAACACTTCCTTCTGGTTTCTCCCTGAGGTTATTTCTTTTTCAGGGTATTCTAAAGTGCGTCTCGAAATGTCCTTTCTCAGACTCAACAGAAACAGTGATTTCAAACTGCTCAATCTAAAGGATGATTATATTATAATCAAACTTCTCTCCGGACAATAAACACTGCTTCTCATGGCTCACACTTATCTGCAAAGGGCTAAACTTAACCTACACTGTGAATATAACCAATCTGTCCCATTGCTTCCTCTCTGAGGCTTTAGAAGGCACCCCCCATTGGCAGCCCCCTGCCCATGGCCTTCAACACAACTCGTCAAACATCCCACAATTTACTCACACTCCAGGCGCCACTATACCAAAATCCAAACAGCCCAATGCTTCCTTTTTGTTATTCAACCCCAAATTCATCCTGGGGTAATCATTCTCAGGTGCAAAATGGAGGACAAATAGCCCCCATTGGAGGCTATTTCTGGTGCAAGGTGTCCCTTTCTAAAACCTTTCACCAAACTGTCACAACTCAATCTCAATCTCTCTGTGTCCCAGTATCCTTAGTGCCCAGCCTCACCCTGTATAGCAAGGCTGAACTAGTCGAACTGACACTGCAATTACACTCTCCTGCCAATCACTTACAAAAGGGGCTGTTTTCCACCCTCTAGTTATTGGAATCAACTGAAATCCTGCATCACCAAGCAGTTTCTCACAATGCTTCTTTCCAGTTTTTATCTCACTATATTTCCTATTTGACCATAGTACCGAAGGTGTTCCAAAATATCCCCTTCACGGATCCATCCAGGAGGGAGTTTCCAAGCTGCATAATGTAAAGAAAGCTTCAACTATGTGAGAATAATAAACATAGAATAAAGCAGATTCACAGAAAGCTTCTTTCCAGTTTTTATCTGAAGATATTTCCTTTTTCACCATAGTCCTGAGTGTGTACCAGAAAGTCCCTTCATGGATCCGTCCATGACAGTTTCCAAGCTTTGTGTTGTAAGGAAACCTTTATCTCTGTGAGATTATTCCACATATCACCGAGTAGTTTAAAAGAAAGCTTCTGTCCAGGTTTTGTCTGAGGCTATTTCCCTTTTCATCATCGGCGTCAGCATCCTCCCCAATATCACTTGGTACCTGTTTCTCAAAAAGGGTTTCCCTGACCCTGTATGAGAAGAGAGTTATAACACTGAGAGTGGAATGCACATGTCACAAAGCAGTTCCTCGGAAAGCTTCTCTCCTGTTTTGATGTGAATATATTTCCATTATCATTGTTAGCCTCGAAGTGCTCCCAAATGACCATCACACGCTAAAAATACAAAAGGGTATAAAACTACTCAATGTAAGGGGAAGCTTAACTAAGCGAGAGAAATTAAGAGGACACAGAAGTGTTTCACAGAAAGCTTCCTTCTCGACTTTCCCTGAGGATGTTTCTTTCTCCATACTCTAAGGATCATTCCCAAATGTCCTTCCTCAGATTCCACAAAAACAGTTATGTCAATCTGCTGAATCCAAAAAATGGTTTAAATCTATGAGAGGAACACACACATCACAAAGCACTTGCTCAGAATCTTACTCTGCAGGTTTCATCGGAAGATGTTTTCTCGCTCACCACAAGCCTCCGGGCATCACTAAATATCCCTTCACGGATTCTTCAAAGACAGTATTTCGATACTGGGCAACCTAGAGCAAACAAATTCTATGAAGAGAATGCACATATCAGAGAGCAGATTCTTGGAATGCTTCTTTCTCGATTTTATTTCGGTATATTTCAATATTCTCCATAGTCCTCACTGCACTCCGAAATATCACTTTTTTGGTTACATAGGAAGAGTGTTTAAACACTGTCTTGTGAGAAAAGAGGTATAACTCCCTGAGTGGAATGCACACATCACAAGTAGTTTCTCAGAACTCTTCTATCTAATTTTTATCTGAAGATATCTCCTCTTTCACGGTAGTCCTGAGTGTGCTCCTAAATGTCCCTTCACGGATTCGTGCATGATAGAGTTTCCAAACTGCGTCATATAAAAAAAGCTTTGAACTATGCGGGAACAATAGATATATGTAAGAAGAAGCAGTTTCACCGAAATCTTGTTTCCAGTTTTGTCTGAGGACAATTCATTTTTCACCATAGCTGTCCATATACTCCCGAATGTCTCTTGGTAGCTTTTTCTCTAAAAGGGTTTCCCGAATCCTCTAGGGGAAGAAAGGTATATCTCTGTGAGAGGAATGCATACGTCACAAAGAGGCTCCTGAGAAATCTTCTCTCCAGTTTCTATCTGAAGACGTTTCCTTTCTAACCATAACCCTCAAATCGCTCCTGAATATCCCTTCGCAGTCTAAAGAAAAACAGTGTGATGATACTGCTCAGTGGAAAGAGAAGCTAAACTGTGTTAGCGGAATTCACGTGACACAGAGCAGTTTCATAGAAAACTTCCTTCTCATTTCTCTCTGAGGTTATTTATTTTTCAAGATATTCTAAAGAGCGTCTCCCAAAGTTTTTTCATATTCCACAGAAAGAGTGATTTCAAACTCCTCAATCCAAAGAATGATTTAACCCTGTGAGATGTATACAAGCATCACAAAGGGTTGCACAGAAAGCTTCTCTCCAATTTTCGATGGGAGATATTTCCTTGCTCGACACAGGCCTCCAGTTGCCACTTACTATCCCTTCGCAGAAACCTCAGAGGCCGATTTTCAAACTGGGAAATGTAGAGTAAGGTTTAACCCTGTGAAAAGAATGGGCATGACAGAGAGCAGTTTCTTCAAGTGCTTCTTTCTGTTTTTATTGGACGACATTTCATTTTATGCCATAGTATTCAATGGGCTCCGAATATCACTCTTTTGGTTTTACAGAAACAGTGTTCAAACTGTGCTTTTTGAGAAGAACGTTAAATTTCCCTGAGTGGAATGCACACATCACCAAGCAGTTTCTCAGAAACTTCTTTCCAGGTTTATCTGACTCTATTTCCTATTTGACCATAGACCCAAAGGTGATCCCAAATATCCCTTCACGGATCCATCCACGAGGGAGTTTCCAAGCTGTGTAATGTAAAGAAAGCTTCAACTATGGGAGAAGAATAAACATAGAGAAAACAGATTCACAGAAAGCTTCTTTCCACTTTTTATCTGAAGATATTTCCTATTTCATCATAGTCCTGAGTGTGCTCCGGAAAGTCCCTTAGTGGATCCATCCATGACAGTTTTCAAGCTTTGTGATATAAGGAAACCTTTATTTCTGTGAAATGATTACACATATCACAGAGTAATTTAAAACAAAGTTTCTGTCCAGGTTATGTCTGAGGCTATTTCCCTTTTCATCATCGGCATCAACATGCTCCCGAATATCACTTGATACCTGTTTCTCCAAAAGGGTTTCCCTGACGCTGTATGAGAAGAGAGTTATAACACTGAGAGTGGAATGCACACGTCACAAAGCAGTTCTTCAGAAAGCTTCTCTGCAGTTTCGGTCTGAACATATTTCCATTTTCACCGTAAGCCTCAAAGTGCTTCCAAATGTCCATCACATGCTAAAAATACAAAGGGTTATAAAACTACTCAATGTAAGGGTAGGCATAACTACTCGAGCGGATTTAAGACGACACAGAAGAGTTGCACAGAAAGCTTCCTTCTGGACTTTACCTGAGGATATTTCTTTCTTCATGTTCTAAGAATCGTTCCCAAATGTCCTTCCCCAGATTCCACAACAATAGTTATTTCAATCTTCTCAATCCAAAGAATGGTTTAAATCTATGAGAGGAATGCACACATCCCAAAGCAGTTGCTCTGGATGTTACTCTGCAGGTTTCATCGGAAGATGTTTTCTTGCTCAACACATGCCTCTGTGTGTCACTGGATATACTTTCACAGATTCTTCAAAGACAGAATTTCGAAAGTGGGCAACATAGAGTAAGCATAAATTCTTTTAAGTGAATGTACATATCAGAGATCAGATTCTTGGAACGCTTCTTTCTTGAATTTATTTCATTATATTTCACTATTCGCCATAGTCCTCACTGCGCTCAGAAATATCACTTTTTTTGGTTACACAGGAACAGTGTTTAAATACTCTCTTGTGAGAAAAGAGGTATAACTCCCTGATTGGAATGCACACATCACAAGTAGTTTCTCAGAAAACGTCTACCCAGTTTTTATCAGAAGATATGTCCTCTTTCACGGTAGTCATGAGAGTGCTCCTAAATGTCCCTTTGTGGAATCGTGCATGTTGGAGTTTCCAAACTGCGTCATATAAGAAAGGTTTGAACTATGCGAGATGAATAGATTTATCTAACGTGAAACAGTTTAACAGAAATCTTCTCTCCAGTTTTGTCTGAGGACATTTCCTTTTTCACCATAGCCATCCCTGTACTCCCGAATGTCTCCTGGTAGCTTTTTTTTTTATTATTATACTTTAAGTTCTAGGGTACATCATGTTCATAGCGTGCAGGTTTGTTACATATGTATACTTGTGCCATGTTGGTGTGCTTTTTGTCCAAAAGGGATTACAGAATCCTCTAGGTGAAGAAAGGTATATTTCTGTAAGTGGAATGCATACGTCACAAAGCACCTCCTCAGAAAGCTACTCTCCAGTTTCTATCTGAAGACGTTTCCTTTCTCACCATAACCCTCAAATCGCTCCTGAATATCCCTTCACAGTCTACACAAAAACAGTGTTATGATACTGCACAATGAAAAGGGAAGATTAGATGTGTGAGTGGAATTCACGTGACACAGAACACTTTGACAGAAACCTTCCTTCTGATTTCACTTTGAGGTTACTTCTTTTTCAGGATATTCAAAGGAGCATCTCCAAATGTCCTCTCTCAGATTCCTCAAGAACAGTGATTTCAAGCTGCTGAATCCAAAGAATCATTTAACCCTTTGGGACGAATACAAACATCACAAAAGAGTTGCACAGAAAGCTTCCCTCCAATTTTTGATGCGAGACACTTTTTTGCTTGACACAGGCTTCCGGTTGCCACTTATTATCCCTT
This sequence comes from Colobus angolensis palliatus, assembly GCF_000951035.1. Classification (NCBI taxonomy): domain Eukaryota; kingdom Metazoa; phylum Chordata; class Mammalia; order Primates; family Cercopithecidae; genus Colobus; species Colobus angolensis. The sequence continues at coordinate 764,248 of NW_012111808.1, read as the reverse complement.
TGCAGAATCCTCAGATGCTGACTTTTAAACTGAGAAATGTAGAGTAAGGTTTAACCCTGTGAAAAGAATGGGCTTGTCAGAGAGCAGTTTCCTCGAGTACTTCTTTGTGTTTTCTATTGGAAGACATTTCACTTTATTCCATAGTCTTCAATGTGCTCCAAACATCACTCTTTTGGTTTTCCAGAAACAGTGCTCAAACTCTGCTTTATGAGAAGAACATTAAAACTCCCTGAGTGGAATGCAGACATCACGAAGCAGTTTCTCAGAAAGCTTCTCTCCCGTTTTTATATGAGTATATTTCCTATTTGACCATACGCCCATATGTGATCCCAAATATCCCTTTGCGGATCCATCCACGAGGGAGTTTCCAAGCTGCGTAATGTAAAGAAAGCTTCATCTATCTGAGATGAATAAGCATAGCAAAAACAGATTGACAGAAAGCTTCTTTCAATTTTCTATCTGAAGATAATTTCTTTTTCATCATAGTCCTGATTGGGCCCCCCAATGTCCCTTCTTGGATCTGTCCATTAGAGTTTCCAACGACGTAAAGTAAAGTAAGCTTTATCTATGTGAGATGATTACACATAACACAGAGTAGTTTCCTAGAATGCTTATTTCCAGTTTTTATCTGATGTTATTTGTCTTCTCACCATCGGCATCAACATGTTTCCAAATATCAGCTGGTACCTGTTTTTCAAAAAGTGTTTCCGTGTCGTGGTATGGCAAATAGGAATAACACTATGAATGAAATGCACAAGTCACAAAACTGTTCCTCAGGAAGCTTCTCTCCAGTTTGGGTCTGAAAATATTTCCTTTGTCACCGTAAGCCTCAAAATGCCCGAATATACCATTGCATGCTAAACATACACAGGGTTAGAAAACTGCTCAATGAAAGGAGACGCTTAACTGAGTGAGAGCAATTAAGACGACACAGAGTAGTTTCACAGAAAGCTTCCTTCTGGATTTTGTCTAAGGATATTTCTTTGTCCATGTTCTAAGGATTGTTCCCAAGTGTGCTTCCCCAGATTCCACAAAAACAGTGATTTCAATCTGCCCAATCCAAATAACGGTTTATATCTATGAGTCGAATACACACATCACAAAACAGTTGCTCAGAAAGTAACTCTGAAGGTTTCATCGGAAGATGTTTCCTAGCTCATCAGAAGCCTCTGGGTGTCACTAAATATCCCTTCACAGATTCTTCAAAGACAGAATTTCGAAACTGGGCAAAATAGACTAAGCCTAAATTCTGTGAAATGAATGCACATATCAGAGAGCAGATTCCTGGAATGCTTCTTTCTCGATTTTATTTCAGTATATTTCATGATTTGCCATAGTCCTCAGCGCCCTGCGAAATATCACATTTTTGGTTACACAGGAACAGTGTTTAAACACTGGCTTGTGAGAAAAGAAGTATAACTCCCTGAGTGGAAGCCATACATCACAAGTGGTTTCTCAGAAAGCTTCTATCCAGTTTTTATCTCAAGATATCTCTTCTTTCACTGTAGGCCTGAATGTGATCCTGAATGTTCCTTCGCTGACTTGTACATTACAGAGTTTCCAAACAGCCTAATAAAAGAAAGGTTTGAACTATGTGAGATGAATAGATATATCTAACATGAAGCGGTTTCAAAGAAATATTCTTTCTAGTTTTGTCTGAGGATATTTCCTTTTTCACCACAGCTGTCTCTATACTCCCAAATGTCTCCTGGTAGCTTTTTATCCAAAGGGGATTCCGGGATCCTCTAGGAGGAGGAAGGTATATTTCTAGGAGTGGAATGCACACGTCACAACGCAGCTCCTCAGAAAGCTTCTCTCCAGTTTCTATCTGAAGACGTTTCCTTTCTCACATTAAGCCTCAAATCACTCCTGCATATTCCTTCCCAGTCTAAACAAAAACAGTATTATGATACTACCTAATGAAAAGAGAAGCTTAACTGTGTGAGTGGAATTCTAGTGACACAGAGCAGTTTCACAGAAAGCTTCCTTCAGATTTCTCTCCGAGGTTATGTCTTTTTCAGGATATTCTGAAGAGCATCGGCAAATGTCCTTTCTCAGATTCCACAAAAACAGTGATTTCAATCTGCTCAATCCAAAGAATGGCTTAAATCTATGAGACGAATACACACATCGCAAAGCGGTTGCTCAGAAAGTAACTCTACAGTTTTCATCGGAAGATGTTTCCTTGCTCACTGCAAGCCTCTGGGCCTCATTAAATATCCCTTCATTTATTCTTAAGAGACAGAATTTCGAAACTGGGCAACATACAGTAAGCATAAGTTCTGTGAAGTGAATGCATATATCACAGAGCAGATTTTTGGAACACTTCTTTCTCGATTTCATTTCAGTATATTTTACTATTTGCCATAGTCCTCAGTGAGCTCCGAAATATCACTTTTTCGGTTACACAGGAACAGTGTTTAAACACTGCCTTGTGAGAAAAGATGTATAACACCCCGAGCGGAATGCATACATCACAAGTAATTTCTCAGAAAGCTTCTATTCAATTTTTATCTGAAGATATCTCATCTTTCAACGAAGGCCTGAATGTGCTCCCAAATGTCACTTCGTGGGTTCGTGCATGACAGTGTTTCCAAACTGCGTCATATAAGCAAGTTTGAACAATGTGAGATGAATAGATATATCTAACACGAAGCAGTTCCACTGAAATCTTCTCTCCAGTTTTGTCTAAGGATACTTCCTTTTTCACCGTAGCTGTCCCTGTACTCCCGAATGTCTCCTGCTTGCTTTTTCTCCATAAGGGATTCTGGAATCCTCTAGGAGAAAAAGGTATATTTCTGTGAGTGGAATGCACACGTCACAAAGCAGTTCCTCGGAAAGCTTCTCTCCAGTTTCGGTCTGAACATATTTCCTTTTTCACCATAAACATCAAAGTGCACCTGAAAGTCCCATCACATGCTAAACATACACGGGGTTATAAAACTACTCAACGTAAGGGGAGGCTGAACTAAGCGAGAGGAATTAAGATGACACAGAGTAGTTTCACAGAAAGCTTCCTTCTCGACTTTACCTGAGGATATTTCTTTCTCAGTGTTCTAAGGATGGTTCCCAAATGTCCTTCCTCAGATTGCACAAAAACAGTGATTTTAATCTGCTCTATCCAAAGAATGGTTTAAATATATGAGACGAATACACACATCACAAAGCAGTTGCTCAAAAAGTTACTATGCAGGTTTGATCGGAGGATGTTTCCCTGCTGACCACAAGCCTCCTGGCGCCACTATATACCACTTCACAGATTCTTCAATGACAGACCTTTTTCACCATAAGCCTCAATGTGCTCCTGAATGTCCCATCACAAGGTAAACATACACAGGGATATAAAACTGCTAAAAGTAAGGAGGTGCTTAGCTAAGCGAGAGGAATTAAGATGATACAGTGTAGCTTCACAGAAAGCTTCCTTCTGTATTTTACCTGAGGATATTTCTTTCCCCATCTTCTAAGGATCGTTCCCAAATGTCCTTCCTCTGATTCCGAAAAACAGTGATTTCAATCTGATCACTCAAAAGAACGGTTTAAATCTATGAGAGAATACACACATCCCAGAAGTTCATAAGAAGGTTACTCTGCAGGTTTCATCAGATGTTTCCTTGCTCACCGAAGAATCCAGGCATCACTATAAATCCCTTCACAGATTCTTCAAAGACAGAATTTTGAAATTGGGCAACATAGTGTAGGCATAAATTTTGTGAAGTGAATGTGCATATCAGAGAGCACATTCTTGGAATGTTTCTTCCTCGAATTTATTTCAGTATATTTCACTATTCGCCATAGTCCTCAATGTACTCCGAAATATCACATTTCGGTTTCACAGGGCCAGTGTTCAAACCCTGCCTTGTGAGAAAAGAGGTATAACTCCCTGAGTGGAATGCTTACATCACAAAGTAGTTTCGCAGAAATCTTCTATCGAGTTTTTATCTGATGATATCTCCTCTTTCAGTGAAGGAAAGTGCTCCTGAATGTCCCTTCGCAGGTCCATGCATGACGGATTTTGCAAATTGTGTAATATAAAAATGGTTTGAAATATGCGAGATGAATAGATATACCTAACATGAACCAGTTTCACGGAAATCTTCCTTATGGTTTTTCTTTGAGAATAATTCCTTTTCCACCATAGCCTTCCCTATACTCCCAAATGTCTCCTGGTAGCTTTTTTACCAAAAGGGATTCTGGAATCCTCTAGGAGAAGTAGGGAATATTTCTGTGAGTGGAATGCACACCTCAAAAAGCAGCTCCTCAGAAAGCTTGTCTCCAGTTTCTATCTGAAGATGTTTCCCTTCTCACTGTAACCCTCAAATTGCTCCTGAATATCCCTTCGCTGTCTAAACAATAACAGTGTTATGATACTTCTCAATGAAAAGAGCAGCTTAACTTTGTGAGCGGAATTCACTTGACACAGAGCAGTTTCACAGTAAGCTTCCTTCTGATTTCCCTCTGAGGTTATTCCTCTTTCAGGGTATTCAACATAAACAGTGATTTCAAACTGCTCAATCCAAAGAATGATTTAACTCTTTGAGATGAACACAAACATCCCAAAAGTGTTGCGCAGAAACCATCTATCTCTCCAATTTTCGATGGGAGACATTTCCTTGCCAGACAGAAGCCTGCAGTTGCCAATTACTATCCCTTCATTGATCCCTCAGAGGCCGACTTTCAAACTAGGAAATGTAGAGTAAGTTCTAACACTGTGAAAAGAAAGGGAATGTCAGAGAGCAGTTTTTAGAGTGCTTCTTTCTGTTTTTTGTTGGACGATATTTCACTTTTTGCTGAAGTCTTAAATGTGCTCCGAATATCACTTTCTTGGTTTTACAGGAACAGTGTTTAAACTGTGCCTTATGAGAAGAAAATTAAAACCCCCTGAGTGGAATGCACACATCACCAAGCAGTTTCTCAGAAAGCTTCTCTCGAGTTCTTATCTGAGTATATTTCCTATTTGGCCATAGGCCCGAATGTTATCCCAAATATCCCTTTGGGGATCCATCCACGAGGGAGTTTCCAAGCTGCGTATTGTAAGGAAAGCTTCATCTATGTGAGAAGAATAAACATAGAAAAAAGCAGATTCACAGAAAGCTTCTTTCCAGTTTTTATCTGCAGATATTTCCTTTTTCACCATAGACCTGAGTGTGCTCCCTAAAGTCCCTTCGTGGATCTGTCCATGACAGTTTTTAAGCTGTGTAATGTAAGGAAATCTTTATCTCTGTGAGATGATTACACATATCACAGAGTAGTTTCCTAGAAAGCTTCTTTCCAGGTTTTATCTG
>NW_012111808.1:703084-758916 GCF_000951035.1 Colobus angolensis palliatus | reverse complement strand
AAGCTTCTTTCCAGGTTTTATCTGAGACTACTTCCCTTTTCATCATCGGCATCAACAGGCTCCCGAACATCACTTGGTACCTGTTTCTTCAAAAGGGTTTCACTGACGCTGTATGAGAAGAGACGTATAACCTTGTGTTTGGAATTCACACGTCACAAAGCAGTTCCAAGGAACGCTTCCCTCCAGTTTCTGTCTGAACGTATTTCCTTTTTCACCATAAGCCTCAAAGTGCTCCCGAATGTCCCGTCACAGGCTAAACATACACAGGGTTATAAAACGACTCAATGTAAGGAGAGGCTTAACTAAGCGAGAGGAATTAAGACCACAGAGAGTAGTTTCACAGAAAGCTCCTTGTGGATTTTACCTGGGGATATTTCTTTCTCCTTGTTCTAAGGATCATTCCCAAATGTGCTTCCTCAGTTTCCACAGAAAAAGTGATTTCAATCTGCTCAATCCAAAGAATGGTTTAAATCTATGAGACGAATACACAATCACAAAGCAGTTGCTCAGAAAGTTACTCTGCAGGTTTCATTGCAAGATGTTTCCTTGCTCACAACAAGCCTCCGGGCATCACTAAATATCCCTTCACAGATTCTTCAAAGACAGAATTTCGAAACTGGGCGACAAAGATTAGGCATAAATTCTGTGAAGTGAATGCACATATCAGAGAGCAAATTCTTGGAACGATTATTTCTCGATTTTATTGCCGTATATTTCCCTATTTGCCATAGTCCATAATTTGCTCCAAAATATCACTTTTTCGGTTACACAGTTAAAGTGTTTAAGCACTACCTTGTGATAAAAGAGGTATAATTCGCTGAGTGGAATATATACCTCACAGGTAATTTCTCAGAAAGCGTCTATCCAGTTTTCATCTGAAGATATCTCCTCTTTCACCATAGGCTTGAGTGTCCTCCTGAATGTCCCTTCGTGGATTTGTGCATGACGGAGATTTCAAACTGTGTAATATAAGAAAAGTTTCAACTATGCGAGATGAGTAGATATATCTAACATGAAACAGTTTCACAGACATATTCTTTCCAGGTTTGTCTGAGGATATTTCCTTTTTAACCATAGCAGACCCTATACTCCTGAATGTCTCTTAGTAGCTTTTTCTCCAAAAAGGATTCCAGAATTCTCTAGGAGAAGAAAGTACATTTCTGTGAGTAGAATGCACATGTCACAAAGAAGATCCTCAGAAGCTTCTCTCCAGTTTCTATCTGAAGACGTTTCCTTTCTCACCATAGCCCTCAAATCGCTCCTGAATATCCCGTTGCTGTCTAAACAAAAACAGTGTTTTGATACCTCTCAGTGAAAAAAGAAGCTTAAATGTGTGAGCAGAATTCACGTGATGTAGAGCAGGTTCACAGAAAACTTCCTTCTGTTTTTTCCCTGAGGTTATTTCTTTCTCAGGGTATTGTAAAGAGCATCTCCAAATGTCCTTTCTCAGATTTCACAGAAACAGTGATTTCAAACTCTTCATTCCAAAGAATGATTTACCTCTATCAGATGAACACAAACATCACAATAGTGGTGCACAGAAAACTCCTCTCCAATTTTCGATGGGATACATTTCCTTGCTTGACACAGGCCTTCGGTTGCCACTTAGTATCCCTTTGCAGAAACCTCAGAGGCTGGGAAACCTCAAGCTGGGAAATGTAGAGTAAGCTTTAACCCATTGAAAAGAATGGGCATATCAGAGAGCCGTTTCTTCGTGTGGTTCTTTATGTTTTTTATTGGACGACATTTCACTTTTTGCCATTGTCTTCAATGTGTTCCAAATATCACTCTTTTCATTTTACAAGAACAGTGTTCAAACTGTGCCTTATGAGAAGAATAATAAAACCCCCTGTGTGGAATTCACACATAAACAAATAGTTTCTCAGAAATCTTCTCTCCATTTTTTATCTGACTATATTTCCTATTTGACCATGGGCACGAATGTGATCCCAAATATCGCTTCGTGGATCCATCCACGAGGGAGGTACCAAGCTGTGTAATGTAAGGAAAGCTTCATCTATGTGAGAAGAGTAAACATAGAAAAAAGCAGATTCACAGAAAGCTTCTTTCCAGTTTTTATCTGAAGATATTTCCTTTTTCACCATAGTCCTGAGTGTGCTCCCGAAAGTCCCTTCGTGGATCCGTCCATGACAGTTTTCAAGCTATGTAATGTAAAGAAACATTTATCTCTGTGAGATGATTACACACATCACAGTGTAGTTTCATAGAAAGCTTCTTTCCAGGTTTTGTCTGAGGCTATTTCCCTTTTCATGATCGGCATCAACATACTCCCGAATATTGCTTGGTACCTGTTCCTCCAAATGGGATTCCTCGACACTGGATGAGAAGAGAGGAATACAACAGTGAGTGGAATGCACACGTCACAAAGCAGTTTCTCAGAAAGCATCTCTCCAGTTTCTGTATGAACACATTTCCTTTTTCACCATAAGCCTGAAAGTGCTCCCGAATGTCCCATCACACGCTAAACATTCACAGGGTTATAAAAATACTCAACGTAAGGGGAGGCATAACTAATTGAGAGGAATTAAGATGACATGGAGTAACTTCACAGAAAGCTTCCTTCTGGATTTTACCTGAGGATATTTCTTTCTCCATGTTCTAAGCATTGTTCCCAAAGGCCCTTACTCAGATTCCACAAAAACAGTGATTACAATCTGCTCAAACCAAAGAACAGTTTAAATCTACGAGATGAATGCACACATTGCAAAGCAGTTGCTCAGAAAGTTACTCGGCAGATTTCATAGGAAGATGTTTCCTTACTCACCGCCAGCCTCCAGGCATCAACAAATATCCCTTCACAGGGATATGTTTTTGAAGAATTCACAGATTCTTCAAAGAAAGAATTTCAAAACTGGGCAACATAGAGTAAGCATACATTCGGTGAAGTGATTGCACATATCAGAGAGCATATTCTTGTAATGCTACTTTCTCGATTTTATTGCAGTATACTTCACTATTTGGCATAGCACTCAGTGCACTCCAAAATATCACTTTTTCGGTTACACAGGAACACTGTTTAAATACTGCCTTGTGAAAAAGAGGTATAACACCCTGAGTGGAATGCATACATCACAAGTAGTTTCTCAGAAAGCTTCTATCCAGTTTTAATCTGAAGATGTCTCCTCTTTCACCATAGACCTGAATGTCCTTCCGAATGTCACTTCACGGATTCGTGCATGAGGGAGTTTCCAAACTGCGTAATATAAGACAGGTATTAACCATGTGAGATGAATAGATAGATCTAACACGAAGCAGTTTCACAGAAATCTTCTTTCCAGTTTGTCTGAGGATATTTCCTTTTTCACCATAGAAGTCCCTATACTCCCAAATGTCTCTTGGTAGCTTTTTCTCCAAAAGGGAATCCGGAATCCTCTAGGAGAAGAAAGGCACATTTCTGTGAGTGGAGTGCACACGTCAAAAAGCAGCTCCTCAGAAAGCTTTTCTCTCATTTCTATCTGAAGGAGTTTAATTTCTCACCATAACCCTCAAATCGCTCCTGAATATCCCTTCAAGGTCTAAACAAAAACAGTGTTATGATACTGCTCAATCTAAAGAGAAGCTTAACTGTGTGAGTGGAATTCATCTGAAAAGGAGCAGTTTCACATAAAACTTCTTTCTGGTTTCTCTCTGAGGTTGTTTCCTTTTCAGGATACTCTAAATAGTGTCTCAAAATGTCCTTTCTCAAATTCCACAGAAACAGTGATTTCAAACTGATCATTCCAAAGAATGATTTAAATCTTAGAAACGAATACAAACATCACAAAAGACTTGCCCAGGATGCTTCTCTCCAATTTTCGATGTGATACATTTTCTTGCTTGACACAGGCCTCAGGTTGCCTCTTTCTATCCCTTCACAGAACCTCAGAGGCCGATTTCCAAACTTGGAAATGTAGAGCAAGCTTTACTCTTGTGAAAGAATGGGCATGTCAGAGAGCAGTTTCTTCGAGTGCTTCTTTCTGTTTTTATAGGACGATATTTCACTTTTTGCCATAGTCTTCACTGTGTTCCGAATATCACTCTTTTGGTTTTACAGGAACAGTGTTCAAAATGTCCTTTATAAGAACAATAAAACTCCCTGAGTGGAATGCACACATCACCAAGCAGTTTCTCAGAAAGATTCTCTCCAGCTTTTATCTCACTCTATTTCCTATTTGACCATAGGCCCGAATGTGATCCTAAACACCCCTTCATGGATCCATCCACAAGGGAGCTTCCAAGCTGCGTAATGTAAGGAAAGCAGATTCACAGAAAGCTTCTTTCCAGTTTTTATCTGAAGATATTTCCCGTTTCACCATAGTCCTGATGTGCTCTTGAAATTCCCTTCGCTTGTCCGTCCATGACAGTTTTCAAGCTCTGTGATGTAAGGAAACCTTTATCTAAGTGAGATGATTACACACATCACAGAGAAGTTTCCTAGAATGCTTCTTTCCAGGTTTGTCTGAGTCTACTTCCCTTTTCATCATTGGCATCAACATGCTTCCAAATATCAGTTGGTATCTTTTCCTCCAAAAGGGTTACTTCGATGCTGTATGAGAAGAGAGATATAACACTGTGAGTGGAATGCACATGTCACAAAGCAGTTCCTCGGAAAGCTTCTCTCCAGTTTCGGTCTGAACATATTTCCTTTTTCACCATAAGCCTCAAACTGCACCCGAATGTCCCATTACATGCTAAACATACACAGGGTTATAAAAAGACTCAACGTTAGGAGAGGCTTAACTAAGCGAGAGGAATTAAGACGACACAGAGAAGTTTCACAGAAAGCTTCCATCTGGAATTTACCTGAGGATATTTCTTTCTCGGTGTTCTAAGGATCGTTCCCAAGTGTGCTTCCTCACATTCCACAAAAAAAGTGATTTCCATCTGCTCAATCCAAAGAACGGTTTCAATCTGTGAGTCGAATACACACATTGTAAAGCAGTTGCTCAGTATGTTACTCTGAAGGTTTGATCGGACGATGTTTCCTTGCTCAACACAAGCCTCCGAACGTCACTAAATTTCCCTTCACAGATTCTTCAAAGACAGAATTTGGAAACTGAGCAACATAGAGTAAGCATAAATTCTGTGAAGTGAATGCACATATCAGAGAGCAGAATACTGGAATGCTTCTTTCTCGATTGTATTTCAGTATATTTAACTATTTGCCATAGTCCTGAGTGTGCTTGAAAATATCACTTTTCTGTTACACAGGAACAGTGTTTGAACACTACCCTGTGAGAAAAGAGGTATAACTGCCTGAGCAGAATGCATATATCACAAGTAGTTTCTCAGAACGTTTCTATCCAGTTTTTATATGAAGATATCTCCTCTTTCACCATAGGCCTGAATGTGCTCCCGAATGTCCCTTTGCAGATTCGTGCGTGATGGAGTTTCCAAACTGCATAAAAATAGAAAGGTTTGAACTATGTGAGATGAATAGATATATTTAACACTAAGCAGTTTCACAGAAATCTGCTTTAGAGTTTTGTCTGAGGATATTTCATTTTTCATCACAGCCATCCCTATGCTCCCAAATGTCTCTTGGTAGCTGTTTCTCCAAAAGGAATTCCGGAATCCTCTAGGAGAAGAAAGGTATATTTCTATGAGTGGAATGCACACATCACAAAGCAGCTCTTCACAAAGCTTCTCTCCAGTTTCTATCTGAAGAGGTTCCCTTTCTTACCGTAACCCTCAAATCGCTCCTGAATATCCCTTCGCAGTCTAAATAAAAACAGTTTTATGATACTGCTCAATGAAAAGAGAAGCTTAACTGTCTCAGCAGAATTCACGTGACACCGAGCAGGTTCACAGAAAGCTACCTCCTGGTTTCTCTCTGAGGTTATGTCTTTTTCAGGATTTTCCAAAGAGCATCTCCAAATGTCTTTTCTCAAATTCCACAGAAACAGTGATTTCAAACTGCTCAATCCAAAGAATGATTTATCTCTTTGAGATGAATGCAAGCATCAAAAAGAGTTGCAAAGAATGCTTCTCTCCAATTTTCGATGGGAGTCATTTCCTTGCTTGACACAGTACTCCGGTGGCCCCTTACTATCCCTTCACTGAAACCTCAGAGGCCGACATTCAAATTGGGAAATGTACAGTAAGCTGTATCCGTGTGACAAGAATGGGCATGTCAGAGAGTAGTTTCTTCGAGTGCTTCTTTCTGTTTTTTATTGGACGACATTTCACTTTTTGTCATAGTCTTCAATGTGCTCCGAATATCACTCTTTTGGTTTTACAGGAACAGTGTTCAAACTGTGCCTTATGAGAAGAACTTTAAAACACCCTGAGTGGAATGCACACATCACCAAGCAGTTTCTGAGAAAGCTTCTCTCCAGTTTTTACTGTCTATATTTTCTATTTGACCATAGGCCCGAATGTGATCCCAAATATCCCTTCGTTGATCCATCCACGAGGGAGTTTCCAAGCTGCGTAATATAAAGAAAGATTCATCTATGTGAGAGGAATAAACATTGATAAAACAGATTCACAGAAAGATTCTTTCCATTTTTTATCTTCAGATATTTCCTTTTTCAACACAGTCCTGAGTGTGCTCCCAAAAGTCCCTTCGGGGATCCGTCCAAAACAGTTTTCAAACTTTGTAATATAAGGAAACCTTTGTCTAAGAGAGATGAATACACATGTCACAGAGTAGTTTCCTACAAAACTTCTTACCAGGATTTTTCTGAGGCTATTTCCCTTTTCATCATCGGCATCAACATGCTCCCAAATATCACTTCTTACCTGTTTCTCCAAAAGTGTTTCGCCGCCTCCATATGAGAAGAGAGGTATAAAACAGTGAGTGGATTTCACACGTCCCAGAACAGTTCCACAGAAAGCCTCTCTCCAGTTTCGGTCTGATCATATTTCCTATTTCACCGTGAGGCTCAAAGTGCTCCCTAATGTCCCACCACACGCTAAACATACACAGGGTTATAAAACTACTCAACGTAAGGAGAGGCTTAACTAAGCAAGAAGAATTAAGGCGACACAGAGTGGTTTCACAGAAAGCTTCCTTCTGGATTTTACCTGAGGATAGTTCTTTCTCCATGTTCTAGGATCATTCCCAAATGTCCTTCCTCAGATTCCACAAATACAGTGATTTCAAACTGCTCAATCCAAAGAACGGTTTAAATCTAGGAGACGAATACACACATCACAAAGCAGTGGCTCAGAAACTTACTCTGCAGATTTCATCGAAAGATGTTTCCTTGCTCACCAGAAGCCTCTGGGCGTCATTAAATATCCCTTCACAGATTCTTCAAATACAGAATTTCGAAACTGGGCAACATAGAGTAAGCATAAATTCTGTGAAGTGAATGCACATATCAGAGAGCAGATTCTTGGAATGCTTCTTTCTCGATTTTATTTCAGTACAATTCACTATCTGTCATAGTCCTCAGCGTGCTCCAAAATATCACGTTTTCTGTTTCACAAGAACACGGTTACAACACTGACTTGTGAGAAAAGTGGTATTACTCTCTGAGCCCAATGCATGGATCACAATGTAGTTTCTCAGAAAGCTTCTTTCCAGTTTTTATCTGATGATATCTCTTCTTTCACCGAATGTCTGAAAGTGCTCCCAAATGTCCCTTTGCGGATTCGTGCATGATGGAGTTTCCAAACTGCGTAATATAAGTAAGGTTTGAACTATGTGAGAGGAATAGATATATCTAACACAAAGAAGTATCACAGAAATCTACTTTACAGTTTTGTCTGAGGATATTTTCTTTTTCACCATTGCCATCCCTATACTCCCGAATGTCTCTTGGTAGCTTTTTCTCCAAAATGGATTCTGATATCCTCTCGGAGAAGAAAGGTATATTTCTGTGAGTGGAATGCACACATCACAATGCAGTTCCACGGAAAGATTCTCTCCAGTTTCTGTCTGAACCTATTTCCTTTTTCCCCATAAGCCTCAAAATGCTTTCGAGTGTTCCATCACATGCTAAACATACATAGGGGTACAAAACTACTCAACGTAAGGAGAGATGTAACTAAGTGAGAAGAATTAAGATGACACAGAGTAGTTTCACAGAAAGCTTCCTTCTGGATTTTACCTGAGGGTATTTCTTTCGCCATGTTCTAAGGAACTTTCCCAAATATTCTTCCTGAGATTCCACAAATACAGTGAATTTAATCTGCTCTATCCAAAGAATGGTTTAAATCTATGAGATGAATACACACATCGCAAAGCAGTTGCTTGGAAAGTAACTCTTCAGGTTTCATCAGAAGATGTTTCCCTGCTCACCACAAGACTCCTGACACCACTATATACCCCTTCACAGATCCTTCAAAGGCAGAATTTTGAAACTGGGCAACATAAAGTAAGCATAAATTCTGTGAAGTGAATGCACATATCAGACAGCAGATTCCTGGAATGCTTCTTTCTCGATTTTATTTCAGTATATTTTACTATTTGCCATAGTCCTCAATGCGCTCCGAAATATCACTTTTTCGGTTACACAGGATCAGTGTTGAAACACTACCTTGTGCAAAAAGAGTTATAACTTCCTGATTGGAATGCATAAATCACAAATAGTTTCTCAGAAATCTTCTATCCAGTTTTTATCTGAAGATATCTCCTCTTTCACCGTAGGCCTGAATGTGCTCCGAACTGTCCCTTCGTGGATTCGTACATGACGGAGATTCCAAACTGCATAATATAAGAAAGGTTTGAAATATGTGAGATGAATAGATATATCTAACACGAAGCAGTTCCACAGAAATCTTCTCTCCAGTTTTGTCTGAGGATATTTCCTTTTTCACCATACCTGTCTCTGTATTCTCGAATGTCCATTGGTAGCTTCTTCTCCAAAAGGGATTCTGGAATCCTCTAGGAGAAGAAAGACATATTTCTGTGGGTGGAATGCACACGACACAAAGCAGTTCCTTGGAGAACTTCTCTAAGGTTTCGGTCTGAACATATTTCTGTTTGGACGTACGGAGGTAATATGGTGCACTTCCGGGTTCTTCATCACCAACATTTCCCGCAAGCAAGAAAATGCAGCTGGTGCCCGGGAAGGTGCAGACCAACAGGGCATGCACCAGGGGACGTCAGTCTGAAGAGACCAAGATTTTCCTGGTCGCACCTGCATAACACCCCCGGACACGCCCGTGCCCCACCTGTTGCCCTTCCACTCCCAGAAAAGCTGCTCCCAGCAGAGTGTGGCGTGGAATTCCCAGCCGCCCCACTCCTGTTGGGACTGCAGGAAGTCCATTCGGGAGCTGCACGGGCGACTCTATTGGCCCCTTTTGCCAGAGGCCGACAGATCTCTCCCTTTCCACCTACCTCCCTGAAGTTAGGTGACCAAAATAAAATTATAGTGTTGCTCCTACCCTTGCCTGCTCACTGGTTCTTTTGTGCCTGCTCTGGTGGTCTTTAGAAAAACAAATCAATTTCCTTTTTAACCATAAGCCTCAAACTGCTCCCGAATGTCTCATCACATGATAAACATACACAAGGATATAAAACTACTCAACGTAAGGAGAGGCTTCACTAAGTGAGAGGAATTAAGATGACACAGAGTAGTTTCACAGAAAGCTTCCTTCTGGATTTTACTTGAGAATATTTCTTTCTCTGTGTTCTAAGGATCGTTCCCAAATTTCCTTCCTCAGATTCTGCAAAAACAGTGATTTCAATCTGCTCAATCCAAAGAACGGTTTAAATCTATCAGACGAATACACACATCGCAAAGCAGTTGCTCAGAATGTAACTCGGAAGGTTTCATCGGAAGATGTTTCCTTGCTCACCACAAGCCTCCAGGCGTCACAAAGTATCCTTTCCCAGATTCTTGAAAGACAGAGTTTCAAAACTCAGCAACAGAGAGCAAGCATTGACTCTGTGAAGTGAATGCACATATCAGAGAGTAGATTCTTGGAACACTTCTTTCTCGATTTTATATCAGTATACTTCACTATTTGCCATAGTCCACAATGTGCTCTGAAACATCAGTTTTTTGGTTACACAGGAACAGTATTTAAACACTGCCTTGTGAAAAAAGACGTATGACACCCCGAGCGGAATGCATACATCACATGTAGTTTCTCAGAAAGCTTCTCTTCAATTTTTATCGGAAGATATCTCATCTTTCAAAGTAGGCCTGAATGTGCTCCCAAATATCACTTCGTGGATTCATGCATGACAGAGTTTCCAAACTGTGTAATATAAGGAAGCTTTGAAATATGCGAAATCAATAGATATATCTAACACAAAGCAGTTTCACAGAAATCTTTCCAGTATTTTTCTGAGGATATTTCCTTTTTTACCATGGCTGTCCCTATACTCTTGAATGTCTGTTGGTAGCTTTTTCTCCAAAAGGGATTTCGGAATCCCCTAGGAGAAGAAAGGTATATTTCTGTGAGTGGAATGCACATGTCACAAAGCAGCTCCTCAGAAAGCTTCTCTCCAGTTTCTATCTGAAGACGTTTCGATTCTCACTGTAACCCTCAAATATCTCCTGATTATCTCGTTGCAGTCTAAAAAACCACAGTGTTATGATACTACTCAGTGAAAAGAGGAGCTTAACTGTGAGAGTGGAATTCACGTGACACAGTGCAGGTACACAGAAAAATTCCTTCTGGTTTCTCTCTGAGGGTATTCCTTTTTCAGGGTATTCTAAAGAGAGTCTCCAAATGTCCTTTCTCAGATTCAACAGAAACAGTGATTACAAACTGCTCAATCCAAAGGATGATTTAACACTTTGAGACGAACACAAACATCAGAAAAGCGTTGCGCAGAAAGCTTCTCTCCGATTTTCGATGGGAGACATTTCCTTGCTCGACACAGGCCTCTGGTTGCCACATACTATCCCTTCGCAGATCCCTCAGAGGCCGAAGTTCAAACTGGGAAATGGAGAGTAACCTCTAACCCTGTGAAAAGAATGGGCATGTCAGAGAGCAGTTTCTTTGAGTGCATCTTTCTGTTTTTTATTGGACGACATTTCACTTTTTGCCATAATCTTCAATGTGCTCCAAATATCACTCTTTTGGTTTTTCAGGAACAGTGTTCAAACTGTGCCTTATGAGAAGAACATTAAAACTACCTGAGTGGAATGCACACATCACCAAGTAGTTTTTCAGAAACCTTCTCTCCAGTTTTTATCTGACTATATTTCCTATTTGAAAATAGGCCCGTATGTGATCCCAAATTTCCCTTCGTGGATCCATCCAGGAGGGAGTTTCCAAGCTGCATAATGTAAAGAAAGCTCCATCTATGTGAGAAGAATAAACATAGAAAAAAGCTGATTCACAGAAAGCTTCTTTCCATTTTTTATCTGAAGGTATTTCCTTTTTCACCATAGTCTTGAGTGTCCTCCCGAAATTCCCTTCGTGGAACCGTCCATGACAGTTTTCAAGCTGTGTAATGAATTGAAACCTTTATCTATGTGAGATGATTACACATATCAGAGTGTAGTTTCCTAGAAAGCTTCTTTCCAGGTTTTGTCTGAGTCTTCTTCCCTTTTCATCATCGGCATCAACATGCTCCCAAATATCAGTTGGTACCTTTTTCTCCAAAAGAGTTTCCTCAACGCTGTATGAGAAGAGAGGTATAACACTGTGAGTGCAATGCACATGTCACAAACCAGTTCCTCGGAAAGCTTCTCTCCAGTTTCGGTCTGAACATATTTCCTGTTTCACCATAAGCCTCAAAGTGCTCCTGAATGTCCCATCACACGCTAAACATACACAGGGTTATAAAACTACTCAACGTAAGGAGATGCTTAACTAAGCGAGAGGAATTAAGACGACCCAGAGTAGTTTCACAGAAAGATTACTTCTGGATTTGACCTGAGGATATTTCTTTCTCCATGTTCTAAGCATCTTTCCCAAATGTCCTTCCTCAGATTCCACATAAACAGTGATTTCAATCTGCTCAATCCAAAGAACGGTTTAAATCTATGAGATGAATATGCACATTGCAAAGCACTTTCTCATGGTGTTACTCGCCATGTTTCATCAGAAGATATTTCCTTGCTCACCACAAGCCACCAAGAGTCACTAAATAACCCTTCACAGATTCTTCAAAGACAGAATTTCGAAACTGAGCAACATAGAGTAAGCATAAATAGTGTGAAGTCAATGCACATATCAGAGAGCAGATTCGTGGAAGGCTTCTTTCTCGGTTTTATTTCAGTATATTTCACTATTTGCCATAGTTCTCAATGCACTCCGAAATATCACTTTTTCGGTTATACAGGAGCAGTGTTTAAACACTGCCTTGTGAGGAAAGTGGTATAACTCCCTGAGCGGAATGCGTACATCACAATTAGTTTCTCCGAAAGCTTCTATCCAGTTTTTATCTAAAGATATATCGTCTTTCACCATAGGCCTGAATGTGCTCCCGAATGACCCTTCGCGTACATGTGCATGACGGAGTTTCCAAAGTGAGTAATTTGAGAAAGGTTTGAACTATGCAAGATGAATAGATATATCTAACACGAAGTAGTTTTGCGAAAATCTTCTTTCCAGGTTTGTCTGAGGTTATTACCTTTTTCACCATAGCCGTCCCTATATTGCGATGTCTCTTGGTAGCTTTTTCTCCAAAGGGGATTGTGGAATCCTCTAGGAGAAGAAAGGCATATTTCTCTGAGTGGAATGCACACATCACAAAGGAGTTCCTCTGAAAGCTTCTGTCCAGTTTCCGTCTGAACATATTTCCTTTTTCACCATAAGCCTCAAACTGCTTCTGAATGTCCCATCATACGCAAAAGATACACAGGGTTATAAAACAACTCAACGTAAGAAGAGGCTTAACTAAGCGAGACGAATAAAGACACCAGAGTGTAGTTTCACAGAAAGATTCCTTCTGGATTTTACCTGAGGATATTTTTTTCTCCATGTTCTAAGGATCGTTGCCAAATGTCCTTCCTCAAATTCCACAGAAACAGTGATTTCAATCTGCTCAATCCAAAGATCGGTTTAAATCTATGAGATGAATACACACATCACAAAGCAGTTGCTCAGAAAGTTATTCTGCAGGTTTCATCGGAAGATGTTTCCTTGCTCACGAAAAGCCTTTGGGCGTCACTCAATATCCCTTCACAGATTCTTCAAAGACAGAATTTCGATACCAGGCAACATAGAGTAAGCATAAATTCTGTGAAGTGAATGCATATATCAGAGAGCAGGTTCTTGGAACACTTCTTTCTAGATTTTATTTCAGTATATTTCACTCTTTGTCATAGTCCTCAATGCGCTCCGAAATATCACTTTTTCGGTATCAGAGGAACAGTGTTTAAACACAGCCTTGTGAGAAAAGAGGCATAACTCCCTGAACGGAATGCATACATCACAAGTAGTTTTTTCAGAAATCTTCTCTCCAGTTTTTATCTGAAGATATCTCCACTTTCAACATGGGCATGAATGTGCTTCTAAATGTCCCTTCGTGTATACGTGCATGACGGAGTTTTCACACAGCATAATATTAGAAAGGTTTGTACTATGCGAGATGAATTGATATGTCTAACATGAAGCACTTTCACAGACATCCTCTCTCCAGGTTTGTCTGAGGATATTTCCTTTTTCACAACAGCTGTCCCTGTACTCCCGAATGTCTCTTCATAGCTTTTTTCCAGAAAGGATTCTGGAATCCTCTAGGAGAAGAAAGGTATATTTCTGTAAGTGGAATGCACACGTCACAAAGCAGCTGCTCAAAAAGCTTCTCTCCAGTTTCTATCAGAAGACGTTTCCTTTCGCACCATATCCCTCATATCGCTCCTGAATATCCCTTCGTAGTCTAAACGAAAACAATGTTATGATACTGCTCATTGAAAAGAGAAGCTTTACCGTGTCAGAGGAATTCAGGTGACACAGAACAATTTCACAGAAAGCTTCCTTCTGGTTTCTCTCTGAGGTTACTCCTTTTTCAGGATATTCTAAAGAGCGTCTCCATATGTCCTTTTTCAGATTCCACAGAAACAGTGATTTCAAACTGCTCAATCGAAAGAATCATTTAACTCTTTGAGACGAATACAAACATCACAAAAGTGTTTCCCCGAAAGCTTCTGTCCAATTGTTGATGCGAGACATTTTTTTGGTCAACACAGGCCTCCGGTTGCCACTTACTATCCCTCCGCAGAACCCTGAAAGAACGACTTTCAAACAGGGAAATGTAGAGGAAGCTTTAACCGTGTGAAAAGAATGGACATGTCAGAGAGCAGTTTCTTGAAGTGCTTCTTTCTGTTTTTTATTGGACAACTTTTCAATTATTCCTGTAGTCTTCAATGTGCTCCGAATGTCACTGTTTTGGTTTTACAGGAACAGTGTTCGAACCGTACTTTATGAGAAGAACATTAAAACTCCTTGCGTGGAATGCACACATTAACAAGCTGTTTCTCAGAAAGCTTCTCTTCAGTTTTTATCTGCGTATATTTTGTATTTGATCATAGGCCCGAATGTGATCTCAAATATCCTGCAGCTTTCATCGGAAAATGTTTCCTTGCTCACCACAAGCCTCCTGGCGTCACTAAATATCCCTTCACAGATTCTTCATAGACAGAATTTCAAAACTTGGCAACATAGAGTAAACATAAATTCTGTGACGTGAATGCATATATCAGAGAGCAGGTTCTTGGAACACTTCTTTCTAGATTTTATTTCAGTATATTTCACTGTTTGCCATATTCCTCACTGCGCTCAGAAATATCACCTTTTCCGTTAGACAAGAGAAGTGTTTAAACACTGCCTTGTGAGAAAAGAGGTATAACTCCCTGAGCGGAAAGCATACATCACAAGTAGTATCTCAGAAATCCTTTATCCAGTTTTTATCTGAAGATATCTCCTCCTTCACCATAGGCCTGAATGTGCTCCCAAATTTCCTTCGCGAATTCATGCATGACGAGGATTCCAAACTGCATAATATAAGAAAGGTTTGAGGTATGTGAGATGAATAGATATACCTAACATGAAGCAGTTTCACAGAAATCACCTCTCCAGTTTTGTCTGCCCTTTACTCCCGAATGTCTCTTGGTAGCTTTTTCTCCAAATGAGATTCCAGAATCCTCTAGAAGAAGAAAGGCTTATTTCTGTGGGTGGAATGCATACGTCACAAAGAAGTTCCTCGGAAAGCTTCTCTCCATTTTCGGTGTGAACATATTTCTGTTTGGACGTACGAAGGAAAGATGGCGCACTTCCGTGTTCTTCATCACCAACATTTCCCACAAATGTGGAAATGCACCCGGCGCCCAGGAAGATGCAGACCAACCAGGCATGCACCAGGTGACGTGAATCTGAAGAGACCAAGATTTACCTGGTCGCACCTGAGGAATGCCCCTGGACACGCCCGTGCCCCACATACTGCCCTCCCACTCCCAAAAAAGCTGCTCCCGGCAGAGGGCGGCACAGACTTCCCAGCCTCCCCACTCCTGTCGGGACTGCAGGAACTCTGGCCGAGAGCACCACGGGCAACTGTGTTGGCCTCCTTTGCAGGGTTATAATACTACTCATATTATACTACTCATATATACTACTCATATAATACTACTCATAATACTACTCATTATAACCCTGTGTATTATATACACAGGGTTATCATACTACTCAACGTAAGGAGAGGCTTAACTAAGTGAGAGGAATTAAGATGACACAGAGTACTTTCACAGAAAGCTTCCTTCTGGATTTTACTTGAGGATATTTCTTTCTCCCTGTTCTAAGGATCGTTCCGAAATGTCCTTCCTCAGATTCCACAAAAACAGTGATTTCAATGTGCTCAATCCAAAGAATGGTTTAAATCTCTGAGACGAATACACACATCGCAAAGCACTTGCTGAGAAAGTTACTCGGAAGGTTTCATCAGAAGATGTTTCCTTGCTCACCAGAAGCCTCCGGGCATCACTAAATATCCCTTTACAGATTCTTCAAAGACAGAATTTTGAAACTGGGCAACATAGAGTAAGCATAAATTCTGTGAATTGAATGCGCATATCAGAGAGCAGATTCTTGGAATGCTTCTTTCTCGATTTTATTGCAGTATATTTCACTATTTGCCATAGTCCACAATGTGCGATGAAACATCTGTTTTTCCGTTACACAGGAACAGTGTTTAAACACTGCCTTGTGAGAAAACAGGTATAACACCCCGAGCGGAATGCATACATCACAAGAAGTTTCTCAGAAAGCTACTATCCAATTTTTATCTGAAGATATCTCATCATTCAACGTAGGCCTGAATGTGCTCACAAATGTCACTTCATGGATTCGTGCGTGACAGAGTTTCCAAACTGTGTAACATAAGAAAGCTTTGAAATATGCGAGATGAATAGATATATCTAGCAGGAAGCAGTTTCACAGAAATCTTCTCTCCAGTTTTGTCTAAGGATATTTCCTTTTTCACCATAGCCGTCCCCCTACTCCCGAATGTCTCTTGGTAGATTTTTCTCCATAAGGGATTCCGGAATCATCTAGGAGAAAAAGGCATATTTCTGTGAGTGGAATGCACACGTCACAAAGCAGTTCCTCGGAAAGGTTCTCTCCAGTTTCAGTCTGAACATATTTCCTTTTTAACTATCTCATACTCCCCAGCCTTGCCAGGACCATCCTTCTGCATTATGCCAATATTCCAACAAATGCTTCCATTCCTCATTGCGATACTAATACTGTGCCTCATTTTATTCTACATCCATACGTCCAAATACCAACCATAGGCCCAGACCTTAATGACGCCCCTTAACAGCATGAAGTAGCCAGACAGAACACAGTGCCCCTTATCACTGTTACCAATAAAGGGTTGGACTGTTTGGACGAACGGAGGTAAGATGGCACACTTCTGGGTTCTCCATCACCAACTTTTCTTGTGAGCACAAAAATGCAGCCAGTGCCTGGGAAGTTGCAGAACAACAGATCTTGCACCAAGTGACGTCAATTCGAAGAGACCAAGATTCACCTGGTCGCACCTGTGAAACGCCCCTCGACACGCCCGTGCCCCGCCTATTGTAATCCCACTCCCAGAAAAGCCGCTCCAGGCAGAGTGCGGTGCGAACTTCCCAGCTTCCCCACTGCAGTTGGGACTGCAGGAACTCCATCCGAGAGCTCCACGGGGGACTCTGTTTGCCTCCTTTGCCAGAGGCTGACAGACCTCTCCCTACCCACCTACTTCCCTGAAACTAGGTGACCAAAATAAATGTACAGTTCTGCTCCTACCCTTGCCTGCTCACTGGTTCTTTTGTGCCTGATCTGGTGGTCTTTAGAAAACAAATCAATTTCCTTTTTCATCGTAAGCCTCAAACTGTTCCCGAATGTCCCATCACGCACTAAACATACACAGGGTTATAAAACTACTCAATGTAAGGAGAGGCTTAACTAAGCAAGAGGAACTAAGACAACGCAGATCAGTTTCACAGAAAGCTTCCTTCTGAATTTTACCTGAGGATATTTCTTTCTCCATGTTCTAAGAATCATTCCCAAATGTCCTTCCTCATATTCCACAAAAGCAGTGATTTCAATCTGCTCAATCCAAAGAACGGTTTAAATGTAGGAGACGAATACACACATCACAAAGCAGTGGCTCAGAAATTTCCTCTGCAGGTTTCATTGGAAGATTTTTCCTTGTTCACCAGAAGCCTCTGAGCGTCACTAAATATCCCTTCACAGACTCTTCAAAGACAGAATTTCGAAACTGGGCAACATAGGGTAAACATAAATTCTGTGAAGTGAATGCTCATATCAGAGAGCAGATTCTTGCAACCCCCCTTTCTCGATTTTATTTCAGTGTATTTCACTATTTGGCATAGTCCTCAGTGCGCTCCAAAATATCACTTTTTCTGTTTCACAAGAAAAGTGTTTAAACCCTGACTTGTGAGAAAAGAGGTATAACTCTCTGAGCGGAATGCATGCATCACAATGTAGTTTCTCAGAAAGCTTCTTTCCAGTTTTTATCTGATGATATCTCCTCTTTCACCGAAGGTCTGAATGTGCTTCCAAAAGTCTCTTCGCTGATTCGTGCATGACGGAGTTTCCAAACTGCGTAATATAAGAAAGGTTTGAACTATGCGAGATGAATAGATATATCTAACATGAAGCAGTATCACAGAAATCTTCTTTCCAGTTTTGTCTGAGGATATTTTATTTTTCACCATAGCCGTCCCTATACTCCTGAATGTATCTTGGGAGCTTTTTCTCCAAAATGGATTCCTAAATCCTATAGGAGAAGAAAGGTATATTTCTGTCAGTGGAATGCACATGACACAAAGCAGTTCCACGGAAATATTCTATCTAGTTTCTGTCTGAACATATTTCCTTTTTCCCCATAAGCCTCAAAGTGCTCCCGAAAGTCCCATCACATGCTAAATATACACAGAGTTATAAAACTACGCAATGTAAGGAGTGGCTTAACTAAGCGAGAGGAATTAAGATGCCACAGAGTAGTTTCACAGAAAGCTTCCTTCTGGATTTTACCTGAGGATATTTCTTTCTCCATGTTCTAAGGATCATTCCCAAATGTCCTTCCTGAGATTCTACAAAAACAGTGATTTCAATCTGCCAAATCCAAAGAATGGTTTAAATTGATACGAATACACACATCACAAAACAGTTCCTCAGAAAGTCACTCTGCATGTTTCATCGGAAGATGTTTCCTTGCTCACCACAAGCCTCCTGGTGCCACTATATACCCCTTCAAAGATTCTTCAAAGACAGAATTTTGAAACTGGGAAACATAGAGTAAGCATAAATTCTGTGAAGTGAATGCACATATCAGAGAGCAGATTCTTGGAACCCTTCTTTTTCGATTTTATTTCAGTATATTTCACTATTTGTCATAGTCCTCAGTGCGCTCAGATATATCACCTTTTCGGTTACACAGGACCAGTGTTTAAACACTGCCTTGTGAGAAAACAGGTACAACTCCCTGAGCGGAATGCATACATCACAAGCAGTTTCTCAGAAAGCTTTTTAACCATCATTCTTAGCAAACTATCACAAGAAGAGAAAACCAAACACCGCATGATCTCACTCATAGGTGGGAACTGAACAATGGGATCACTTGGACTCGGGAAGGGGAACATCACACACGCTTATCATGGGGAGGAGGGGAGGGGGGAGGGATTGCATTTGGGAGTTATACCTGATATAAATGATGAATTGATGGGTGCTGACGAGTTGATGGGTGCAGCACACCAACATGGCACAAGTATACATATGTAACAAACCTGCACATTATGCACATGTACCCCAGAACTTAAAGTATAATAAAAAAAAAGTTTAAAGAAAAAAAAAGAAAAAAAAAGAAAGCTTTTATCCAATTTTTATCTGAAGATATCTAATCTTTCAATGTAGGCCTGAATGTGCTCCCCAATGTCCCTTTGCTGATACGTGCATGATGGGGTTTCCAAACTGCGTAATATAAGAAAGGTTTGAAGTATGCGAGATGAATAGATATATCTAACACAAAGCAGTTTCACAGAAATCTTCTTTCCACTTTTGTCTGAGGATATTTCCTTTTCACCATGGCCATCCCTACACTCTTGAATGTCTCTTGGTAGCTTTTTCTCCAAAAGAGATTCTGGAATCCTCTAGGAGAAGAAAGGTGTACTTCTGTGAGTGGAAAGCACACATCATAAAGCAGCTCCTCAGAAAGCTTCTCTCCAGTTTCTATCTGAAGACGTTTCCTTTCTCACCATAACCCTCAAATATCTCCTGAATATCCCTTTGCAGTCCAAAAAAATACAGTGTTGGGCTACTGCTCAGTGAAAAGAGGAGCTTAACTGTGTGAGCCGAATTCACGTGACACAGAGCAGGTTCACTGAAAACTTTCTTCTGGTTTCTGTCTGAGGTCATTTCTTTTTCAGGGTCTTCTAAAGAGCGTCTCCAAATGTCCTTTCTCAGATTCAACAGAACCAGTGATTTCAAACTGCTCAATACAAAGAATGATTTAACACTTTGAGATGAGCACAAACATCAGAAAACCATTGTGCAGTAAGCTTCTCTCCAATTTTCGATGGGAGACATTTCCTTGCTTGACACAGGTGTCTGGTTGCCACTTACTATCCCTTCACAGAACCCTCAGAGGCCAAAGCTCAAACTGGGAAATGTAGAGTAAGCCTTAACCCGCTAAAAAGAATGGGCATGTCAGAGAGCTGTTTCTTTGAGTGCTTCTTTCTCTTTTTTATTGGACGACATTTCAATTTTTGCCATAGTCTTCAATGTGCCCCGAATATCACTCTTTTTGTTTTACAGGAACAGTGTTCAAACTGTGCCTTATGGGAAGAACATTAACATTCCCTGAGTGGAATGCACACATCACCAAGCAGTTTCTCAGAAGCCTTCTCTCCAGTTTTTATCTGACTATATCCTATTTGAAAATAGGCCCATATGAGATCACAAATATCCCTTCCTGGATCCATCCATGAGGGGTCTTATGAGAAGAACATTAAAATTCCCTGAGTAGAATGCGCACATCACCAAGCAGTTTCTCAGAAACCTTCTCTCCAGTTTTTATCTGACTATATCCTATTTGAAAGTAGGCCCATATGAGATCACAAATATCCCTTCGTGGATTCATCCATGAGGGAGTTTCCAAGCTGCGTAATGTAAAGAAAGTTTCATCTATGTGAAAGGAATAAACATACCAAAAAGATGATTCACAGAAACCTTCTTTCCGTTATTTATCTGAAGATATTTCCTTTCTCACCAAAGTCTTGAGGGTGCTCCCGATATTCCCTTCATGGATCCGCCCATGACAGTTTTCAAGCTGTGTAACGGAAGGAAACCTTTATCTCTGTGTGATGATTACACATATCACAGAGTATTTTCCTACAAAGCTTCTTTCCAGGTTTTGTCTGAGGCTATTTTCCTTTTCATCATCGGTATCATCATGCTCCCGAGTATCACCTGGTACCTGTTTCCTCAAAAGTGTTTCCCCGACGCTGTATGAGAAGACAGGTATAGCACTGTGAGTGGAATGCACAGGTCACAAAGCAGTTCGTTGGAAAGCTTCCCTCCAGTTTCAGTCTGAACATATTTCCTTTTTCACCGTAAGCCTCAAGGTGCTCCCGAATGTCCCATTACACGCTAAACATACACAGGGTTATAAAACTACTCAACATAAGGAGAGGCTTAACTAAGCCAGAGAAATTAAGACGGCACAGAGTAGTTTCACAGAAAGCTTCCTTCTGGAGTATACTTGAGGATATTTCTTTCTCCAGGTTCTAGGGATCGTTCCCAAATGTCCTTCCTCAGATTCCACAAAAACAGTGATTTCAATCTGCACAACCAAATAACAGTTTAAATCTATGAGACGAATACACACATTGCAAAGCAGTTGCTCAGAAAGTTACTCTGCAAGTTTCAACGGAAGATGTTTCCCCGCTCACCACAAGCCTCCGGGCGTCACTAAATATCACTTCATATATTCTTAAAAGACAGAATTTCGAAAATGGGCAACATAGAGTAAGCATACGTTATGTGAAGTCAATGCATATGTCAGAGAGCAGATTCATGGAACACTTCTTTCTCGATTTTATTTCAGTATATTTCACTATTTGCCATAGTCCACAATTTGCTCCAAAAATATCACATTTTCAGTTATAAAGGAAGAGTGTTTAAACACTACCTTGTGAGAAAAATGGTATAAGTCCCTGAGTGGAATGCATACATCAAAAGTAGTTTCTCAGAAAGCTTCTATACAATTTTTTTCTGAGGATATCTTCTCTTTCACCATAGGCCTGAATGTGCTCCCAAATGTCACTTCACGGATTCTTGCATAAGGGAGTTTCCAAACTGCATAATATAAGAAAGGTTTGAACTATGCGAGATGAATAGATGTATCTAACACGAAGCAGATCCACAAGGATCTTCTCTCCAGTTTAGTCTGAAGATATTTCCTTTTTCAGCAGAGCTGTTCCTGTACTCCTGAATGTCTCTTGGTTGCTTTTTCTCCAAAAGGGATTCCAGAATTCTCTAGGAGAAGAAAGGTATTTTTCTGTGAGTGCAATGCACACGTCACAAAGCAGTTCCTCAGAAAGCTTCTCTCCAGTTTTGGTCAGAACATATTTCCTTTTTCACCATAAGCGTCAAACTGCTCCCGAATGTCCCATCACAATTTAATCATACACAAGGTTATAAAACTACTCAATGTAAGGAGAGGCTTAACTAAGTGAGAGGAATTAAGATGACACAGTGTAGTTTCACAGAAAGATTCCTTCTTGATTTTACCTGAGGATATTTCTTTCTCCATGTTCTAAGGATCGTTCCCAAATGTCTCTCCTCAGATTCCACAGAAACAGTGATTTCAATCTGCCCAATCCAAAGAATGGTTTAAATCTACGAGATGAATACACACATCATAAAGCAGTTGCTCAGAAAGTTCCTCAGCAGTTTTCATCGGAAGATGTTCACTTACTCTCCTCAAGACTCTGGGCATTACTAAGTACCCCTTCACAGATTCTTCAAAGACAGAATTTCGAAACTGGGCAACATAGAGTGAGCATAAATTATGTGATGTGAATGCACATATCAGAGCGCAGATTTTTGGAACACTTTTTACTTGATTTTACAGCAGTATATTTCACTATTTGCCATATTCCTCAGTGTGCTCCGAAATATCACATTTTCTGGTACACAGGAATAGTGTTTAAACCTGCCTTGTGAGAAAAGATGTAAAACTCACTGAGCAGAATGCATACATCAGAACTAGGTTCTCAGTAAGTTTCTATCCACTTTTTATCTAAAGATATCTCGTCTTTCACCGTAGGCCTGAATGTCTTCCTGAATGTCCATTCATGGATTCATGCATGAAGGAGTTTCCAAGCTGTGTGTTATAAGAAAAATTTGAACTATGCCAGGTTAATAGATATATCTAACACGAAGCAGTTTCACAGAAATATTCTTTCCAGTTTTGTCTGAGGATATTTCCTTTTTCACCATAGCCATCCCTATACTCCCGAATGTCTCTTGGTAGTTTTTTCTCCAAAAGGGATTCTGGAATGCTCTAGGAGAAGAAAGGTATATTTCTTTGAGTGGAATGCACAAGTCACAAAGCAGTTCCTCAGAAAGATTCTCTCCAGTTTCTATATGAAGAAGTTTCCTTTCTCATGGTAACCCTCAAATCACTCCTGAATATCCCTTTGCAGTCTAAACAAAAATAGTGTTATGATACTGCTCAATAAAAAGTGAAGCTTAACTGTGTGTGTGGAATTCAAGTGACACAGAGCAGGTTCACAGAAGGCTTCCTTCTGGTTTCTCTCTGAGGTTACTTTTTTATTAGGATATTCTAAGGAGTGTCTCCAAATGTTCTTTCTCAGATTCCTCAGAAACAGTGATTTCAAACTGCTCAATCCAAAGAATCATTTAACTCTTTGAGACGAATAAAAACATCACAAAAGAGTTGTGCAGAAAGCTTCTTTACAATTTTAGATGGGAGACAATTTTTGCTTGACACAGGCCTCTGGTTGCCAATTACTATCCCTTCTCTGAATCCTCAGAGGCCGACTTTCAAACTGGGAAATGTAGAGTAAGCTTTCACCCTGTGAAAAGAATGGGCATGTCAGAGAGCAGTTTCTTCGAGTGCTTCTTTCTGTTTTTTATTGGACGACATTTCACTTTTTGCCATAGTCTTCAATATGCTCTGAATATCACTCTTTTAGTTTTACAGGAACAGTGTTCAAACTCTGCCTTATTAGAAGAACATTAAAACTCCCTGAGTGGAATGCACACATCACCAAGCAGTTTCTCAGAAAGCTTCTCTCCAGTACTTACCTGACTATATTTCCTATTTGAGCTTGGGCCCGAATGTGATCCCAAATATCCCTTCATGGATGCATCCACGAGGGAGTTTGCAGGCAGAGTTATGTAAAGAAAGCTTCATCTATGTGAGAAGAATAAACATAGAAAAAAGCAGATTCACAGAAAGCTTCTTTCCAGTTTTTATCTGAAGATATTTCCTTTTTCACTGTAGTCCTGGGTGTGCTCCCGAAAGTCCATTCGTGAATCCGTCCGTGACAGTTTTTAAGCTGTGTCATGTAAGGAAACTATTATCTCTGTGAGATGATTACACATATCACAGAGTAATTTCCTAGAAAGCTTCTTTCCAGATTTTGTCTGAGGCTATTTCCCTTTTCATCTTCGGCATCAACATGCTCCCGAATATCACTTGGTACCTGTTTCTCCAAAAGGGTTTCCCCAATGCTGTATGAGAAAAGAGGTATAACACTGTGAGTGGAATGCACACGTCACAAAGCAGTTCCTCGGAAAGCTTCTCTCCAGGTTCGAACTGAACATATTTGCTTTTTTACTGTAATCCTCAAAGTGCTCCCGTATGTCACATCATACGCTGTACAAACACAGGGTTATAAAAGTACTCAACATAAGGAGAGACTTAACTAAGCGAGGGGAAGTAAGACGACACAGAGTGGTTTCACAGAAAGCTTCCTTCTGGATTTTACCTGAGGATATTTCTTTCTCCATGTTCTATGGATCATTCCCAAATATCCTTCCTCAGATACCACAAAACCAGTGATTTCAATCTGCTCAATTAAAAGAATGGTTTAAATCTAGAAGACGAGTACACACATCACAAAGCAGTTTCTCACAAAGTTACTCAGGAGGTTCATCGCAAGATGTTTCTTTGCTCACCAGAAGCTGATGGGCGTCATTAGATATCCCTTCAGAGATTCTTCAAAGACAGAATTTCGAAATTTTGCAGCATAGAGTAAGCATAAATTCTCTGAAGTGAATGCACATATGAGAGAACAGATTCTTGGACTGCTTCTTTTTCAATATTATTGCAGTACACTTCACTATTTGGCATAGTCCTCTGTGCGCTCTGAAATATACCATTTTTGGTTACACAGGAACAGTGTTTAAACACAGCCTTGTGAGGAAAAACGTATAACTCCCTCAGTGAAATGCGTACATCACAAGTATTTTCTCAGAAATCCTCTATCCAGTTTTTATCTGAGTATATTTCCTTTTTCACCGCAGGCCTGTATGTGCTCCTGAATGTCCCTTCACGGATACGTGCATGACGAAGTTTCCAAACTGCGTAATATAAGAAAGGATTGAACTATGTGAGATGAAAAGATATATCTAACACGAAGCATTTTCACGGAAACCTTCTTTCCAGTTTGTCTGAGGATACTTCCATTTTCACCAAAGCCATCGCTATACTCCCAAATGTCTCTTGGTAGCTTTTCCTACAAAAGTGATTCCGGAATCCTCTAGGAGATGAAAGGTATATTTCTGTGAGTGGAATGCACACATCACAAAGCAGCTCTTCAAAAAGCTTCTTTCCAGTTTCTATCTGAAGGCGTTTCCTTTCTCACCATAAGTATCAAATTGCTTCTGAATATCGCTTCGCAGTCTAAACAAAAACAGTGGTATGATACTGCTCAATGAAAAAAGAAGCTTAACTGTGTCAGTGGAATTCACGAAACACAGAGCAGTTTAACAGAAAGCTTCCTTCTGGTTTCTCTCTGAGGTTATGCCTTTTTTAGGATATTCTAAAGAGCGTCTCCAAATGTCCTTTCTCAGATTCCACAGAAACAGTGATTTCAAACTGCTCAATCCAAACAATGCTTTAACTCTTTGAGATGAACACAAACATCCCAAAACTGTTGCACAGAAAGCTTCTCTCCAATTTTCGATGGAAGAATTTTCCTTGCTCAACACAGACCTCCGGTTACCACTTACTATCTCTTTGCAGCAACCTCAGAGGCGGATATTCGTTTTTTTTTTTTTCAGACAGAGTCTCGCTCTGTCACCCAGGCTGGAGTGCAGTGGCTGGATCTCACCTCACTGCAAGCTCCGCCTCCCAGCATTACACCATTCTCCTGCCTCAGTCTCCTTAGTAGCTGGGACAACAGGCACCCACCACCTTGCCCGGCTAGTTTTTTTGTATTTTTTAGTTGAGACGGGGTGTCACCGTGTTAGCCAGGATGGTCTCGATCTCCTGACCTCGTGATCCACCCGTCTCAGCCTCCCAAAGTGCTGGGATTACAGGCTTGAGCCACAGCGCCCGGCCAGAGGCAGATTTTCAAACTCACAAATGTACAGTAAACTTTAATCCAGTGAAAAGAAAGGGCATGTCAGAGAGCAGTTTCTTCGAGTTCATCTTTCTGTTTTTGATTGGACGACATTTCACCTTTTGTCATAGTCTTCAATGTCCTCCCAATATCACTTTGTTGGTTTTACAGAAACAGTGTTCAAACTGTGCTTTATGAGAAGAACACTAAAATTCCCTGAGTGGAATGCACACATCACCAAGCAGTTTCTCAGAAAGCTTCTCTCTAGTCTTTATCTAACTGAATGTGCTCCCAAATATCCCTTCATGGATCCACCGTGAGGGAGTTTCCAAGCTGCAAAATGTAAAGAAAGCTGCATCAATGTTATAAGAATAAACATAGAAAAAAGCAGATTCACAGAAAGCTTCTTTCCAGTTTTTATCAGAAGACATTTCCTTTTTCACCATAGTCCTGAGTGTGCTACCGAAAGTCCCTTCGTGGATCTGTCCATGACAGTTTTCAAGCGGTGTCATGTAAGGAAACCTTTATCTCTGTGAGATGATTACAAATATCACAGAGTAGTTTCCTAGAAAGCCTCTCTCCAGGTTTTGCTGAAGCTATTTACCTTTTCATCATCGGCATCAACATGCTCGCGAATATGACTCGGTACCTGTTCTGCAAAAGGATTTCCCCTATGCTGTATGAGAAGAGAGGTATAACACTGTGAGTGGAATGCACATGTCATGAAGCAGTTCCTCGGAAAGCTTCTCTCCAGTTTCGGTCAGAACGTATTTCCTTTTTCACCATAAGCCTCAAAGTGCTCCCAAATGTCCCATCACACGCTGAATATACATAGGGATATAAAACAACTTAATGTTAGGAGAGGCTTAACTGAGTGACAGGAATTCAGACGACACAGAGTAGTTTCACAGAAAGCTTCCTTCTGGATTTTACCTGAGAATATTTCTTTCTTCATGTTCTAAGTATCGTTCCCAAGTGTCCTTCCTCAGATTCCACAAAAACAGTGACTTAAATCTACTCAATCCAAAGAAAGGATTAACTCTAGGAGACGAATACACACATCGCAAAGCAGTTGCTCAGAAGGTTACTCTGCAGGTTTCACCAGATGATGTTTCCTTGCTCACCACAAGCCTCTGGGCGTCACTAAATATCCCTTCACAGATTCTTCAAAGAAAGAGTTTCGAAACTGGGCAGCATAGAGTAAGCATAAATTCTGTGAAGTGAATGCACATATCAGAGAGCAGATTCTTGGAACGCATCTTTCTTGATATTATTTCGGTATATTTCACTATTTGCCATAGTCCTCAATGTGCTCTGAAATGTCACATTTTCGTTTACACAGGACCAGTGTTTGAACACTGCCTTGTGAGAAAAAAGGTGTAACTCCGTGAGTGGAATGCATACATCACAAACAGTTTCTCAGAAAGCTTCTACCCAGTTTTTATCTGAAGATATCTGCTCTTTCACCATAGGCCTGAATGTGCTCCCAAATGTCCCTTCGCGGATTCATGCATGACGGAGTTCTCAAACTGCGTAATATAAGAAAGGTTTGAACTATGCAAGATGAACCGATATATCTAACATGAAGCAGTTTCAAAGAAATCTTCTCGCCAGTTTTATCTGAGGATATATCCTTTTCCACCATAGCCCTCCCTATACTCCCGAAAGTCTCTTGGTAGCTTTTTCTCCAAAAGGGATTTCATAATCCTCTAGGAGAAGAAAGGTGTATTTCTGTGAGTGGAATGCACAAGTCACAAAGCCGTTTCTCGGAAAGCTTCTCCCCAGTTTCTGTCTGAACATATTTCCTTTTGCACCATAAGCCTCAATGTGCTCCCGAAAGTCCCATCACATGCTAAACATACACAGAGTTATAAAACTACTCAACGTAAGGAGACGCTTTTTTTTATTATACTTTAAGTTCTTGGGTACATGTGCATAACGTGCAGGTTTGTTACAAATGGGAAACCCCCAGTCCAAATTTCCAAAGAGCACCCCCTTAGGGTGCCTCCTAGCCAATTCAAAAACCTTACAGCTCAAACAAGACCTTAGGAGGAAGCGGTTAATTTTCCTTTGCAGTGTGGCTTGGCCCCGATACAAACTAGAAAATCTGTCTCAGTGGCCACCAGAGGGCACGCAACACTGCAATGTTCTGACCGACCTCAGCAATTTCTGCCAGCGGCTAAGCAAGTGGTCCAAAAGTACTTACATAGTAGGTTTTGGGCCTTACGCTCTTGTCCTGACCTGTGTAGCCAGTACTCTTTGGCCCAAGTTATGCTAGCCAAGGATGCCGGCTCACAGGAACCTGAAAAAGAGGAGTCTTCATTCCTTTCTGTTCAACCGGAAGACCTAGGGTTTCCCACACTTCTGCCCTACACTTCTCCTCCTCCCTCCGTCCAGACTCCTCCTTCCTCTTCCTTATCTACTAGTAATCCACTAGATCCCATATTTCCCTTGGGGCCCCCAACTGGCTGTCTTGAGTCTCCTGTCTCTGCCCACTGCCACTCTAAGTGCCCTGCTGATGCCCTAACTCCTGCCCCACAGCCTCCTACAGTGTTAGCAGTTTTGTGAGAGGTAGCTGGAGCGGATGGGGTAGTCAGAGTACATGTCCCTTTTTCACTGGCCGATCTTTCCAAAATTGAGAAGCGTTTAGGTGATTTATCAGCTAATACTCCCATACACATATAGGAATTTAGATACCTTTGTCAGGCCTATGACTTAACTTGGCATGACCTCAAGGTTTTCCTAACCTCCACCCTAAACCCTGAGGAGCAAGAGCATATCCTAGCGGCCGCCAGGCAGTACGCCAACCAACTACATTTAACTGACACTGCCATCCCACTAGGGGAGCAAGCAGTCCCCTCGGCAGGCCCAGATTGGAACTACCAAGCAGGTCAGCCTGAGCGCCGTAGGTGAGACATAACGGTTCACTCATTGCTGGCTGGTATTCAAGCAGTCTTAAACAAAACTGTGAATTTTAACAAATTAAAAGAAATTGTTCAAAATCCAGAAGAAAATCCAGCCACATTCTTAAATAGGCTGGCTGAGGTTCTAACCCAATATACCCAGTTATATCCGGCCTCCCCCTCAGGGGCCACAATTTTGGCGTCTTATTTCATTTCTCAATCAGCTCCTGACATTCGTAAAAAGCTTCAAATATTAGAGAATGGTCCTCAAGCACCAATACAAGACCTGGTTAAATTAGCCTTTAAGGTCTATAACTCCAGAGAGGAGATGGCTGAAGCACAGCGACAGGCTCGCCTTAAACAGAAAGCACAGCTCCTAGCAGTGGCTTTACAGCCCAGTTGTAACCCCAGGCCAGAAAGCACACACCCTGCAGAATCCAAGACTACAAAAGGAGCCTGCTATAAGTGTGGCTAGGTAGGACACTATGCCAACAGGTGGCTGCAAGGTCCCCGAACCCCAATGCAGCCTTGCTATAAGTGCAAGGCATCAGGACATTGGGCCAGTGAATGTCCTAACCCTCGTCCACCAGCGACCCCCTGCTCTGCTTGCCAACAGGGAGGACACTGGAAGTCTGATTGCCCCACCCTGAGAACAGGTGCCACGTCTCCACGTGACCCCCTTTCCCAGGATCGTGGGAGCTCCTTCCAGCTCTGACATCTGGATGATGACAACTGAAGTTGCCAAGAATCGAGGACCCCATCACCCTCGCTGAGCTGTGGGTAACTCTCCTGGTAGCGGGTAAGACAATTAAGTTTTTAATAGATAGCGTGGCTACCTATTCTGTACTGCCGTCCTTCTCTGGACCTAGCCTTCCGTCCAATATCTCTGTAGTAGGAGTAGACGGAAAGGCATCAACTCCACGAAAAACTCCACTCCTTATTTTCTGCCTGGCCAACAAATACTTTGCGAACTCGTTCCTTGTTATAACCCCATGCCCTGACCCCTTATTAGGCCAAGACATCCTGAGCACCTTAAAGGCCTCCATATACATTCCCACCAACCCAACCACTCCCCTTCAACCCCCTCACGACCTGTTGCTCATGCTTTGTGCAAGTCCACACGCTCCTCTTGTGTCACCCCCATTCCCCATCTTCTCTATTTCTGTACACCCTCAAGTGTGGGACACTTCCATCCTGGTCATAGCTGTCCACTACCCACCAGTTCTTGTCAAGCTTAAAGATCCCACTCGTTTCCCAAACCGCCCCCAGTTCTCTCTCTCTCTGACACATCTACAAGGTTTAAAGCCAATTATCACGCGACTACTTAGCCAACATATTCTTATCCGCACACATTCCCCCTGTAACACTGCAATACTTCCAGTTAAGAAGGCAGACGGAAAGTAAAGGTTAGTACAAGGTCTTTGACTAGTCAATGAGGCTATCCGTCCAATGCACCCTGTAGTTCCCAACCCTTACACCCTTCTGTCCCATATCCCCACCTATTCTACTTATTTTACTGTGCTAGACCTTAAGGATGCTTTCTTTACCATACCCCTACACACAGACTGCCAGTTCCTTTGTGATTTAACATGGGAGGATCCAGACACACATATCTCCACTCAACTGACGTGGACAGTCCTCTGACAAGGGTTCCAGGACAGCCCCCATTTCTTTGGTCAGGCCTTAGCAAAAGACCTTGCCTCCTGCCCTCTCACTAATAGCAAAGTCCTGAGGTAGGTAGATGATCCCCTCATCTGTAGCCCTACCAAACAAGACTGTCTTCTAGGCCCTGCAACTCTCCTCAACCATTTAGGCTCATTAGGTTATAGAGTATCTAAACACAAGGCCCTAATTTCTTGCCAAACTGTCATATAGTGAGGAAATGAAATCACCCCAACAAACTGGTCACTAACTACTGACCGCATGATCCTAATACGTAACCTTCTTCCCATCAAAATTCAAAAGGAATTCAATCCTTCCTAGGTCTAACATGCTTCTTCAGACATTGGATCCCCAATTTTGGAATCTTAGCCAAACCTTTATATGCCGCAGTTAAAGAAACCCCACATGGGCCTTTGTCCAACCCCAAGTTAATATCGACACATTTCACCCACTTAAAAGTTTGCCTTTTCTCAAAACCCACTCTCTCACTGCCTGATTTCCAGCGTCCCATCCAACTCTTTACAGACAAAAGGCAGAAAGTGCCAGTTGGTCTTTTAGCCCAGCCTGTCGGCAGCAACCACCGCCCCGTGGCCTATGTATCCAAAGAACTAGACCCAAGTGTACAATGCTGGCAACCCTGTCTGCATGCATTAGCAGCGGCAGACTGCCTGACCCAGGAAGCAAAATAGCTCATTAGAGGCAGTAACCTAACAGTCCTCTCCACTCACCATCTTCAGGATCTCATCTCTCATAAAAGTATTAGCCACTTCACTCCATCCCAGCTCCAACTTTTCCATCTCTTATTCATAGAAGACCCAACTGTTACTTTAGAACTCTGTTCCTCTCTAAATCCAGCCACATTACTTCCAGACCCTCTTAAACCACCCCATACTAAACATTCTTTTCCTGAGGTCCTGGAAGGTCAACCCCCCAGCCACGTACACTTGCATGATCGGCCCCTTCAGAATGCACAACTAACCCTATTTGTGGATGGCAGCTCCTTTATCAACCCTCAAGGAAACAGACAGGCAGGATATGCAGTAGTTAGCTCCTCCATAGTTTTAGAGGCAAGACCCCAACCACAAGGGACCACATCACAGCAGACAAAACTCATTGCACTAACCAAGGCACTCCTACTATCAAAAGGAAAAACAGTAAACATATACACAGATTCTAAATATGCTTTTCTCATCACACACACCCATTCAGTCATCTGGAAAAAGAGAGGGTTTTAATCAATGGTGGTACCCCTATTATTAACAAAAACCAAATACTCAAACTACTAGATGCACTGTCGGCACCTTGCAAGGTAGACATTATATATTGTAAAGATCACCAAACGTCATCTAACACGGTAGCAGCTGGCAACAATTTCGATGACGTCACTGCCAAGTCAGCCTGCCGGATTTTCCACCCCTAAGCCTCCTTCGGTCTGTTTTCTCTCCCCTCAGTATGCCCCTAATTACACTCAGGAATAAAAGGCTAAGCTATTACAAAACCCAACAGCCAAACTAACTACAGGTGACTGGATATATATTAATAACAAATTAGTCATTCCGGAAACACAACTCCATACCATTCTAACAGACATACATAATTCTTTACATATAGGACCCAAAGCCTTATACAATTTTCTAAATCCCCTCCTCCACTGTCCAACACTACAAAAACACTTACTTACAATCAACCAGCAGTGCTCTACCTGCCTAAGGGCAAATCCTCAAGGCGCATTGCATAATCCCCATCCCAGCCAGCCACTCAGAGGACACCAACCAGGTGAAGGTGGGCAAACTGATTTCACACATATGCCAAGACATAAAGAATTCAAATACCTCTTAACCCTCGTGGACAGCTTTTCAGGGTGGATAGAGACCTATCCTATAACAGTAGAAACTACTAACATTGTTGCCTCTATACTCACTGAATATGTTATCCCTAAGTTCGGCTTCCCGGTCACTCTTCAATCCTTCAAGAGTCCAGCATTCATCTATAAGGTACTCCAACAGGTGGCAGCCCTCCTACCCATCACCTGGAAACTCCACATCCCTTATAAGCCACAGTCTTCTGGTAAGGTGGAAAAGGCTAACGGACTCATCAAACAACAGCTCACCAAACTCTGAATTGAAATCCGACAGTAGTGGGTAACTTTCCTTCCCTTAGCCCTGACCCGGCTGTGGGCAGCACCTCAAAGCCCAACAGGCATCAGTCCATTCGAATTAGACTACGGACGGCCCCTAACCCTCCAGCAAATACATTCCCTGCCCGCCCCTTTGACGAACTACCTCCCATATCTCACTCTTCTCAGACAACTCCTAAGACAACACGCTGAGTTAGCACACCCTCCTCCAACAGACCCCTACAACCCACATCTCTCCCTCAGTCCTGGAGACCAAGTATACATAAAATATATCCAAGCCAACGACTTACAGCCCAGGTGGAAAGGCCCATACACTATCCTCCTGTCTACACATACAGCAGCAAAATTCCTAGGACACACGCATTGGATTCATATTTCCCAGCTAAAATGGGCCCCCACCAAGAACAATCAGTGGACATCAGTTCAACTTTCCCCCACTCGCATCAATCTTACAAAACTTACCTGACTATCTGATGCTCCCAGACCCCTGGTGCTGTGCTAGCTTTCTTACCATCCTCTACATAAACCTATCAGACTTTCAATACATAACCCCAGACCCATATCTACCTCCAGACAATAGTCCAGAGCAGTGGTTCTCCTGTCTCCAAAGCTTTATCGAACATCTTCAGTGGCAAGGGACACTCTGTGACTACACTGAAAATGAAGTCTCATTTTATAGTTATATTGCTGTCTCACTCATACACTCAGATCTTTGCTAGTCTGCCTACTGTATGGCAATTTCTTTTTCATCACTGAAACGTGGTCACAAGACAGCCGAACGCACTCAGTAGCCCATAGTTCTGCCAGTTGTCTTCCTTAAGGCTCTCAAATTTCTCTCCAGACAATAGAGACCCCTTCTCATGGCTCACACTTATGAGCCAAGCGCTAAACTTAACCTACACTGTGAATATAACCAATTTCTCCCATTGCTTCCTCTGTGAGACTTTAGAAGCCCCCCTAGTGGCAGTCCCCTGCCCATGGCCTTCAACACAACTGGTCAAACATCCCACAATTTGTTCACACTCCAGGCGCCACAATACCAAAATCCAAATAGCCCAATCCTTCCTTTTTGTTATTCAACACCAAATTCATCCTGGGGTAATCATACTCTAGTGCCCAATGGAGGCCAAACAGCCCCCATTGGAGGCTATTTCTGGTGCAAGGGGTCCCTTTCTAAAACCTTTAACCAAACTGTCACGATTCAATCTCAGTCTCTCTGTGTCCCAGCATCCTTAGTGCCCAGCCTCACCCTGTATAGCAAGGCTGAACTAGTTGGACTGAGGCACTTGTCTCTTCCTTGGAGAAGAGTGCTGCTATTACGTTAGCGAGTCAGGCCTAGTAGACACTAACATTCAAACCCTCAATAAAATAAAAAACTGAAATACAGAACCTTAATACCCCCACCTTGCCGGGAACTTCCTTCTGGGTTTTGCCCATATTCCAACAAATGCTTCCATTCCTCATTCCTATACTAATACTCTGCCTTATTTTATTCTTCATCCGTATGTCCAAATACCAACCATAGGCCCCGATCTTAATGACGCCCCTTAAGAGCAGGAAGTAACCAGAGAGACGAAGGCGCCCCTTATCACAATTCTCAATCAAAGGTTGGACTGTGTGGATAAACGGAGGCAAGAAGGCACACTTCCAGGTTCTTCATCACCAACTTTTGCCATGCCCACGTAAATGCAGCCGGTGCCCGGGAATGTGCAGACCAACCAGGCATGCACCAGGTGACGTCAATACGAAGAGAGCAAGATTTACCTCTTCGCACCTACTGAATGCCCTCGACACACACAGGCCCCGCCTATTGACATCCCACTCCTAGAAAAGCCACTCCCGGGGAGCGTCTCACAGGGATTTTGAG
The DNA here is from genome assembly GCF_000951035.1 of Colobus angolensis palliatus. NCBI lineage: Eukaryota > Metazoa > Chordata > Mammalia > Primates > Cercopithecidae > Colobus > Colobus angolensis. Next base: position 724,392 of record NW_012111808.1, on the reverse strand, counting down.
CACCCCACTCCTGTTGGGACTACATTAGCACCTCCATCCCAGAGCTCCACGGGGTGACTCTCTTGGCCTCCTTTGATGGAGGCCAAAAGACCTCTCCCTACCCACCTTCTTCCCTGAAGCTAAGTGACCAAAAATAAATTTGCAATTTTGCTCCTACCCTCGCCTGCTCACTGGTTCTTTTGTGCTCATTCTGGTGGTCTTAGAAAAACAAATCAGTATGAGGAGGCATAACCAAGCAAGAGAAATAAGGACGAGACAGAGTAGTTTCACAGAAAGCTTCCTTCTGGATTTTACCTGAGGATATTTCTTTCTCCATCTTCTAAGTATTGTTCCCAAATGTTCTTCCCCAGATTCCACAAAAACAGTGATTTCAATCTGCTCAATCGAAAGAACGGTTTAAATCTATGAGACGAATACACACATCGCGAAGCAGTTGCTGAGAAAGTTACTCTGCAGGTTTCATTGGAAGATGTTTCCTTGCTCACCCCAAGTCTCCAGGCATCACTAAATATCCCTTCACAGATTCTTCAAAGACAGAATTTCGAAACTGGGCAACATAGAGTAAGCATGAATTCTGTGAAGTGAATGCACATATCAGAGAGCAGATTCTTGGAACGCTTCTTTTTCACTTTTACTTCAGTATATTTCACTATATGCCATAGTCCTCAATGCGTGCTGAAATATCCCTTCTTCGGTTACACTGGAACTGTGTTTAAACACTGCATTTTGAGAAAAGTGGTATAACTCCCTTAGCGGAATGCATACATCACAAGTAGTTTCTCAGAAAGCTTCTATCCAGTTTTTATCTGAAGATATCTCCTCTTTCACCTTAGGCCTGAATGTGTTCCCCAAGTTCCCTTCATGGATTTGTCCATGACAGAGTTTCCTAACTAATACAAGAAAGGTTTGAACTATGCGAGATGAATAGATATGTCTACCACGAAGCAATTTCACAGAAACCTTCTCTCCAGTTTGGTCTCAGGATATTTCCTTTTTCACCATAGACGACCCTATACTCCCGAATGTCACTTGGTAGCTTTTTCTTCAAAAGGGATTCCAGAATCCTCTAGAAGAAGAAAGGTATATTTCTCTGAGTGGAATGCACATGTCACAAAGCAGCTCCTCAGAAAGCTTCTCTCCAGTTTCTATCTGAAGACGTTTCCTTTCTCACTGTAACCTTCAAATCGCTCCTGAATATCTCTTCACAATCTAAACAAAAACAGTGTTGTGGTACTGTTCAGTGAAAAGAGAAGCTTAACTGTGTGAGTGGAATCCGTGTGACAGAGAGTAGTTTCACAGAAAACTTCCTTCTGGTTTCTCTCTGAGGTTATCTCTTTTTCAGGAAATTCTATAAAGTGTCTCCAAATGTCCTTTCTCAGATCTGCAGAGAAACTGTTCACTCCAAAGGATGATTTAACTCTTTGAGATGAATATTAACATCACAAAAGACTTGCACAGAAAGCTTCTCTCCAATTTTCAATGGGAGACATTTCCTTCCTTGACACAGGCCTCGGTTGCCAATTACTATCCCTTCGCAGAACCCTCAGAGGCCGACTTTCAAACTGGGAAATATAGAGTAAGCTTTAACCCTCTGAAAAGAATGGAGATGTCAGAGAGCAGTTTCTTTCTGTGCTTCTTTCTGTTTTTTATTGGGCGACATTTCACTTTTTGCCATAGTCTTCAATCTGCTCCGAATATCTCTCTTTTGGTTTTACATTAACAGTGTTCAAACTGTGCCTTATGAGAAGAATCTTAAAACCCCCTGACAGGAATACACATATCACCAAGCAGTTTCTTAGAAAGCTTCTCACCAGTTTTTATCTGACTATATGACTACATTTCCTATCTGACCATAGGCCCGAATGTGATCCCGAATATCCCCTCACGGATCCATCCATGAGGGAGTTTCCAAGCTGCGTAATGTAAAGAAAGCTTCATCTATGTGAGAAGAATAAACATAGAAAAAAGCTGATTCACAGAAAGATTCTTTGCAGCTTTTATCTGAGGATATTTCCTGTGTCATCATAGTCCTGAGCATGCTCATGAGAGTCTCTTCGTAGATCCGTTGATGACAGTTTTCAAGCTGTGTAATGTAAAGAAATCTTTATCTCTGCGAGATGAATACACTTATCACAAAGTAGTTTCCTAGAAAGCTTCTTTCCAGGTTTTGTCTGAGGCTATTTCCCTTTTCATCATCGGCATCAACATGCTCCCGAATATCACTTGGTACCTGTTTCTCCTAAAGGGTTTCCCTGATGGTGTATGAGAAGAGGGGTATAACACTGTGAGTGGAATGCACACGTCACAATGCAGTTCCTCAGAAAGCTTCTCTACAGTTTTGGTCTGAACATATTTGCTTTTTCACCATAAGCCTCATAGTGCTTCCGAATGTTCCATCACACGCTAAACATACAGAGGGTTATAAAACTACTCAACGTAAGGAGAGGTTTAACTTAGCAAGAGGAATTAAGACTACAGAGAGTGCTTTCACAGAAAGCTTCCTTCTGGATTTTACCTGAGGATATTTCTTTCTCCATGTTCTGATGCTCGTTCCCTAGTGTACTTTGTCAGTTTCCACAAAAACTGATTTTCATCTGATCAATCCAAAGAACTGTTTAAATCTAGGAGACAAATACACAGCTCTCAAAGCAGTTTCTCAGAGTGTTACTTTGCAGGTTTCATCAGAAGATGTTTCCTTGCTCACCACAATCCCCTGGGCATCACTAAATATCCCTTCACAGAGTCTTCCAAGACAGAATTTCAAAACTGGGTAACATAGAGTAAACATAAATTCGGTGAAGTGAATGCACATATCAGAGAGCATATTCCTGGAACGCTTCTTTCTCGATTTAATTGCAGTATATTTCACTATTTGGCATAGTCCTCAGTGCGCTCCAAAATGTCACTTTTTCATTTACACAGAAACAGTTTTTAAACACTGCCTTGTGAGAAAAGAGGTATACCTCCCTGAGTGGAATGCATACATCACAAGTAGTTTCTCAGAAGGCTTCTATCAAATTTTTTTCTGAAGATGTCTCCTCTTTCACCATAGGCCTTAATGTCCTCCCGAATGTCCCTTCGCGGATTCGGGCATCACGGAGATTTCAAACTGCGTAATATAAGAAAGGTTTGAACTATGCAAGATGAATAGTTATTTCTAACACGATGTAATTTCACAGAAATCTTCTTTCCAGTTTTGTCTGAGGATAATTCCTTTTTCACCACAGCTGTCCCTATACTCTTGAATGTCTCCTGGTAGCTTTTTCTCCAAAAGTGATTCCGGAATGCTTTAGGAGCAGAAACGTATATTTCTGTTAGTGGAATACACACGTTACAAAGCAGCTCTTCAGAAACCTTCTCCCCAGTTTCTATCTGAAGACGTTTCCTTTCTCACTGTAACCCTCAACCCACTCCAGAATATTCCTTCACAGTCTAAACAAAAACAGTATTATGATACTTCCCAATGAAAAGAGAAGCTTAACTGTGTAAGTGGAATTCTCGGGACACAGAGGAGGTTCACACAAAGCTTCCTTCTAGTTTCTCTCTGAGGTTATGTCTTTGTCAGGATATTCTAAAGAGCGTCTGCAAATGTCCTTTCTCAAATTCCACAGAAACAGTGATCTCAAACTGCCTAATCCAAAGAATGATTTAACTCTTTGAGATGAACACAAACATCACAAAAGAGTTGCGCAGAAAGCTTCTCTCCAATTTTCTATGGGAGACATTTCCTTGCTCGACACATGCCTCTGGTTGCCACGTACTATCCCTTCGCAGAAACCTCAGAGGGCGACTTTCAAACTGGGAAATATAGAGTAACCTCTAACTCTGTGAAAAGAAAGGCCATGTCAGAGAGCAGTTTCTTCGAGTGCTTCTTTGGTTTTTTATTGGACTACATTTCACGTTTTGACATAGTCTTCAATGTGCTCCGAATATCACTCTTTTGGATTTACAGGAACAGTGTTCAAACTGGGCCTTATAAGAAGAACATTAACTCTCCCTGAGTGGAATGCACACATCACTAAGCAGTTTCTCAGAAAGTTTCTCTCCAGTTTTTATCTGACTATATTTCCTATTTGACCATAGGCTGGAATGTGATCCCAAATATTCCTTCGTGGATCCATCCACGGTGGAGATTCCAAGCTGCATAATATAAAGAAAGCTTCATCTATGGGAGAAGAATAAACAGAATAAAGAAGATTCACAGAAAGCTTCCTTCCAGTTTTATCTAAGGTATTTCCTTTTTCACCGTAGTCCTGAGTGTGCTCCTGAAAGTACCTTCATGGGTCCGCGCATGACAGTATTCAAGCTGTGTAGTGTAAGTAAACATTTATCTGTGTGAGATGATTAAACATATCAGAGAGTAGTTTCCTAGAAAGTTGCATTCCATGTTTTCCCTTTTCATCATCGGTATCAACATGCTCCCGAATATCACCTGGTGCCTGTTTCTCCAAAAGGGTATGTTCGACGCTGTATGAAAGGAGAGGGATAACACTGTGATTGGAATGCATATGTCACAAAGCATTTTCTCGGAAAGCATCTCTCCAGTTTTAGTCTTAACATATTTCTTTTTTCTCCGTAAGCCTCAAAGTGCTTCCAAATGTCCCATCACGCGCTAAACATACACAGGGTTATAAAATGACTCAACCTAATGAGAGGCTTAATTAAGTGAAAGGAATTAAGGCGACACATAGTAGTTTCACAGAATGCTTCCTTCTGGATATTACCTGAGGATATTTCTTTCTCCATGTTCTAAGGATTGTTCCCATATGTCCTTCCTCAGATTCCACAAAAACAGAGATTTCAGGCTGCTCAATCCAAAGAACAGTTTAAATCTACGACATGAATACACACATCGCAAAGCAGTTACTCAGAAAGTTACTCTGGAGGTTTCATCGGAAGTTGTTTCCTTGCTCACCACAAGCCTCCAGTCGTCACTAAATTTCCCTTCACAGATACTTCAAAGACACAATTTCGAAACTGGGCAACATAGAGTCAGCATAAATTCTGTGAATTGAATGCACGTATCAGAGAGCATATTCCGGGAACGCTTCTTTCTCGATTTTATTTCAGTATATTTCACTATTTGCCATAGTCCTCAGTGTGCTTGGAAATATCACTTTTCTGTTACACAGGAACAGTGTTTAAACACTACCCTGTGAGAAAAGAGGTATAACTCACTGAGCAGAATGCATATATCACAAGTAGTTTCTCAGAAAGCTTCTATACAGTTTTTATCTGAAGATAGCTCCTCTTTCACCACAGGCCTGAATGTGTTCCCGAATGTCCCTTTGTGGATTCGTGCATGACTGAGTTTCCAAACTGCGTAATATTAGAAAGGTTTGAACTATGCGTGGTGAGTAGATATATCTAACACAAAGCAGTTTCCCAGAAATCTTCTTTCCTGTTTTGTCTGAGGATATTTCCTTTATCACCATTGCCATCCCTATATTCCCAAATGTCTCTTGGTAGCTGTTTCTCCAAATGGGATTCTGGAATCCTCTAGGAGAAGAACGGTATATTTCTATGAGTGGAATGCACATGTCAAAAAGCAGCTCTTCAGAAAGCTTCTCTCCAGTTTCTATCTGAAGACGTTTCCTTTCTCACTGTAACCCTCAAAGATCTCCTGAATATCTCTTCACACTCTAAACAAAAACAGTGTTATGATACTGCTCAATGAAAAGAGAAGCTTCATTGTGTGAGCGGAATTCACGTGACACAGAGCAGGTTCACAGAAAGCTTCCTCAGGGTTTCCCTCAGAGGTTATGTCTTTTTCAGGATATTCTAAAGTGCGTCTCCAAATGTCCTTTCTCAGATTCCACAGAAACAGTGTTTCAAACTGCTCAGTCCAAAGAGTGATTTAACTCTTTGAGAAGAACACAAACATCACAAAATAGTTGCGCAGAAAGCTTCTCTCCAATTTTCGTCGGGAGACATTTCCTTGCTCAACACAGTCGTCTGGTTGACATTTACTATCACTTTGCATAACCCTCAGAAGCCGAATTTCAAACTGGGAAACGTATAGTAATCTTTAACCCTGTGAAAAGAATCAGCATGTCAGACAGCAGTTTTTTCGAGTGCGTCTTTCTGATTTCTATTGGACGACATTTCACTTTTTGCCATAGTCTTCAATGTGCTCCGAATATCACTTCCTTGGTTTTACAGAAACAGTGTTCAAACTGTGCCTTATGAGAAGAACATTAAAATCCCTGAGTGGAATGCTCAAATCACCAAGCAGTTTCTCAGAAGGCTTCTCTCCAGTTTTCAATTGACTATATTTCCTATTTGACCATTGGCCCAAATGTGATTCCAAATATCCCTTCGTGGATCCATCCACAAGGGAATCTCCAAGCTGCATAATATAAAGAAAGCTTCATCTATGAGAGAAGAATAAACATAGCAAAAAGCAGATTCACATAAAGCTTCTTTCCAGTTTTTACCTGAAGATATTTTTTTTCACCATACTCCTGAGTGTGCTCCCAAAAGTCCTTTTGTGGATCCATTCATGAGAGTTTTCAAGCTGTGTAATATAAGGAAACCTTTATCTCTGTGAGATTATTACACATATCACAGAGTAGTTTCCTAGAAAGCTTATTTCCAGGTTTTATGTGAGGCTATTTTCCTTTTCATCATTGTCATCAACATGCTCCCGAATATCACCTGGTACCTGTTTCTCCAAAATGGTTTCCCCTATGCTGTATGAGAAGAGAGGTATAGCACTGTGAGTGGAATGCACACGTCACAAAGCAGTTCCTCGAAAATCTTCCCTCCAGTTTCATAATGAACATATTTCCTTTTTCACCTTAAGCCTCATAGCGCTCCCGAATGTCCCATCACATGCTAGACATACACAGGGTTATAAAACTACTCAACGTAAGGAGAGGCTTAACTAAGTGAGAGGAATTAAGACGACACCAATTGGTTTCGCAGAAAGCTTCCTTCTGGATATTACCTGAGGATATTTCTTTCTCCAGGTCCTAGAGATCGTTCCCAAATGTCCTTCCTCAGATTCTACAGAAACAGTGATTTCAATCTGCTCAATCCAAAGAACTGTTTAAATCTATGAGATGAAAACACACAGTGCAAAGCACTGGCTCAGAATGTTACTCTGCAGATTTCATCAGAAGATGCTTCCTTGCTCACCAGAAGCCTTCGGGCGTCACTAAATATCCCTTCACAGATTCTTAAAAGACGGAATTTCAAAACTGGGCAACCTAGAGTAAGCATAAATTCTGTGAAGTGAATGCAAATATCAGGTAGCAGATTCCTGGAACGCTTCTTTCTCGATTTTATTGCAGTATATTTCACTCTTTGCCACAGTCCTCAGTGCGTTCAGAAATATTACATTTTCAGCTACATAGGAACTGTGTTTAAACACTGCCTTGTGAAAAAAGAGGTATAAATTCCTGAGCGGAATGCATACATCACAAATAGTTTCTCAGAAATCTTCTATCCAGTTTTTATGTGAAAATATCTCCTCTTTCACCGTAGGCCTCAATGTGCTCCCGAATGTCCCTTCGCAGATTCATGCATGATGGAGATTCCAAACTGCGTAATATAAGAAAGGTTTCAACTACGTGAGATGAATAGATATATCTAGCATGAAGCAGTTTCACAGAAATCTTCTCTCCAATTTTGTCTAAGGATATTTCCTTATTCACCATAGCCGTTCCTGTACTCCAGAATGTCTCTTGGTAGCTTTTTCTCCAAAAGGTATTCCGGAATCCTCTAGGAGAAGAATGGCATATTTCCGTGGGTGCAATACACACATCACAAAGCACTTCCTCGGGGAGCTTCTCTCCTGTTTCAGTCTGAACATATTTCTGTTTGGAAGAATGGACGTAAGATGGCACAATTCCTGCTTCTTCATCACCAACATTTCCTGCAAGCGTGAAAATGCAGCCATCACCTTGGAAGTTTCAGACCAATCGGGCATGTGCCTGGTGACGTCTATTCGAAGAGACCCAAATTTACCTGGTCGCACATGCAGAACGCCCCCTGACACTCCCTTGCCTGGCCTATTGCCCCCCGACTCCCAGAGAAGCCGCTCAAGACAGAGTGCGGTGTGGACTTCCCAGCCTCCCCAATCCTGTCGGGACTGCAGGAACTCCGTCCGAGATCTCCATGGGAGGCTCTGTTGGCCTCATTTGCTGGAGGCTGACAGACCTCTCCTTACCCACCTCTTTCCTGGAAGACAGGTGACCGAAATAAATTTGCAGTTTTGCTCCTACCCTTGCCTGCTCTCTGGCTCTTTTGTGCCATGCCGTGTGGTCTTAGAAAAACAAATCAGTTGGTGCTGAAGACCCATGGTAGACCCCTCCTCAGTCCTCTAAGGGTTGAGGAATCTCCTCCTGCTGCCATGCCGCAGATGGACCAGGACCTGAGACCCGTTTCCCTCACTCTCACGGCCTCTCTGGCATAAGTGTCCTTGTCTTCTCTTTACCTCCCTCGGCCAAAAATCCTGCGCAGGTCCGAGGTCCACTTTTGAGCCACCAAGTGGCTCGAGACACCGGTTCAGGACGGAGACGTCCACCTGAAGATAATCTCCACCTTGGCTCCAAGAGCCTCCACTCTGTCTCTGCTGGTTCCAAAGGACGCTTTGAAGGCAGGCAGAGATCCACTTCCATTTCCATTTTGTTCATAGTGTAAGTAAAGAGGAAACAAATGGGAAACATCCAGTCATAATTTCAAAAGAGCACCCCCTTAGGGTGCCTCATTGCCAATTTAAAAACGTTACAGCTCGAACAAGACATTAGGAGGAAGCGCTTAATTTTCCTTTCCACTGTGGCGTGATCGACCTCAGCAACAACGACAGGCTCGCCTTGAACAGAAGGTTCACCTCCTAGCAGCGGCTTTACAACCCAGTCGTAACCCCAGGCCACAGAGCACACACCCCACAGACTCCAAGGCTACAAAAGGAGCCTGCTGTAAGTGCGGCAAGTCAGAACACTATGCCAACAGGTGTCTCCGAGGTCCCCGAGCCCCGATGCAGCCTTGCTATAAGTGCAAGGCATCAGGACATTGGGCCAGTGAATGTCCTAACCCTCATCCAAAAGCAACCCTCTACCCTGCTTGCCAGCAGGGAGGACACCGGAAGTCTGATTGCCCAACCCTGACAACAGGTGCCATGTCTCCACGTGACCCCCTTTCCTAGGATCCTGGAAGCTCCTTCCAGCTTCTACATCTGGATGATGATGACTGAAGGTGCCGAGACTCATGGACCCCCATCACACTCATCGAGCTGCTGGTAACTCTCCTGGTAGCGGGTAAGACAATTAATTTTTTAATCGAGTGCGAGGATACCTATTCTGTTTTGCCGTGCTTCTCTGGACTTAGCCTTCCATCCAATAGCTCTGTAGTAGGAGTAGATTGAAAGCCAACCACTCCACAAAAACCCACTCCTTAATTGCTGCCTGGCCAACAACTCCTGTGCACACTCATTCCTCATTCCCAGCTAAAAAGCGCCCCTACCGAAAGCAATCAGTGGAAATCCGTTTTGCTTTCCCCCACTCGCCTCAAACTTACTAAGTTTTCTTAACTATCTCATACTCCCAAGCCTTGCCAGGACCATCCTTCTGGGTTTTGCCCATATTCCAACAAATGCTTCCATTCATCATTCCTTTACTAATACTGTGACTTATTTTATTCTTCATCCTTACGTCCAAATACCAACCATAGGCCCAGACCTTAACGACGTCCCTTAACAGCAGGAAATAGCCAGAGAGACCACGGTGCCCCTTATCACTATTACCAATAAAAGGTTGGACTGTTTGGACGAACAGAGGTAAGATGACGCACTTTCGGGTTCTCCATCACCAACTTTTCTCAGGAGCACAAAAATGCAGCCGGTGCCCGGGAAGGTGCAGAAAAAAAGATCATGCGCCAAGTAATGTCAATCCGAAGAGACCAAGATTCACCTGGTCGCACCTGCGGAATGCCCCTTGACACGCCCGTACCCCGCTTATTGTCCTCCCACTGCCAGAAAATCCGCTCCAGGCAGAGGGCGGCGCGGACTTCCCAGCCTCTCCACTCCAGTCGGGACTGCAGGAACTCCAGCCGAGAGCTCTATGGGCGACTCTGTGGGACTCCTTTGCCGGAGGCCGACAGACCTCTCCCTACTCAGCTGCTTCTCTGAAACTAGGTGACCAAAATAAATTTGCAGTTTTGCTCCTCCCCTTGCCTGCTCGCTGGTTCTTTTGTGCCCGATCTGATGGTCTTTAGAAAAACAAATCAATTTCCTTTTGCACCATAAGCCTCAAACTGTTCCCGAATGTCCCATCACACACTAAACATACACAGGGTTATAAAACTACTCAATGTAAGGAGAGGCTTAACTAAGCGAGAGGAATTAAGACGACACAGATCAGTTTCACAGAAAGCTTCCTCCTGGATTCTACCTCAGGATATTTTTTTCTCCATGTTCTAATGATCATTCCCAAATGTCCTTCCTCAGATTCCACAAAAACAGTGATTTCAATCTGCTCAATCCAAACAACGATTTAAATATTCGAGACGAATACACACTTCCCAAAGCAGTTTTTCAGAAAGTTACTCTGCAGGTTTCATCGGAAGATGTTTAACTGCTCAACACAAGCCTCCGTGCGTCACTAAATATCCCTTCACAGATTCTTCAAAGACAGAATTTCGAAACTGGACAACATAGAGTAAGCAAAAATTCTATGAAGTGACTGCACATATCAGAGACCAGATTCTTGCAATGCTTCTTTCCTGATCTTATTTCACTATATTTCACTATTTGCCATAGTCCTCAGTGCACTCCAAAATATCACTTTTTCGGTTACACAGGAACTGTCTTTAAACACTACCTTTTGAGAAAAGAGGTATAATTCCCCGAGCAGAATGCATACATCACAAGTAGTTTCTCAGAAAACTTCTCTCCAGTTTTTATCTGACTCTATTTCCTATTTGACCATAGGCCCAAACGTGATTCCAAATATGCCTTCCTGGATCCATCCACAAAGGGGTTTCCAAGCTGCGTAGTGTATAGAAACCTTCATTTTTTGACAAGAATAAACATAGAGAAAAGCAGATTCACAGAAAGCTTCTTTCCAGTTTTTATCTGAAGATATTTTCATTTTCACCACAGTCCTGAGTGTGCTCCTGAAAACCCCTTTGTGGAACTATCCATGACAGTTTTCAAGATGTGTAATGTAAGGAAACCTTTATCAATGTGAGATGATTACACATATCCCAGAATAGTTTCCTAGAAAGCTTCTTTCCAAGTTTTGTCTGAGGCTATTTCCCTTTTCATCATCAGCACCAACATGCTCTCGAATATCACTGGGTATCTGTTTCTCCAAAATGGTTGCCCCGATGCCGTATGAGAGGAGATGTATAACACTGTGAGTGGAATGCACACGTCACAAAACAGTTTCTCAGAAAGCTTCCTTCCAGTTTCGGTCTGAACATATTTCCATTTTCACCGTAAGCCTCAAAGTGCTCCGGAATGGCCCATCACACTCTAAACATACACAGGGTTATAAAAGTATTCAACGTAATGAGAGACTTAACTGAGTGAGAGGAATTAAGATGACACAGACTAGTTTCACAGACAGCTTCCTTCTGGATTTAACCTGAGGATATTTCTTTCTCCATGTTCTAAGGATCATGCCCAAATGTTCTTCCTCAGAATCTACAAAAACAGTGATTTCAATCTGCTCAATCTAAAGAATGGTTTAAATCTATGAGACGAATACACACATCACAAAGCAGTTGCTCAGAATGTTACTCTGCAGGTTTCATCGGAAAATGTTTCCTTGCTCACCAGAAGCCTCTGAGCATCACTCAATATCCCTTCACAGATACTTTGAAGACAGAATTTCGAAATTGGGCAACATAGAGTAAGCATAAATTCTGTGAAGTGAATGCCCATGTGACAGAGCACATTCTTGGAAGGCTTCTTTCTCGATATTATTGCAGTATATTTCACTATTTGCCATAGTCCTCAATGCGCTCTGAAATATAACATTTTCTGTTACACAGGAACTGTGTTTAAACACTGATTTGTGAGAAAAGAGTTATAACTCCCTGAGCGGAATGCACATATCCCAAGTAGTTTGTTCAGACAGCTTCTATCCAGTTTTAATGTGAAGATATTTCCTCTTTCAACATAGGCATGAATGTGTTCCTGAGTGTCCCTTCATGGATTCGTGCATGACAGAGTTTCCACACTGCGTAATATTAGAAAAGTTTGAGCTATGCATGATGTTGGATACATCGAACACGGAGCAGATTCACCATAATTTTCTTTCCAGTTTTGTCTGAAAATATTTCTTTTTCACCATAGCCATCCCTATACTCCCGAATGTCTCTTGGTAGCTTTTTCTACAAAAGGGATTCCGGAATCCTCTAGGAGAAGAAAGGTATATTTCTGTAAGTGGAATGCACATGTCGCAAAGTAGCTCCTCAGAATGTTTCTCTCCAGCTTTTATCTGAAGACGTTTCCTCTCTCAATGTAACCCTCATATCGCTCCTGAATATCCCTTTGTAGTATAAATGAAAACAGTGTTATCATACTGCTCAATGAAAAGAGAAGCTTAACTGTGTGAGTGCATTTCAGGTGACACAGAACAGTTTCACAGAACTCTTCCTTCTGGTTTCTCTTTGAGGTTACTTCTTTTTAAAGATATTCTAAGGAGCGTCTCCAAATGTCCTTTCTCAATTTCCTCAGAAGCAGTGATTTCCAACTGCTCAATGCAAAGAATCATTTAACTCTTTGAGATGAACACAAACATCACAAAAGAGTTGCGCAGAAAGCTTCTCTCCAATTTTCGATGTGAGACTTTTTTTTGCTTGACACAGGCCTTCGGTTACCAATTACTATCCCTTTGCAGAATCCCCAGAGGCAGATATTCAAACAGAGAAATGTAGAGTAAGTTTTAACCCTGTGAAAAGAATGGGCATGTCAGAGAGCAGTTTCTTCTAGTGCTTCTTTGTGTTTTTCATTGGACGACATTTCACTTTTTGTCATATTCTTCAATGAGCTCCGAATATAACTCTTTTGGTATTAAAGGAACAGTGTTCAAACTGTGCCTTATTAGAAGAACATTAAAACTCCCTGAGTGCAATGCACACATCACCAAGCAGTTTCACAGAAAGCTTTACTCTAGATTTTATCTGAGTATATTTCTTCATCATAGTCCTGATTTGGCTCGCGAATGTCCCTACGTGGATCAGTCCATTATACTTTCCCAGCCACGTAAGGTAAACAAAACTTTATCTATATGAGATGATTACACATAACACAGAGTAGTTTCCTAGAAAGCTTCTTTCCAGTTTTTGTCTGATTCTATTTCCCTTTCACCATCGGCATCAACATGTTTCTGAATATCACCTGGTACCTGTTTTTCCAAAAGGGTTTCCGTGACGCAGCATGGGAACAGAGGAATAACACTGTGAGTGAAATGCCCACGTCAAAAAACAGGTCCTCGGAAAGCTCCTCTCCTGTTTGGATCTGAATATATTTCCTTTGTCACCGAAAGCCTCAAAGTGCCCCCGAATATCCCATCACACGCTAAACATACACAGGGTTAGAAAACAGCTCAATGAAAAGGGATGCTTAACTGAGCGAGAGCAATCAAGATGACACAGAGTAGTTTCACACAAAGCTTCCTTGTGGATTTTACCTGAGGATATTTCTTCCTCCATGTTCTAAGAATCCTTCCCAAATGTCCTTCCTCAGATTCCAAAAAAACAGTGATTTCAATCTGCTCAATCCAAACAATGGTTTCAATCTCTGAGACTAGTACAAACATCGCAAAGCAGTTGCTCAGAATGTTACTCTGCAGGTTTCATCGGAAGATGTTTCCTTGCTCACCAAAAGGCTCCGGGCATCACTAAATGTCCCTCACAGATACTTCAAAGGCAGAATTTCGAAACTGGGCAACATAGAGTAAGCATAAATTCTGTGAAGTGAATGCAAATATCAGAGAGCAGATTCTTGGAACGATTCTTTCTCGATTTTATTGCAGTAAATTTCACTATTTGCCATATTCCTCAGTGCACTCCGAAATATCACCTTTTTAGTTACACAGGAACAGTGTTTAAACACTGCCATGTGAGAAAAGAGGTATAACTCCCTGAGCAGAATGCATACATCACAAGTCATTTCTGAGAATGCTTCTATCGAGTTTTTATCTGAAGATAACTCCTCTTTCACCGTAGGCCTGAATGTGCTCACAAATGTCCCTTCACGGATTTGTTCATGACGGAGATTCCAAGCTGGGTAATATAAGATAGGTTTGAACTATGCGAGATGAATAGATATATCTAACATGAATAAATTTCACAGAAACCTTCTCTCCAATTTTGTCTGAGGATATTTCCTTTTTCACCATAGCCATCCCTGTTCTCCCAAATGTCCCTTGGTAGCTTTTTCTCCAAAAGGGATTCCGGAATCCTCTAGGGGGAGAAAGGTGCTCAATCCAAACAATGGTTTAAATCTATGAGACGAGTACACACATCAAAAAGCATTTGCTCAGAATGTTACTCTCCAGGTTTCATCGGAAGATGTTTCCTTGCTCACCAAAAGCCTCCGGACATCACTAAATGTCCCTTCACAGATACTTCAAAGACAGAATTTCAAAACTGGGCAACATAGAATAAGCATAAGTTCTGAGATTCTGGGAATGCTTCTTTCTAGATTTTATTTCAGTATATTTCACTATTTTCCATAGTCCTCAGTGTGCTCAGAAATACCACCTTTTCGGTTACACAGGACCAGTGTTTAAACACTGCCTTCTGAGAAAAGAGGTAAAACTCCCAGTGCGGAATTCATACATCACAAGTAGTTTCTCAGAAAGCTTCTATCCAGTTTTTATGTGAAGTTATTTCCTCTGTCACCATAGTCCTGAATATGCTCCTGAATATCCCTTCATGGATTCGTGCATGACGGAGTTTCCACACTGCGTAATATTAGAAAGGTTTGAGCTATGAATGATGTATAGATATGTCTAACACGAAGCAGGTTCACAGTAATTTTCTTTCCAGTTTTGTCTGAGGATATTTCCTTTTTCACCATAGCCGTCCCTATACTCCAAAATATCTCTTGGTAGCTTTTTCTCCAAAAGGGATTCTGGAATCTTCTAGGAGAGGAAAGGTATATTTCTGTGAATGGAATGTGCACGTCACAAAGCAGCTCCTCAGAAAGCTTCTCACCAGTTTCTATCCAAAGACGCTTCCTTTCTCACCGTAACCCTCAAATCAGTCCTGAATATCCCTTCTCAGTCTAAACAAAAACAGTGTTATAATACTGCTCAATGAAAAGCGAAGCTTAATGGTTTGAGTGGAATTCATATGACACAGAGCAGGTTCACAGAAAGCTTCCTTCTGTTTTCTCTCTGAGGTTTATCATTTTCAGGATATTCTAAAGAGCTTCTGCAAATGTCCTTTCTCAGATTTAACAGAAACAGTTACTTCAAACTGCTCAATCCAAAGAATGATTTAACTCTTTGAGATGAATACAAACATCACAAAAGAGTTGCACAGAAAACTTCTCTCCAATTTTCAATGGGACACATTTCCTTGCTCAACACAGGCCTCCGGTGGCCACATACTATCCCTTCACAGAACCCTCAGAGGCCAACTTTCAAACTGGGAAATGTAGAGTAAGCTTTAACCCTGTGAAAAGAATGGGCGTGTCAGACAGCAGTTTCTTCGAATGCTGCTTTCTGATTTTATTGGAAGACATTTCACTTTATGCCATTGTCTTCAATGTGCTCCGAATATCACTCTTTTGGTTTTACAGGAACAGTGTTAAAACTGTGCTTTATGAGAAGAATATTAAAACACCCTGAGTGGAATACACACATCACCAAGCAATTTCTCACAAAGCTTCTCTCCATTTTTTATCTGACTATATTTCCTATTTGACCATGGGCCTGAATGTGATACCAAATATCCTTCTGTGGATACATCCACGAGGGAGGTTCCAAGCTTCATAATGTAAAGAAAGTTTCATCTATGTGAGAAAAAAAACATAGAAAAAAGCAGATTCACAGAAACTTCTTTCCAGTTTTTATCTGAAGATATTTCCTTTTTCAACATAGTTCTGCGTGTGTTTCTGAAGTCCCTTCGTGGATCCGTCCATGACAGTTTTCAAGCTGTGTAATGTAAGGAAACCTTTATCTCTGTGAGATGATTACACATATCACAGAGTAGTTTCCTAGAAAGCTTCTTTCCAGGTTTTGTCTGAGGCTATTTCCCTTTTCATCATTGGCATCAACGTGCTCCCAAATATCACTTGGTACCTGTTTCTCCAAAACGGATTCCTCGACGCTGCAAGAGAAGAGAGGTATACCACTGTGAGTGGAATTCACACGTCATGAAGCATTTCTTGGAAAGCTTCTCTCCAGTTTCGATCTGAACATATTTCCTTTTTCACCATAAGCCTGAAAGTGCTCCCGAATGTCCCATCACATGCTAAACATACACAGAGTTAGAAAACTACTCAACGTAATGGGAGGCCGAACTAAGTGGGAGGAATTAAGATGACACGAAGTAGATTCACAGAAAGCTTCCCTCTGTATTTTACCTGAGGATAGTACTTTCTCCATGTTCTAAGCATTGTTCCCAAATGCCATTACTCAGATTCCACAAAAACAGTGATTTCAATCTACTCAATCCAAAGAACAGATTAAATCTACAAGACGAATGCACACATGGCGAAGCAGTTGCTCAGAAAGTTACTCTGCAGTTTCATAGGAATATGTTTCCTTGGTCACCACAAGCCTCCGTGTGTCACTAAGTATCCCTTCACAGATTCTTCCAGACAGAATTTCAAAACAGGGCAACATAGAGTAAGCATACATTCGGTGAAGTGATTGCACATATCAGAGAGCATATTCTTGGAATGCTTCTTTCTCGATTTTATTGCAGTATACTTCACTATTTGGCATAGTCCTCAGTGCGCTCCAAAATATCACATTTTTGCTTACACAGGAACAGTGTTTAAACACTGCCTTGTGAGAAAAGCGGTATACCTCCCTGAGCGGAATGCATACATCACAAGTAGTTTCTCAGAAAGCTTCTATCCAGTTTTTATCTGAAGATGTCTCCTCTTTCACCATGGGCCTGAATGTCCTCCTGAATGTCACTTCGCGGATTCGTGCATGACAGAGTTTCCCAACTGCATAATATAAGACAGGTTTGTAGTATGTGAGATGAATAGATATATTTAACACGAAGCAGTTCCACAGAAATCTTCTTTCCAGTTTCTCTGAGGATGTTTCCTTTCTCACCATAGCCTTCCCTATACTCCCGAATGTCTCTTAGTACCTTTTTCTCCAAAAGGAATTCTGGAATCCTCTAGGAGAAGAAAGGTATATTTCTGTGAGTGGAATGCACACATCAAATACACTCCTCAGAAAGCTTCTCTCCAGTTTCTATCTGAAGAAGTTTCCTTTCTCACCGTAACCCTCAATTTGCTCTGAATATCCCTTCACAGTCTAAACAAAAACAGCATTTTGATACTGCTCAATGAAAAGAGAAGCTTAATTTGTGAGCGGAATTCACGAGACAAGAAGCAGTTTGACACAAAGCTTCTTTCTGGTTTCTATCTGAGGTTATTTCTTTTTCAGGATATTCTAAAGAGCGTCTCCAAATGTCCTTTCTCAAATTCCACAGAAACAGTGATTTCAAACTGATCATTCCAAAGAATGATTTAAATCGTTGAGACAAATACAAACATCACAAAAGGCTTGCACAGGAAGCTTCTCTCCAATTTTCAATGCAAACCGTTTCCTTGCTCAACACAGGCCTCCGGTTGCCCCTTACTATCCCTTTGCAGAAAGTCAGAGGCCGACTTCCAAATTGCGAAATGTAGAGCAAGCTTTAATCTTGTGAAAAGAATGGGCATGTCAGTGAGAAGTTTCTTCGAGTGCTTCTTTCTGTATTTTATTGAACGACATTACACTTTTTGCCATAGTCTTCACTGTGCTCCAAATATCACTCTCTTGGTTTTACAGGAACAGTGTTCAAACTGTGCTTTATGAGAAGAACAAAAAACTCCCTGAGTGGAATGCACACATCACCAAGCAGTTTCTCAGAAAGCTTCTCTCCACTTTTTATCTGACTGTATTTCCTATTAGACCATAGGCCCAAATGTGATCCCACATATCCCTTCGTGGATCCATCCACAAGGGAGTTTCCAAGCTGTGTAATGTAAGGAAAGCAGATTCACAGAAAGCTTCCTTCACAGCTTCTGCTTCACAGAAAGCAGATTCACAGAAAATTTCCTTTTTCACCATAGTCCTGAGTGTGCTCCAGAAAATCCCTTCCTGTATCCGTCCATGACAGTTTTCAAGCTGTGTGATGTAAGGAAACCTTTATCTATGTGAGATGATTACACACATCACAGAAAAGTCTCCTAGAAATCTTCTTTCCAGGTTTTTTCTGAGGCTATTTCCCTTTTCATCATCAGCATCAACATGCTCCCGAATATCAGTTGGTACCTTTTTCTCCCAAAGGGTTTCCTCGATGCTGTATGAGAAGAGAGGTATAACACTGTGAATGGAATGCACAAGTCACAAAGGAGTTTCTCGGAAAGGTTCTCTAGAGTTTCGGTCTGAACATATTTCCTTTTTACCGAAAGACTCAAAGTGCATCCGAATGTCCCATCACACGCTAAACATACACAGGATTATAAAAAGACTCAACAGAAGGAGAGGCTTAACTACATGAGAGGAATTAAGACTACACAGAGTAGTTTCACAGAAAGCTTCCTACTGGATCTTACCTGAGGATATTTCTTTCCCCATGTTCCAAGGATTGTTCCCAAGTGTCCGTCCTCATATTCCACAAAAGCAGTGGTTTCAATCTGCTCAATCCAAGGAACGGTTTAAATCTAAGAGACGAATACACACATCACAAAACAGTTGCTCAGAAAGTTACTCTGCAGGTTTCATCGAAAGATGTTTTCTTGCTCACAACAAGCCTCCGGGCATCACTAAATATCCCTTCGCAGATTCTTCAAAGACAGAATTTCGAAACTGGGCAACATAGAGTAAGCATAAATTCTGTGAAATGAATGCACATATCAGAGAGCAGATTCTTCGAACGCTTCTTTCTCGATTTTATTTCAGTATATTTCACGATTTGCCATAGTCCTCAGTGCCCTGCGAAATATCACTTTTTCAGTTACACAGGAATAGTGTTTAAACACTGCTTTGTGAGAAAAGAAGTATAACTCCCTGACCAGAAACCATACGTCACAAGTGGTTTCCCAGAAAGCTTCTATCCAGTTTTTATCTGAAGATATCTCCTCTTTCCCCATAGGCCTAAATGCAGTCCCAAACGTTCCTACGCAGATTCGTCCATGAAGGAGTTTCCAAACTGCGTAATAAAAGAAAGGTTTGAACTATGCGAGATGAATAGATATATCTAACATGAAGCGGTTTCACAGAAAGCTTATTTCCAGTTTTGCCCGACGATATTTCCTTTTTCACCACAGCCGTCTCTATACTGACGAATGCCTCCTGGTAGCTTTTCCTCCAACAGGGATTCTGGCATCTTCAAGGAGAAGAAAGGTGTATTTCTGTGATTGGAATGCACACATCACAAAGCTGCTCCTCATAAAGCTTCTCCCCAGTTTCTATCTGAATCCCTTTCCTTTCTAACCGTAACCCTCGAATCACTCCAGAATATTCCTTTGCAGTCTAAACCAAAACAGTATTATGATACTGCCCAATGAAAAGAGAAGCTTAACTGTGTGACTGGAATTCTCGTGACACAGAGCAGTTTCAGAGAATGATTTCTTCTGGTTTCTCTTTGAGGTTATGTCTTTTTCAGGATATTCTAAAGAGCATCTGCAAATGTCCTTTCTCAGATTCCACAGAAACAGTGATTTTAAACTGCTGAATCCAAAGATTGATATAACTCTTTGAGATGAATACAAACATCACAAAAGAGTTGTGCAGAATTCTTCTCTCCAATTTTCTATGGGAGACATTTCCATGCTCAACACAGTCCACCAGTTTCCACTTACTATCCCTTTGCACAAACCTCAGAGGTTGACTTTCAAGCTGACAAATGTACAGTAAGCTTTAACCCTGTGAAAAGAATGGGCATGTCAGAGAGCAGTTTCTTCAAGTGCTTCTTTGCGTTTTTTATTGGACGACATTTCACTTTTTGCCATAGTCTTCAATGTGCTCCGAATATCACTCTTTTGCTTTTACAGGAACAGTGTTCAAACTGGTCCTTATTAGAAGAACCTTAAAACTCCCTGAGTGGAATGCACACATCACCAAGCAGTTTCTCAGAAAGTTTCTCTCCAGTTTTTATCTGACTCTATTTCCTATTTGACCATAAGCCCAAATGTGACCCAAGTATCTCTTCGTGGATTCATGCACGAGAGAGTTTCCAAGCTGTGTAATGTAAAGAAAGCTTCATCTATGTGAGAAGATTAAACATAGAATAAAGCAGATTCACAGAAAGCTTCTTTCCAGTTTGTATCTGAAGATATTTCCTTTTTCACCATAGTCTTCAGTGTGCTCCCGAAAGTCCCTTCGTGAATCCAGCCATGACAGTTTTCAAGCTGTGTAAGTAAACCTTTATCTATGTGAGATGATTACACATATCAGAGAGTGGTTTCCTAGAAAGCTTCTTTCCATATTTTGTCTGTGGCTATTTCTCTTTTCATCATTGGCATCATCGTGCTCCGGAATATCACCTGGTACCTATTTCTCCAAAAGGGTTTCCTCGATGCTGTATGAGAAGCGAGGGATAACACTGTGAGTGGAATGCACACATCACAAAGCAGTTTCTCGGAAAGCTTCTCTCCAGTTTCGGTCTGAACATATTTCTGTTTTCACCGTAAGCCTCAAAGTGCTCTGGAATGTCCCATCACATGCTAAATAGACACAGGGTTATAAAACGACTCAACGTAAGGACAGGCTTAACTAAGCGACAGGAATTAAGATGACACAGCTTAGTTTCACAGAAAGCTTCCGTGTCGATTTTACCTGGGGATATTTCTTTCTTCATGTTCTAAGGATCGTTCCCAAATGTCCTTCCTCAGATTCCACAAAAACAGTGATTTCAATCTGCCCAATCCAAAGAATGGTTTAAATCTATGTGACGAATACACACATTGCAAAGCAGTTGCTCAGAAAGTTACTCTGAAGATTTTATCGGAAGATGTTTCCTTGCTCACCACAAGCCTCCAAGGGACAGTAAATTTCTCTTCACAGATTCTCCAAAGACAGAATTTCTTTTTTTTTTTATTATACTTTAAGTTCTAGGGTACATGTGCATAACGTGCAGGTTTGTTACATATGTATACTTGTGCCATGTTG
>NW_012111808.1:668549-703034 GCF_000951035.1 Colobus angolensis palliatus | reverse complement strand
GTATTTTTAGCAGAGACAGTGTTTTACCATGTTGGCCAGGCTGGTCTCGAAATCCTGACCTCAAGTGATCCACACTCCTCAGCCTCCCAAAGTACTGGGATTACTGGCCAGGTATGATGCTGAATTAGTGGTAAGTTCATTTCTATAATGTGATTAAATATATCAAACACAATATATAATAATTTGATAAATTGTTTTGGGAGGAGCTCCATCCAAATACCCAGTTATTTGAGCCAGAAAACTGACCATTCCTTCCTCCTTTCATATCTCATGTATCTGATCAATCAAGTTCTATTGATTCTATTGCTTAAATATCTCTCAAATCAATCCACTTCTCATCCCCTTTGCCATCATCTTCTACCCAGACTACTGTGACAAACAGACTGGACTGACACATCAATCTATTTTCCACACACAAACAGTGATCATTGTAAGGAGGATATGAAGTATTATTATATCCCTGCTATGCCTGTTACATGTAATGGCTGATTATTACCCTTAGGCTTAAGTTCAAAACATTTAATATGGCTTAAATTGTTTTTTGATCTAATGAACTACTTTATTTCCTCAAATTTGCAATACTCCTTCTTGGTCACTGGCCCTTCCACAGCTTATTCCTTCTGCTTGGACCACCCTCCAACCCTCCAATTTTCTTCTTGTTAATGCCCACTCACACTTCATGTCTCAGCATAATAAAACAATGAGCCAGGACAACTATATTACATATTTCACATATATTAATTATTTAACTCTCACACAACCCTATAAAGAAGATACTATTCCTAATTTCATCGTGCAGAGAAGGAAATTGAGACGGGCAGAGTTGAAGAATTTACACAAGGTATCAAAGCTAAACCTCAGATCTTTCCTCCAGTATCTCTTGCACCCACAGGCCCAAAACCTTGAATTTATACTTGCCTTCTCTCTTACTGTCACACCCTACATCTGACCCAGTAGCAAATATTATTGGCTCTATTTTCAAAGCAGATCAATAATCTGACCACTGGCTCAGGATATCCTTATCTCCCACCGGAATTACTTGGAATTTAAAAAAATTACTCTTAACTTTTAAATTTTCTTGATTCCATTCTTGCCCACTTACAATCTATTATCATCATGAGTCTCCACATAAAGATGCTTTAAAACGTAAGTCAGATCATGTTTTCTTCTGCTCAAAATCCTCCAAAAACCCTCATGAAGACAAAATTCCTTACACGATACAATTATCATTTACTCTACACTTTTTCTCTCCATACCCCAATCTCTCTGACATCATTCCCTACAAAGGTTGCCTTTGTTCACTGCTCCAACCACTCTGGTCTCCCCGTTATTCCTCAAATATGCCAAGCAAGTTCCTGCTTTAGGACCTTTGCACATGCTATTCCCTCTACCTAGAAAGTTCCTGTCCGCAAAAGCCAGTTAGGTCTTTCCACCCACCTCCTTCAGATTTCTGCTCAAATATTACTAATCTTCTCGGTGACACCTACATTTAATACCTACTTAAAACTGCGCTCAGTGGATGAAAAATATGCAGCAGAAGGTTGTACTCGGTTAACTAGATCCACAGCTTCATCACTCTCACAGGCCCCAGGGCGGACATCTCTGCCACGAACCCCGCCCCCTCGGTCGAAGGAAGGTTCTCTGCACCCGCGGAAAACCAGCTGCTCCCTAGGTCCCTAAGCCTCAGTTCCGCCCCAGCCCGGGGCCCAGCTCCAGGGTCCGCTCACCTGGCCAAGGGGTCTCAGAGGAGCCAAACGCTCTGAAACACCATCTTAGCGCATCACCGAGGGTCAGCTCTAGCTCTTCAGAGCACTTTCTTCTCCGCTCTAGGAACGCTGGAGGACCGTGGCTCGATGGTGCCACTGCTCAGGCATAGCAGAAGGAGACTAACATGGGTACCGCCTGCTGAGCATAGCTGGGAGGGTCATTTCGTTGTGAGCTGAGATTGTTGGTTGTTTTTTTTTTTCTTCTTTCTCATTTTAAAACCAATGTTTATTTTATTCATGTAAAAACAGGCCAGCTCCGTTGAGTGATATTACAAACAACCAACATTTTCACTTTGCTCACATAAATAAAACACACACACTTCGCCCTTTTTTCCCAATTTAAAAATTCATCAAACACAATGGCAAAAATAGTTGTCAAAGTACTTCGAAAATTAAACTAAACAATGGACATATGTTTGGATTGAAAGGTTTAAGGTAATAAGAAATTAAGTCTATTACTGTGAGAGAAACTAAATCAACAACACTTTGCAATGAATGTAAGTTTTAGGGGGAATAAAAGCAACAGATACCACTTTATCAAAATAAATTCTATGACAGAGAACAGAAATAGCGTCTCTTCCCACAGTATCACAAACTGGGTTTTTATAGTTTTTGAAGAAGATAAACTCTTTGAGTGCTTATACATTGCTGGTGGAAATGTAAGTTAGTTCTGTCACTGTGGAAAGCAATTTGGAAATTTCCTGAAGAACTTAAAACAGAGCTCTCATTTGACCCAGGAATTCCATTATTGGGTACATACCCAGAGCAATATAAACTGTTCTACCATAAAGACCCATGCATTCGTATGTCCATCACAGCACTTTTCACAATAGCAGAGACATGGAATCAACCTAGATGCCCATCAATGGTGGACTGGATAAAGGAAATGTGGTACATACACCATGGAATATCATGCAGCCATAAGAATGAGATCATGTCCTTTATAGCAACATGGATGCAGCTGGAGGCCATTTATCCTAAGCCAATTAACACAGGAACAGAAAACCAAATACTGCATGTTCTTACTTCTAAGTGGGTGCTAAACATTGAGTAGACACGAACACAAACAGGGGAACAACAGATACAAGGACTTCTTAAGGGTGGAGGGTAACAGGAAGGTGAAGATTGAAAAGTTACCTATAATATACCATGCTACCACCTGGATGACGAAATCATTTGTACACTAAACCCCAGCAGTATGCACTTTATTCATGTAATAAACCTGCACATGTACCTACTGAACCTAAAACAAAAGTTGGAAGAAAGAAAAAAAAACTCTTTAAAAACTCTGAACAAACTTTTCTGTTTAACCGATCAGTTGATAGAAGCTTTGAAATATCATTAAATATACAAACCATTGTACTATGACATGTAATTTATTCAGTGTTTCAAGCATTGAAATTATCATAATAGAAAAGAAAAAGCGATCAGTTTCATTATCACAAGCAGTTATCTTTTCTTCTTAGGTGTCTGAATGTATCTTTGAAAGCATATTTTTAAAGTAAAAATTAAATATGTTTACTTTAAAACTTTTCATTAGGCCAACAAATCTAGTCAATATAAATGTGTTACTAATTAGAAGTCAATATTCTTTCTTGAAGGGAAAACTCATATATCTTATTTTTTAATATCTAGAAAAGGACTTTTTAAAAAATTACATAAGGGATAAAGACAATTTAATTTAAATAGAAAGTAAATACTATATCCTATTTACTGCACCTCTAAAATTCCCTACCATGACAAGTTTCTTAAATCTGTCACTTTTATTATCAAGGCTGACATTATTGGCATTGCATTGGATATCCCATGAAAATCAAAACCTTTAAAGTAGCTAGACAAAGAAGAGTTTTTTAAAATTTACAAGGTGTGCATTTTTCATTTAAACAGTCTGTTTGTATCTTTTGGGAGGGGTAGGGGTAGATAAGGTGAGAATAGCTCAAAACACTATTATCACCAGGAGAGACAAAATACTAAAATACAAATCAATTTTCAAACTTGAGGTTTTCATTTTCCAGGATTATCCTCATTTTTGTAAACTATAGTGATCACGTTTCTACCAGATCCATTCATAGGATATTCAAGATAAGAACTTTCTTTTCCATATCATCAGTAGAGATGCTATTGCATTACAAGTCATGCCACCATGCTGCAGCATAAGATTTACAGTTCTTATCTTCTGGTAATGATGCTTCCTGCTCTTCTCTCTCCTTGTACCTATACAGGAAGGTCTCATTCATTACTCTGAGTTTTTAAATTTTAATTTGTCCAGTGATTGTTCTAAACAATCAAAGCCTACAAATGAATCTAACAAATTTATAGTTCAATATTAGGAAACCTATAACTTTAAGTCACCCATATTAGTAGGCTGATAAAGAAAAATCATATAATCTCCACAAATGCTACAATGTCATTTCATAAAACTCAACATATATTTCTGACTAAAAGCAGAAATTCCTAATAAAAAATAAATAGATGGATGATTCTTTTATAAGGCAAAAATAAATACATCCCAAATATACCAAAAACATCCCTTATATTTGATGGTGAAATCTTAGACATATCCCCCATAATTTCAGATTAAAATCTAGCTGAATTCATTAGGCTAGAAATAAAAAGAGCAATTTTGCTAAATCTATAATTTCTTACTCTCTAAATTGCTGGTAGCTAAGGTTAAGAAACACCTTCCCTTGTACTGTAGAACTTTAAAACGAACATGAAATACACATTAGACCCCTTATGCCAGTGGGAGATTTTTATATTTTGTGAAACACTACTTTTGATAATTCCATAAAGTCATCTAAAAATGGTCTGTAAGAACATTAATGCTATTTCATAAAATGCGTCCGTTGTAAATCAGCAGTAGCCTCACTAGTTTGCTTTCTTAGGCTGTTTGTCAGCACTGAATAAAACTCAGTGTAACTCTAGTGGCTAAGACAAGTTATTTCATCTGTTCAACTTCCTGCTTGAGCAGAGTGAAGTAATGAAGTGATTCTGATGGTTTCTTGAAATGTAAACATAATACAAAAAAAAAAAAAAGGATATTTCCTTTTTCACCATAGCTGACCCTGTTGTCCCGAATGTCTCTTGGTAGCTTTTTCTCCAAAAGGGATTCCGGAATCCTCTAGGAGAAGAAAGGTATATTTCTGCAAGTGGAATGCACACGTCACAAAGTAGCTCCTCAGAAAGCTTTTCTCCAGTTTCTATCTGAACACGTTTACTTTCTCACCCTAACCCTCGTATCACTCCTGAATATCTCTTCAGAGTTAAATGAAAACAGTGTTATCGTACTGCTTAATGAAAAGAGAAGCTTAACTGTGTGAGTGGAATTCAGGTGACACAGAACAGTCTCACAGAAAGCTTTCTTCTGGTTTCTTTCTGAGGTTACTTGTTTTTCAGGATATTCTAAAGAGCATATCCGAATGTCCTTTCTCAGTTTCCTCAGAAACAGTGATTTCAAACTGCTCAATCCAAAGAATCATTTAACTCTTTGAGACGAATACAAACATCACAGAAGAGTTGCGCGGAAATCTTCTCTCCAATTTTCGATGCGAGACATTTTTTTGCTTGACACAGGCCCCTGGTTGCCACTTACTATCCCTTTGCAGAATCCTCAGAGGCCAACTTTCAAACTGGGAAATGTAGACTAAGCTTTAACCCTGTGAAAAGAATGGGCATGTCAGAGAGCAGTTTCTTCGAGTGCTTCTTTCTGTTTTTTATTGGACGGCATTTCACTTTTTGTCAGAGTCTTCAACAATCTCCGAATATCACTCTTTTGGTTTTACAGGAACAGGGTTCTAACTGTGCCTTATGAGAAGAACAATAAAACTCCCTGAATGGAATGCACACATCACCAATCAGTTTCTCAGAAAGCTCTCTCTAGTATTTATCTGAGTATATTTCCTATTTGACCATAGGCGCGAATGTGATCCCAAATATCCCTTCATGGATCCATCCACGAGGGAGTTTCCAAGCTGCATAATGTAAAGGAAGCTTCAACTATGTGAGATGAATAAACCTAGCAAAAATCAGATTCACAGAGAGTTTCTCTCCATTTTTTATTTTAAGATAATTTCTTTTTCATCAAAGTCCAGATTGGGCTCCCGAAAGTCCCTACATGGATCAGTCCATTATAGTTTCCCAGCTATGTAAAGTAAACCAAACTTTATCTATGTGAGATCATTACACATAACACAGAGTAGTTTCCTAGAAAGCTTCTTTCCAGTTTTTGTCTGATTCTATTTCCCTTTCACCATCATTATCAACATGTTTCCGAATATCACCTGGTTCCTGTTTTTCAAAAAGGGTTTCTGTGACGCGGTATGGGAACAGAGGAATAACACCGTGAGTGAAATGCAAAAGTCACAAAACAGTTCCTCAGAAAGCTTCTCCCCAGTTTGGGTCTGAATATATTTCCTTTGTCACCGTAAGCCTCAAATTGCCCCCAAATATTCCATCGCATGCTAAACATACACAGGGTTAGAAAACTGCTCAATGAACAGAGACACCTAACTGAGCAAGAGCAATAAAGACGACACAGAGTAGTTTCACACAAAGCTTCCTTCTGGATTTTACCTGAGCATATTTTTTTCTCCATGTTCTAAGGATCCTTCCCAAAAATACTTCCTCAGATTCCACAAACACAGTGATTTCAATCTGCTCAATCCAAACCATGGTTTAAATCTATGAGACGAGTACACACATCACAAAGCAGTTGCTCAGAAAGTTACTCTGCAGGTTTCATCGGAAGAAGTTTCCTTGCTCACCGCAAGCCTCCAGTCATCACTAAATATCCCTTCACAAATTCTTCAAATACAGAATTTCGAAACAGGGCAACATAGAGTAAGCATAAATTCTGTGAAGTGAATGCACACATCAGAGAGCAGATTCTTGGAACACTTCTTTCTCGATTTTATTGCAGTAAATTTCACTATTTGCATAGTCCTCAGTACACTGCGAAATATCACTTTTTCAGTTACACAGGAATAGTGTTAAAACACTGCCATGTGAGAAAAGAGGTATAACTCCCTGAGGAGAATGCATACATCAAAAGTCGTTTCTGAGAATGCTTCTATCTAGTTTTTATCTGAAGATATCTCCTCTTTCGCTGTAAACCTGAATGTGCTCCCAAATGTCACTTCACAGATTCGTTCACGAAAGAGATTTCAAACTGGGTAATATAAGAAAGGTTTGAACTATGCGAGATGAATAGATATATCTAACATGAAAAAATTTCACAGAAATCTTCTCTCCAATTTTGTCTGTGGATATTTCCTTTTTCACCATAGCCATCCCTGTTCTCCTGAATATCCCTTGGTAGCTTTTTTGCCAAAAGGGATTCTGGAATCCTCTAGGAGAAGAAAGGTGTATTTCTGTTAGTGGAATGCACACGTCACAAAGCAGTTCCTCGGAAAGCTTCTCTCCAGTTTCGGTCTGAACATATTTCCTTTTTCACCAAAAGCCTCAAAGTGTACCCGAATGTCCCATCACACGCTAAACATACACAGGGTTATAAAAAGACTCAACATAAGGAGAGGCTTAACTAAGTGAGAGGAATTAAGACGACATAGAGTAGTTTCACAGAAACCTTCCTTCTGGATTTTACCTGAGCATATTTCCTTCTCCATGTTCTAAGGATCATTCCCAAGTGCCCTTCCTCAGATTCCACAAAAACAGTGATTTCAATCTGCTCAATCCAAAGAATGGTTTAAATCTTTGAGATGAATATATACATCACAAAACAGTTCCTCAGAAAGTTACTCTGCAGGTATCATCGGAAGATGTTTCCTTGTTCACCACAAGCCTCCGGGCAGCACTAAATATCCCGTCACAGATTCTTCCAAGACAGAATTTCGAAACTGGGCAACACAGAGTAAGCATATAAACAGGTACCAGATGATATTTGGGAGCATGTTGATGCCAATGATGAAAAGGGAAATAGCCTCAGGCAAAACGTGGAAAGAAGCTTTCTAGGAAGCTACACTGTGATACGTGTAATCATGTCACAGAGATAAAGGTTTCCTTAAATTACACAGCTTGAAAAGTGTCATGGACGGATCCACGAAGGGACTTTCGGGAGCACACTCAGGACTATGGTTAAAAAGGAAATATCTTCAGATAAAAACTGGAAAGACGTTTTCTGTGAATCTGCTTTTGTCTATGTTTATTCTTCTCACATAGATGAAGAATACTTTACATTACACAGCTTGGAAACTCCCTCGTGGATGGATCCACGAAGGGATATTTGGAATCACATTCAGCCTACTGTCAAATAGGAAATATAGTCAGATAAAAACTAGAGAGAATATCTCTGAGAAATTGCTTGGTGATGTGTGCATTCCACTCAGGGAGATTTAATGTTCTTCTCATAAGGCTGAGTTTGAACACTGTTCCTGTGAAACCAAAAGAGTGATATTAGGAGCCCATTGAAGACTATGGCAAAAGGGAAATGTCGTCCAATAAAAAACAGCAAGAAGCACGCGAAGAAACTGCTCTCTGACACGCCCATTTTTTCACAGGGTTAAAGCTTACTGTACATTTCCCATTGTGAAAGTCGGTCTCTGAGTGTTCTGTGAAGGGATTTTAAGTGGCAATGGGATGCCTGTGTCGAGCAAGGAAATGTCTCCCATCAAAAATGGGAGAG
Organism: Colobus angolensis palliatus; assembly: GCF_000951035.1. NCBI lineage: Eukaryota > Metazoa > Chordata > Mammalia > Primates > Cercopithecidae > Colobus > Colobus angolensis. Next base: position 694,628 of record NW_012111808.1, on the reverse strand, counting down.
AAGCTTTCTGCGCAACTCTTTTGTGATGTTTGTGTTCATCTCAACGAGTTAAATCATTCTTTGTATTGAGCAGTTTGAAATCACTGTTTCTGTGGAATCCGAGAAAGGACATTTGGAGACGCTTTTAAAAATATCCTGAAAAGGAAATAACCTCAGATAGAAACCAGAAGGAAGCTTTCTGTGAACCTGCACTGTGTCACGTGAATTCCACTCACACAGTTAATCTCCTCTTTTTATTGAGCAGTATCATAACACTGTTTTTGTGTAGACTGCTAAGGGATATTCAGGAGCGATTTGAGGGTTACAGTAAGAAAGGAAACGCCTTCAGATAGAAACTGGAGAGAAGCTTTCTGAGGAGCTGCTTTGTGATGTGTGCATTGCACTCACAGAATTATACCTTTCTCCTCCTAGAGGATTCCGGAATTCCTTTGGGAGAAAAAGTTACCAAGAGTCATTCGGGAGTATAGGGATGGTTATGGTGAAAAAGGAAATATTGTCAGACCTACCTGTAAGGGTTTCTGTGAACCTGTTACGTGTTAGGTGTAGCTATTCAGCTCGCATATTTCAAACCTTTCTTTTAATACACAGTTTGGAAACTCCATCATGCACGAATCCACGAAGGGACATTTGGCAGCACACACAGGCCTACGGTGAAATAGCAGATATATTCAGATAAAAACTGAATTGAATCTTTCTGAGAAACTACTTGTGATGTATGCACTCCACTCAGGGAGTTATACCTCTTTTCTCACAAGACAGTGTTCAAACTCTGTTCCTGTGTAACCAAAAAAGTGATATTTCAGAGCGCAGTGAGGACTATGGGAAATAGTGAAATATAGTGCAACAATATCGAGAAAGAAGCGTTCCAGGAATCTGTTTTCTGATATGTGCATTCAGGTCACAGAATTTCTGCTTAGTTGATGTTGCTCAGTTTCGATATTCTGTCTTTGAAGGATCTGTGAAGGGATATTTAGTGAGGCCCGGAGGCATGTGGTGAGCAAGGAAACGTCTTTCGATGAAACCTGCAGAGTAACTTTCAGAGCAACTGCTTTGTGATGTGTGTATTCATCTCTTAGATATAAACTGTTCTTTGATTTAAGCAGATTGAAATCACTGTTTTTGTGGAATCTGAGTAAGGACATTTAGGAATGATCCTTAGAACGTGGATAAAGAAATACCCTCAAGTAAAATCCACAAGGAAGCTTTCTGTGAAACTATTCTCTGTCGTCTTAATTACTCTCGCTTAGTTAAGCCTCTCGTTATGTAGAATAGTTTTATAACCCTGTGTATGATTAGCTTGTGATGGGACATTCGGGAGCACTTTGAGGCTTATGGTGAAAAAGGAAATATGTTCAGACTGAAATTGGACAGGAGCTTTCCGAGGAACTGCTTTGTGACGTGTGTATTCCACTCACAGAAACATACCTTTCTTCTCCTAGAGGATTCCAGAATCCCTTCTGGAGAAAAAGCTTCCAAGAGACATCGGAACTATAGGGATGGCTATGGAGAAAAAGGTAATATCCTCAGGCAAACCTGGAAAGAAGATTACGGCGAAACTGCTTTGTGTTAGATATATCTATTCATCTCGAATAATTCAAACCTTTCTTATATTATGCATTTTGGAAACTTCATCATACACGAATCCGCAAAGGGACATTTGGGAGCTCATTCAGGCCTACAGTGAAAGAGGATATATCTTCAGATAAAAGCTGGATAAACGCTATGTTAGAAACTACTTGTGATGTATGCATTCCACTCAGTTAGCTATACCTCTTTTCTCACAAGGCAGTGTTTAAACACTGTTCCTGTGTAACTGAAAAGGTGATATTTCAGAGCACACTGAGGACTATGGCAAATATTGAAATATACGGAAATAAAATCCAGAAAGAAGCATTCCAAGAATCTGCTCTCTGATATGTGCATTCACTTCACAGCATTTATGCTTACTCTATGTTGCCCTGTTTCGAAATTCTGTCTTTGAAATATCTGTGACGGGATATTTAGTGGCACCCAGAGGCTTCTGGTGAGCAAGGAAACATGTCACGATGAAACCTGCAGAGTAACATTCTGAGCAACTGCTTTGCGGTGTGTGTATTCGTCTCATAGATTTAAACCATTCCTTGGGTTGAGCAGATTGAAATCACTGCTTTTGTGGAATCTGAGGAAGGACATTTGGCCACGATCCTTAGAACATGGAGAAAGAACTATCCTCAGGTAAAATCCAGCAGGAATCTTTCTGTGAAACTAACCTGTGGTGTCTTTATTCCTTTCGCTTAGTTAACCCTCTTCTTACATTGAGTTGTTTTATAACCCTGTGTATATTTAGCCTGTGATGGGACATTCGGAAGCAGTTTGAGGATTACAGTGAAAAAGGAAATATGTTCAGACCGAAACTGGACAGAAGCTTTCAGAGGAACTCCTTTGTGATGTGTGCATTCCACTCACAGAAATATACCTTTATTCTCCTGGAGGATTCCGGAATCCCTTTTGGAGAAAAAGGTATCAAGAGACATTGGGAATATAGGGACGGCTATGGTGAAAAAGGAAATAACCTCAGACAAAACTGGAAAGAAGATTTTGGCGAAACTGCTTCGTGTTAGATACATCTATTCATCTCGCCTAGTTCAAACCTTTCTTATATTATGCAGATTGGAAACTCCGACTTACATGAATCCGTAAATGGACATTCAGGAGCACATTCAGGCCTACGGTGAAAGAGAAGATATCTTTAGATAAAAACTGGATAGAAGCTTTCTGAGAAACTACTTGTGATGTACACATTCCGCTCAGGGTGTTATACCTCTTTACTCACAAGGCAGTGTTTAAACACTGCTCCTGTGTAACCGAATATGTGATATTTCAGAGGGTATTGATGACTATGTCAAATAGTGAAGTATACTGAAATAAAATCAAGAAAGAAGCATTCCAGGAATCTGTCCTCTGATATGTGCATTCACTTCACAGAATTTATGCTTACTCTATGTTGCCCAGTTTCAAAATTCTGTCTTTGAAGGATCTGTGAAGGGATATTTAGTGACACCCGGTGGCTTGTGGTGAGCAAGGAAATATCTTCCAATGAAACCTGCAGAGTAACATAATGAGAACCTGCTATGCAATGTGTGTATTTGTTGCATAGATTTAAACCGTTCTTTGGATTTAGCAGATTGAAATCACTGTTTTTGTGGAATTTGAGGAAGGACATTTGGCAACGATTCTTAGAACCTGCGGAAAGAAATACCCCCAGGTAAAGTCCAGAAGGAAGCTTTCTGTGAAACTACACTATGTTGTCTTAATTCTGCTAGCTTATTTAAGCCCCTCCTTATGTTGAGTAGTTTTATAACCCTGTGAATGTTTAGCGTGTAATGGGACATTCGGGAGCACATTGAGGCTTATGGTGAAAAAGGAAATATGTTCAGAAATAAACTGGAGAGAACCTTTCCGAGGAACTGCTTTGTGATGTGTGCATTCCACTCACAGTGTTATACCTCTCTTCTCATCCAGCACCAGGGAAGCCCTTCTGGAGAAACAGGTATCAAGTGATATTCGGGAGCATGTTGATGCCGAACATGAAAAGGGAAATCGCCTCAGACAAATCCTGGAAAGAAGCTTTCTAGGAAACTACTCTGTGATATGTGTAATCATCTCACATAGATAAAGATTTCCTTACATTACACAGCCTGAAAACTGTCATGGACGGATCCATGTAGGGAACTTCAGGAGCACACTCAAAACTATGGTGAAAAATGAAATATCTTCAGATAAAAAACGGAAAGAAGCTTTCTGAGAATCAGATTTTTCTATGTTTATTTTTCTCACCTAGAGGAAGCTTTCTTTACATTGCACAGATTGGAAACTCCCTCGTGGATGGATCCACGAAGGGATGTTTGGGATCACATATGGGCCTATTTTCAAATAGGAAATATAGTCAGATAAATACTGGAGAGAAAGTCTCTGAGAAACTGCTTGGTGATGTGTGCATTCCACTCATTTAGTTTAATGTTCTTCTCCTAAGGCACAGTTTGAACACTGTTCCTGTAAAACCAAAAGAGTGATATTCGGAGCACATTGAAGACTATGGCAAAAAGTGAAATGTCGTCAAATAAAAAACAGAAAGAAGCACTCATAGAAACTGCTGTCTGACATGCCCTTTCTTTTCACAGGGTTAAAACTTACTCTACATTTCCCAGTTTGAACTTCGGCCTCTGAGGGTTCTGCGAAGGGATAGTAAGTGGCAACCAGAGGCCAGTGTCGAGCAAGGAATTGTCTCCCATCGAAAATTGGAGAGAAGCTCTCTGCACAATGCTTTTCTGATGTTTGTTTTCATCTCAAAGTATTAAATCATTCTTTGGATTGAGCAGTTTGAAATCACGGTTTCTGTTGAATCTGAGAAAGGAAATTTGGAGACATTATGTAGAATACCCTGAAAAAGAGGGAAACCAGGAGGAAGTTTTCTGTGAACCTGCTCTGTGTCACGTGAATTCTGCTCACACAGTCAAGCTCCTCTTTTCACTGTGCAGTGTGATAACACTGAATTTTTTTAGACTTCGAAGGGATATTCAGGAGTAACTTGAGGGTTACGATGACAAAGGAAAACTCTTCAGATAGAAACTGGAGAGAAGCTTTCTGAGAAAGTAGTTTGTGATGTATGTATTCCACTCAGGGAGTTATATCTCTTTTCTCCCAAGGCAGGCTTTGAACACTGTACCTGTGAAACCGAAACAGTGATATTTCGGAGCACATTGTGGACTATGGCAAATAGTGAAATACACTGCAATAAAATCGAGAAAGAAGCGTTCCAAGAATCTGCTCCCTGATATGTGCATTCACTTCACAGAATTTATGCTTTCTCTATGTTGCCCACTTTTGAAATTCTGTCTTTGAAGAAACTGTGAAGGGATATTTAGTGGCACACAAAGGCTTAGGTTGAGCAAGGAAACATGTTCCGATTAAACCTTCAGAGTAACTTTATGAGCAACTGCTTTCCAATGTGTGTATTCGTCTCATAGATTTTAAACCGTTCTTTGGGTTGGGCAGACTGAAATCACTGATTTTGTGGAATCTGAGTAAGGACAATTGGGAACAATCCTTAGAATATGGAGAAAGAAATATGCTCAGGTAAAATCCAGAAGGAAGCTTTCTGTGAAACTGTTCTGTATCATCTTAATTCCTCTCACTTAGTTCAGCCTCTCCTTACGTTGAGTAGTTTTATATCCCTGTGTATGTTTCACATGTGATGGGACAGTCGGGAGCACTTTGAGGCTTGTGGAGAAAAAAAATATGTTCAGACCAAAACTGGAGAGAAGCTTTCCAAGGAACTGCTTTGTAATGTGTGCATTCCACTCACAGAAATATACCTTTCTTCTTTTAGAGGATTCCGGAATCCCTTTTGGAAAAAAAGTTACCTAGAGTCATTCGGGAGTATAGGGACGGCTATAGTGAAAAAGGAAATATCCTTAGACAAAACTGGAGAGAAGATTTCTGTGGAACTGCTTCATGTTAGATATATCTGTTCATCTCGCATTTTTCAAACCTTTCATATATTTTGCGGTTGGGAAACTCCATCATGCATGAATCCACGAAGGGACATTTGGGAGCACATTCAGGTGTACGGTGAAAAGGAGATATTTTCAGATAAAATCTGGATAGAAGCTTTCTGAGAAACTACTTGTGATGTATGCATTCTGCTCAGGGAGTTATACATCTTTTCTCACAAGGCAGTGTCTAAACACTGCTCCTGTGTAATTGAAAAAGTGATATTTTGCAGCGCATTGAGGACTATGCCAAATAGTGAAATATACTGAAATAAAATCGAGTAAGAAGCATTCCAAGAATCTGCTCTCTGATATGCGCATTCACTTCACAGAATTTATGCTTACTCTATGTTTCCCTGTTTCGAAATTCTGTCTTTGAAGAATCTGTGAAGGGATATTTGCTGATGCCCGGATGCTGCTGGTGAGCAAGCAAACGTCTTCCGATGAAACCTGCAGAGTAACTTTCTGAGAAACTGCTTGTCAAAATGTGTATTCTTCTCATAGATTTAAACGACTCTTTGGATTGAGCAGATTGCAATCTCTGTTTTTGTGGAATCTGAGGAAGGACACTTGGGAACAATCCTTAGAACGTGGAGAAAGAACTATCCTCTGGTAAAATCCAGAAGGAAGCTTTCTGTTAAACTACACTGTGTCGTCTTAATTCCTCACGCTTAGTTAAGCCTCTCCTTAGGTTGATTAGTTTTATATCCCTGTGTATGTTTAGCGTGTGATAGGACTTTCAGGAGCACTTTGAGGCTTACGGTGAAAAAGAATATATGTTCAGACCGAAACTGGAGAGAAGCTTCCGAAGAACTGTTTTGTGACGTGTGCATTCCACTCACAGTGCTATTCCTCTCTTCTCAAACAGCATCGGGGAAACCCTTTTGCAGAAACATGTACCAGGTGATATTCGCAAGCTTGTTGATGCCGATGATGAAAAGGGAAGTAGCCTCAGACAAAACCTGTAGAGAAGCTTTCTAGGAAACTTCTCAGTGATATGTGAAATCATGTCACTGAGATAAAGTTTTCCTTATATTACACAGCTTGAAAACTGTCATGGACGGATCCATGAAGGGACTTTCGGGAGCACACTCAAGACTATGGTGAAAAAGGAAATATCTTCAGATCAAAACTGGAAAGAAGCTTTCTGTAAATCTGCTTTTTTATATGTTTGTTCGTTTCACATAGAAGAAGCTTTCCTTACATTATGCAACTTGGAAACTCCCTCGTGGATGGATCCACGAAGGGATATTTGGGATCACATTCGGGGCTATAGTCAAATAGGAAATAGAATCATATAAAAACTGGAGAGAAGCTCTCTGAGAAACTGCTTGATGATACGTGCATTCCACTGAGGGAGTTTTAATGTTCTCAGAAGGCACAGTTTCAGCACTGTTCCTGTAACACCAAAAGAGTGATATTCGGAGCACATTGAAGACTATGGCAAAAAGTGAAATGTCGTCCACTAAAGAACAGAAAGAAGCACTCAAAGGGACTGCTCTCTGACATGCTCATTCTTTTCACAGGGTTAAAGCTTACTCTATATTTCCCAGTTTGAAAGTCGGCCTCTGAGGGTTCAGTGAATGGATAGTAAGTGGCAACCAGAGGCCTATGTCGAGCAAGTTAATGTCTCCCATAGAAAATTGGAAAGAAGCTTTCTACACAACTCTTCTGTGATGTTTGTACTCATCTCAAAGACTTAAATCATTCTTTGGATTGAGCAGTTTGAAATCACTGTTTCTGTGGAATCTGAGAAAGGACATTTAGAGACGCTCTTTAGAATATCCTGAAAAAGAAATAACCTCAGAGAGAAACCAGAAGGAAGCTTTCTGTGAAACTGCTTTGTGTCACATGAATTCCACTGACACAGTTAGCCATCTCTTTTCATTGAGCAGAATCATAACACTGTTTTTGTTGAGACTGTGAAGGGATATTCAGGAGAGATTTGAGGCTTATGGTGAGAAAGGGAAAGTCTTCAAACAGAGACTGGAGAGAAGCTCTGTGAGGAACTGCTTTGTGACACGTATGTTCCACCCACAGAAATATGCCTTTCTTCTCCTAGAGGACTCCGGAATCCCTTTTGTAGGAAAAGCTACCAAGAGACATTCTGGAGTACAGGGACAGCTATGGTGAAAAAGGAAATATCCTCAGACAAACCTGGAGAGAAGATTTTTGTGAAACTGCTTCCTGTTAGATATATCTATTGATCTCACATAGTTCCAATCTTTCTTATATTACGCAGTTTGGAATCTCCGTCGTGCATGAATTAGCAAAGGGACATTCGGGAGCACATTCAGGCCTACATTGAAAGAGGAGATATCTTCAGAAAAAAACTGGATAGAAGCTTTTTGAGAAACTACTTGTGATGTATGCATTCCACTCAGGGAGTTATACCTCTTTTCTCACAAGACAGTGTTTAAACACTGGTCCTGTGTAACCGAAAATGTGATATTTCTGAGCGCACTGAGGACTATGGTAAATAGTGAAATATACTGAAATAAAATCGAGAAAGAAGCATTCCAAGAATCTGCTCTCTGATATGGGCATTCACTTCACAGAGTTTATGCTTACTCTATGTTGCCCAGTTTCCAAATTCTGTCTTTGAAGAATCTGTGAAGGGAGATTTAGTGACGCCCAGAGGCTTGTGGTGAGAAAGGAAACATCTTCTAATGAAAGCTCCATAGTAACTTTGTGAGCAACTGCTTTGCAATGTGTGTTCTCATCCCATAGACTTAAACTTCTTTAGATTGAGCAGATTGAAATCACTGTTTTTGTGGAATCTGAGGAAGGACATTTGGGAACGACCCTTAGAACATGGAGAAAGAAATATCCTCAGGTAAAATCCAGAAGGAATCTTTCTGTGAAACTACTCTCTGTCATCTTAATTGCTCTCACTCAGTTAAGCGTTTCTTTTCATTCAGCAGTTTTTTTACCCCGTGTATGTTTAGCGTTTGAGGGATATTCAGGGCACTTTGAAGCTTATGGTGACAAAGGAAATATGTTCAGACCCAAACTGGAGAGAAGCTTTCCAAGGAACGGTTTTGTGACTTGTGCATTTCACTCACAGTGCTGTTCCTCTCTTCCCATACTGCGTCATGGAAAACCTTTTTGAAAAACAGGTACCAGGTGATATTAGGAAATATGTTGATGCCGATGATGAAAAGAGAAATAGTATCAGACAAAAACTGGAAGGAAGCTTTCTAGGAAAATACTCTGTGTTATGTGTAATCATCTCACATAGATGAAGCTTTCTTTACTTTACATTGCTGGGAAACTCTAATGCACGGATCCACGAGGGGACATTCGGGAGGTCAATCAGGACTATGATGAAATAAGAGTTATCCTCAGATAAGACATGGAACGAAGCTTTCTGTGAATCTGCTTTTTGCTATGTTTATTCATCTCAGGTACATGAAGCTTTCTTTACATTACGCAGCTTGGTAACTCTCTCGTGGATGGATCCACGAAGGGATATATGGGATCACATTCGTGCCTATGGTCAAATAGGAAATAGAGTCAGATAAAACCTGGAGAGAAGCTTTCTGGGAAACTGCTTAGTGATGTGTGCGTTCCACGCAGGGAGATTTAATATTCTTCTCATAAAACACAGTTTGAACACTGTTTCTGTAAAACCAAAACTGTGATATTCGGAGCACATTGAAGACTGTGGCAAAAAACCAAATGTCGTCCAATAAAACCCAGAAAGAAGCACTTGAAGAAACTTCTCTCTGACATACGGAGTATTTTCACATGGTGAGAGCTTACTCTACATTTCCCAGTTTGAAAGTCGGCCTCTGAGGATTCTGCAAAGGGATAGTAAGTGGCAACCAGAGGCCTGTGTTGAGCAAAAAAATGTCTCGCATCGCAAATTGGAGAGAAGTTTTCTGCGCAACTCTTTTGTGATGTTTGTATTCATCTCAAAGAGTTAAATGATTCTTTTGATTGAGCAGTTTGAAATCACTGTTTCTGTGGAATCTGAGAGAGGACAGTTGGAGACACTCCTTAGAATATCCTGAAAAAGACGTAACCTCAGATAGAAACCAGAAGGAAGGTTTCTGTGAAAGTGTTCTGTGTCACGTGAATACTGCTCACACAGTTAAGCTTCTCTTTTCATTGAGCAGTATCATAACCTTGTTTTCGTTTACAGTATGAAGTGATATTCAGGAGTGATTTGAGGGTTATGGTGAGAAAAGAAACGTCTTCAGATAGCAACTGGAGAGAAGCTTTCTGAGGAGGAGCTTTGTGACGTGTGCATTCCACTTACAGAAATACACCTTTCTTCTCCTAGAGGATTCCGGAATCTCTTTTGGAGAAAAAGCTACCAGGAGACATTCGGGAGTACAGGAATGTCTATGGTGAAAAAGCAAATATCCTCAGACAAACCTGGAGGGAAGATTTCTGTGAAATTGCTTCGTGTTAGATATATCAATTCATCTCACATAGTTCAAACCTTTCCAGTATTATGCAGTGTGAACACTCCGTCATGCACGATTCCACGAAGGGACATTTGGGAGCACATTCATGCCTTTGTTGAAAGTGGAGATATCTTCAGATAAAAACTGGATAGAAGCTTTCTGAAAAAGCTACTTGTGATGTATGCATTCCGTTCAGGAAGTTATGCCTCTTCTCTCACAAGGCAGTGTTTAAACACTGTTCCTGTGTAACCGAAAAAGTGATATTTCATAGTGCATTCAGGACTATGGCAAATAGTGAAATATACTGAAATAAAATCTAGAAAGAAGTGTTCCAAGAATCTGCTCTCTGATATATGCATTCACTTCACAGAATTTATGCTTGCTCTATGTTGCCCATTTCGCAATTCTGTGTTTGAAGAATCTGTGAAGGGATATTTAGTGACGCCCAAAGGCTTGTGGTGAGCAAGGAAACATCTTCTGATGAAACCTGCAGAATAACTTTCTGAGCAACGGCTTTGCAATGTGTGTATTCGTCTCATAGATTTAAACCATTCTTTGGATTGAGCAGATTGAAATCGCTATTTTTGTGGAATCTGAGGAAGGACATTTGCAACGATCCTTAGAACATGGAGAAAGAAATATCCTCAGGTAAATTCCAGGAGGAATCATTCTGTGAAACTACCCTGTGGCATCTTTATTCCTCTCACTTAGTTAAGCCTCCTCTTACGTTGAGTTGTTTTATAACCCCTTGTATGTTTAGCGTGTGATGGGACATTTGGAAGCAGTTTGAGGCTTATGGTCAAAAAGGAAATATGTTCAGAATGAAACTGGACAGAAGATTTCAAAGGAACTCTTTTGTGATGTGTGCATTCCACTCACAGTAATATACCTTTTGTCTCATAGAGGTTTCTGGAATCCCTTCTAGAGAAAAAGCTACCAAGAGACATCGGGAATATAACTACGGCTATGGTGAAAAAGGAAATAACCTCAGAAAAAACTGGAAAGAAGATTTCGGCAAAACTGCTTCATGTTAGATATATCTATTAATCTCATATAGTTCAAAGGTTTCCCATATTACCCAGTTTGGAATCTCCGTCATGCATGAATACACAAAGGGACATTCGGAAGCACATTCAGGCCTCTGTTGAAAGAGGAGATATCTTTAGATAAAAACTGGATAGAAGCTTTCTGAGAAACTACTTGTGATGTATGCATTCCGTTCAGGGAGTTATACCTCTTTTCTCACAAGGCAGTGTTTAAACACTGCTCCTGTGAAACTGAAAAGTGATATTTTGGAGTGCATTGAGGAATATGGCAAATAGTGAAATATACTGAAATGAAATCGAGAAAGAAGCGTTCCAAGAATCTGCTCTCTGATATGTGCATTCACTTCACAGAATTTATGCTTATTCTATGTTGCCCAGTTTCAAAATTCTGTCTTTGAAGAATCTGTGAAGGGATATTTAGTGATTCCCAGTGGCTTGTTGTGAGCAAGGAAATATCTTCCGATGAAACCTGCCAAGCAACATAATGAGAACTTGCTTTGTGATGTCCGTATTCGTCTCATAGATTTAAACCATTCTTTAGATTGAGCAGATTGAAATCACTGTTTTTGTGGAATCTGAGGAAGGACATTAGGGAACGATCCTTAGAACCTGCAGAAAGAAATATCCTCAGGTAAAGTCCTGAAGGAAGTTTTCTGTGAAACTACTCTGTGTAGTCTTAATTACTCTCGCTTAGTTAAGCCTCTCCTTATGCTGAGTAGTTTTATAACCTTGTGTATGTTTAGCGTGTGATGGGAGATTCGGGAGCACTTTGAGGCTTACGGTGAAAAAGGAAATATGTTCAGACCGAAACTGGAGAGAAGCTTTCCGAGGAATCGCTTTGTAACGTGTGCATTCCACTCACCGTGTTGTACCTCTCTTCTCGTACAGCGTCGGGAATAAACAGGTACCAAGAAACAGGTACCTGTTTGGAGAAACAGGTACCAAGTGATATTCGGGAGAATGTTGATGCCGATGATGAAAACGGAAATAGCCTCAGACAAAACAGGGAAAGAAGCTTTCTAGGAAACTACTCTGGTATATATGTAATCATCTCACATAGATAAAGGTTTCCTTACACTACACAGCTGGAAAACTGTCATGGACGGATCCAAGAAGGGAATTTCAGGAGCACATTCAAGAATATGGTAAAAAATGAAATATCTTCAGATAAAAAACGGAAAGAAGCTTTCTGTGAATCAGCTTCTTCCTATATTTATTCTTCTCACATAGATGAAGCTTTCTTTACATTACTCAGCTTGGGAACTCCCTCGTGGATGGATCCACGAAGGGATATTTGGGATCACATACGGGCCTATTTCAAAATAGGAAATATAGTCAGATAAAAATTGGAGAGATGGTGTCTGAGAAACTGCTTGGTGATGTGTGCATTCCACTCAGGTAGTTTTAATGTTCTTCTCATAAGGCACAGTTGGAACAATGTTCCTGTAAAACCAAAAGAGTGATATTCGGAGCACATTGAAGACTATGGCGAAAAGTGAAATGTTGTCCAATAAAAAACAAAAAGAAATACTCAAGGAAACTGCTGTCTGACATGCCCATTCTTTTCACAGGGTTAAAGCTTACTCTACATTTCCTAGTTTGAACTTCGACCTCTGAGCATTCTGCGAAGGGATAGTAAGTGGCAACCAGAGGACTGTGTCAAGCATGGAAATGTCTCCCATCAAAATTGGAGAGAAGCTTTCTGTGCAACGCTTTTCTGATGTTTGTGTTCATCTCAAAGTGTTAAATCATTCTTTGGATTGAGCAGTTGGAAATCACTGTTTCTGTTGAATCTGAAAAAGAACATTTGGAGACGCTCTTTAGAACACCCTGAAAAAGAAGTAACCTCAGAGAGAAACCTGAAGGAATTTTTCTGTGAACCTGCTCTGTGTCACGTGAATTCCACTCACACAGTTAAGCTCCTCTTTTCACTGAGCAGTGTCATAACACTGTATTTTTTTAGACTGTGAAGGGATATTCAGGAGATATTTGATGATTACAGTGAGAAAGGAAAAGTCCTCAGATAGAAACAAGAGAGAAGCTTTCTGAGGAGCTGCTTTCTGATGCGTGCATGCCACTTACAGAAATGTACACTTCTTCTCCTAGAGGATTCCCTTAACCCTTTTGGAGAAAAAGCTACCAAGAGACATTAAAGAGTATAGGGACGGCCATCGTGAAAAAGGAAATATCCTCAGAGAAAAACTGGAAAGAAGATTTCTGAGAAACTGCTTCCTGTTAGATAAAACTATTCATCTTGCATACTTCAAACCTTTCTTATATTACGCAGTTTGGAAACTCCGTCATGCACGAATCCACAAAGGGACATTTGGGAGCAAATTCATGCCTATGTTGACAATGGAGATATCTTCAGATAAACACTGGATAGAAGCTTACTGAAAAAACTACTTGTGATGTATGCATTCCATTCAGGGAGTTATGCCTCCCGTCTCCCAAGGCAGTGTTTAAACACTGGTTCTTCATAACGGAAAATGTGATATTTCTGAGCACACTGAGGACTATGGCAAATAATGAAATATACTGCAATAAAATTGAGAAAGAAGCCTTCCAAGAATCTGACCTCTGATATGTGCATTCACTTCACAGAATTTATGCTTACTCTTTGTTGCCCAGCTTCGAAATTCTGTCTTTGAAGAATCTGTGAAGGGATATTTAGTGGTACCCGGTGGCTTGTGTTGAGCAAGAAAACATGTTTCGATGAAACCTGCAGAGTAAATTTCTGAGCAAGTGCTTTGTGAATTGTGTATTCGTCTCATAGATTTAAACCATTCTTTGGATTGGAAAGATTGAAATCACTGTTTTTGTAGAATCTGAGGAAGGACATTTGGGAACAATCCTTAGAACATGGAGAAAGAAATATCCTCAGGCCAAATCCAGAAGGAAGCTTTCTGCGAAACTACTCTGTTTCATCTTTATTCCTCTCACTTAGTTATGCCTCTCCTTACATTGAGTAGTTTTATAACCCTGTGTATGTTTAGCATGTGACGGGAATTACACGAGCAGTTTCAGGCTTACGGTGAAAAAGGAAATATGTTCAGAACGAAATTGGAGAGAAGCTTTCTGTGGAACTGCTTTGTGACATGTGCATTCCACTCAAAGAAATATACCTTTTCTCCTAGATGATTCCGGAATCCCTTATGGAGAAAAAGCTAACAAGAGATATTTGGGAGTACAGGGACAACTATGGTGAAAAAGGCAATATCGTTAGACAAACCTGGAGAGAAGATTTCGCTGGAACTGCTTCCTGTTAGATATATCTATTCATCTCGCATATTTCAAAGCTTTCTTATATTACGCAGTTTGAAATCTCTGTCATGCACGAATCCACGAAGTGACATTTGGGAGCACATTCAGGCCTACGTTGAAAGATGAGATAACTTCAGATAAAAATTGGATAGAAAATTTCTGAGAAACTACTTGTGATGTATGCATTCCGCTCGGGGTGTTATACCTCTTTTCTCACAAGGCAGTGTTTAAACACTGTTCCTGTGTAACCGAAAAACTGATGTTTCAGAGCACATTGTGGACTATGGCAAAGAGTGAAATATACTGAAATAACGTCGAGAAAGAAGCGTTCCAAGAATCTGCTCTCTGATATGTGCATTCACTTCACAGAATTTATGCATATTATATGTTGCCTAGTTTCGAAAGTCTGTCTTTGAAGAATCTGTGAAGGGATGCTTAATGACGCCTGGAGGCTTGTGGTGAGCAAGGAGACATCTTCTGATGAAACATTCTGAGTAACTTTCTGAGCAACTGTTTTGTGATGTGTGTATTCGTCTCATAGATTTAAACCGTTCTTTGGATAGTGCAGATTGAAATCACTGTTTTTGTGGAATCTGAGGAAGGACATTTGGGAACGATCCTTGGAACATGGAAAAAGAAATATCCTCAAGTACAATCCAGAAGGAAGCTTTCTATGAAACTACTCTGTGTCATCTGAATTCCTCTGGCTAAGTTAAGCCTCTCCTTATGTTGAGTAGTTTTATAACCCTGTGTATGTTTAGCGTGTGATGGGACATTCGGGAGCAGTTAGAGGCTTATGATGAAAAAGGAAATTGATTTGTTTTTCTAAAGACCACCAGAGCGTACACAAAAGAACCAGCGAGCAGGCAAATGTAGGAACAAAACTGCAATTTTATTTTGGTCACCTAGCTTCAGGGAAGTAGGTGGGTAGGGAGCGTTATATCGGCCTCCGGCAAAGGAGGCCAACAGAGTCACCTGTGGAGCTCTCGGACAGAGTTCCTGCAGTCCTGACAGCCGACGGGAGGCTGGGAAATCAAGGCTGCACTCTGCTGGGAGTGACTTTTCTGTGCCTGGGAGGACAATAGGCGGGCAACGGGCATCTCCGGGGGTGTTGCACAGGTGCGACCAGGTAAATCTTGGTCTCTTCGGATTGACGTCACCTGGTGCATGCCCAGGTGGTCTGCACCTTCCCGGGCGCTGGCTGTATTTACACGCTTGAGGGAAATGTTGGTGATGAAGAACCCAGAAGTGCGCCATCTTACCTCTGTACATCCAAACAGAAATATGTTCAGACGGAAACTGCAGAGAAGCTCTCTGACAAACTGCTTTGTGACGTGTGCATTCCACCCACAGAAATAAGCCTTTCATCTCCTAGAGGATTCTGGAATCCCTTTTGGAGAAAAAGCTACCAAGAGACATTCAGGAGAACAGGGATAGCTATGGTGGAAAAGGAAATATCCTCAGACAAAACTGGAGAGAAGATTTCTGTGAAACTGCTTCCTGTTAGATATATCTATTCATCTCACATAGTTCAAACCTTTCTTATATAACGCAGTTTGGAATCTCCGTCATGCATAAATTCACAAAGGGATATTCGCAAGCACATTCAGGCCTATAGTGAAAGAGGAGATATCTTCTGATAAAAACTGGATAGAAGCTTTCTGAGAAACTACTTTTGATGTATGCCTTCCGTTCAGGAAGTTATACCTTTTTGTCACAAGGCAGTGCTTAAACACTGTACCTGTGTAACTGAAAACGTGATATTTCAGAGCACGGAGAGGACTATAGCAAATAGTGAAATATACTGCAATGAAATCGAGAAAGAAGTGTTCCATGAATCTGCTCTCTGATATGTGCATTCACTTCTCAGAATTTATGCTTACTCTATGTTGCCCAGTTTCAAAATTCTGTCTTTGAAGAATCTGTGAAGGTATATTTAGTGACGCCCTGAGGCTTGTGGTGAGCAAATAAACATCTTCCGATGAAACCAGCAGAGTAACTTTCTGAGCAACTCCTTTGAGATGTGTGTATTCGCCTCATATATTTAAGCCCTTCTTTGGGTTGAACAGACGGAAATCACTATTTTTGTGGAATCTGAGGAAGGACATTTGGGAACGATCCTTAGTACATAGAGAAAGAAATATCCTCAGGTAAAATCCAGAAGGAAGCTTTCTGTGAAAGTACTCTGTGTCATCTTAATTCCTCTCACTTAGTAAAGTCTCTCCTTATGTTGAGTTATTTTACAATGTTGTGTATGTTTAGTGTGTGATGGGACACTCAGGTGCACTTTGAGGCATACGGTGAAAAAGGAAATATCTTCAGACCGAAGATGGAGAGAAGATTTCCGAGGAAATGCTTTGTGACCTGTGCATCCCATTCACAGTGTTATACCTCTCTTCTCATACAGCTTCAGGGAAACCCTTTTGCAGAAACATGTACAAAGTGATATTCAGGAGTATGTTGCTGCCGGTGATGAAAAGGGAAATAGCCTCAGACAAAACCTGGAAAGAAGCGTTCTAGGAAACTACTCTGTGATATCTGTAATCATCTCACATAGATAAAGGTTTCCTTACGTTACACAGCTAGAAAACCGTCATGGACCCATCCACGAAGGGACTTTTGGGAGCACACTCATGACTATGGTGAAAAAGGAAATATCTGCAGATAAAAACTGGAAAGAAGCTTTCTCTCAATCTGCTTTTTTCTATGTTTTTTCTTCTCACATAGATGAAGCTTTCTTTACATTATGCAGCTTGGAAACTCCCTCTTGGATGGATACACAAAGGAATATTTGGGATCCCATATGGGCCTATTTTCAATTAGGAAATGTAGTCAGATATAAACTGTAGAGAAGCTTTCTGAGAAACTGTTTAGTGATTTGAGCATTCCACTCAGGGTGTCTTAATGTTCTTCTCATAAGGCTCCGTTTGAACACTGTTCCAGTAAAAGCAAAAGAGTGATATTCGGAGCACATTGAAGAATATGGCAAAAAATGAAATGTCATCCAATAAAAAACACAAAGAAGCATTCAAAGAAACTGCTCTCTGACATGCCCATTCTTTTCACAGGGTTAAAGCTTACTGTACATTTCCCAGTGTGAAAGTCGGCCTCTGAGGTTTCTCCTAAGGGATAGTAAGTAGCAACCAGAGGCCTGTGTCGAGCAAGGAATTGTCTCCCATAGAAAATTGGAGAGAAGCTTTCTGCATAACTCTTTTGTGATGTTTGTGTTCATCTCAAAGAGTTAAATCATTCTTTGGATTGAGCAGTTTGAAATCACTGTTTCTGTGGAATCTGGGAAAAGACATTTGCAGACGCTCTTGAGAATATCCTGAAAAAGACACAACCTCACAGAGAAACCAGCAGCAAGCTTTCAGTGTAACTGTTCTGTATCATGAGAATTCCACTCACACAGTTAATCTCCTCTTTTCATTGGGCAGTATCATAATATTCTTTTTGTTTAGACTGTGAAGGAATATTCAGAAGTGATTTGAGGGTTACGGTGAAGAAGGAAACGTCTTCAGATAGAAACTGGGGAGAAGCTTTCTGAGGAGCTGCTTTGTGACGTGTGCATTCCACTCACAGAAATATACCTTTCTTCTCCTAGAGGATTCCAGAATCCCTTTTGGAGAAAAAGGTAGCAGGAGACATTCGGGAGTATACAGACGGCTGAGGTGAAAAAGGAAATATTCTCACACAGAACTGGAAAGAAGATTTCTGTGAACCGCTTCATGTTAGATATACCGATTCATCTCGCATAGTTCAAATATTTCTTTTATTATGCAGTTTGGAAACTCTGTCATGCACGAATCCACAAAGGAACATTCCGGAGTGCATTCAGGCCAACGGTGAAAGAGGAGATATCTTCAGATAAAAAGTGGATAAAAACTTTCTGACAAACCACTTGTGATGTATGGTTTCTGCTCAGGGAGTTATACCTCTTTCCTCTCAAAGCAGTGTTTAAGCACTGTTCCTGTGTATCTGAAAAATGGATATTTTGCAGGGCACTGAGGACTATGGCAAATCGTGAAATATACTGAAATAAAATCGAGAAAGAAGCGTTCCAAGAATCTGCTCTCGGATATGTGCAATCACTTCACAGAATTTACGCTTACTCTATGTTACCCAGTTTCGAAATTCTGTCTTTGAAGAATCTGTGAAGCATTATTTAGTTACGTCCGGAGGCTTGTGGTGAGCAAGGAAACATCTTTCGATGAAACCTGCAGAGTAACTTTCTGAGCAATTCTTTTTTGATGTCTGTATTCGTCTCATAGATTTAAATTGTTCTTTGGATTGAACAGATTGAAATCACTGTTTTTGTGGAATCTGAGGAAGGACAGTTGGGAATGATCCTTAGAACATGGAGAAAGAAATATCCTCAGGTAAAATTCAGAAGGAAGCTTTCTGTGAGACGACTCTGTGTAATCTTAATTCCTGTTGCTTTGTTAAGCCTCTCCTTATTTTGAGTCTTTTTATAACCCTGTGTATGTTTAGCATGTGATGGGACACTCGGGTGCACTTTGAGGCTTTCGGTGAAAAAGAAAATATGTTCAGACCGAAACTGGAGAGAAGCTTTCCAAGGAACTGCCTTGTGACGTGTGCATTCCACTCACAGTGTTATACCTCTTTTCTCATGCAGTGTCGAGGAAACTCTTTTGGAGAAAAAGTTACCAACTGATATTCAGGAGCATGTTAATGCCGATGATGAAAAGGGAAATAGCCTCAGACAAAACCTGGTAAGAAGCTTTCTAGGAAATTTCTCTGTGATGTGTGTAATCATCTCACAGACATAAAGGTTTCCTTACATCACACAGCTTCAAAACTGTCATGGACGGACACACGAAAGGATTTTTGGGAGCACACTCAGGACTATGGTGAAAAAGGAAATATCTTCAGATAAAAACTGGAAAGAAGCTTTCTGTGAATCTGCTTTCCTTACATTATGCAGCTTGGAAACTCCCTTGTTGATGGATCCACGAAGGGGTATTTGGGATCACGTTGGAGCCTATGGTCAAATAGGAAATAGAGTGAGATAAAAAATGGAAAGAAGCTTTCTGAGAACCTGATTGGTTATGTGTGCATTCCACTCAGGGGGTTTTAATGTTCTTCTCATAAGGCACAGTTTGAACACTGTTCCTCTAAAACCAAAAGAGTGATATTTGGAGGACATTGAAGACAATGGCAAAAAGTGAAATGTCGTCCAATAAAAAACACAAAGAACCACACGAAGAAACTGCTATCTGATATGCCCATTCTTTTCACAGGGTTAAAGCTTACTCTACATTTCCCAGTTTAAAAGTCGGTCTCTGAGGGTTCTGCGAAGGGATAGTAAGTGGCAACTGAAAGCCTGTGTCAAGCAAGGAAATGTTTCCCATCGAAAATTTAATAGAAGCTTTCTGCAGAACTCTTTTGTGATGTTTGTGTTGATCTGATAGAGTTAAACCATTCCTTGGAATGAGCAGTTTGAAATCACTGTTTCTATGGAATCTGAGAAAGGACATTTGTAGATGCTCTTTAGAATATCCTGAAAAATAAATAACCTCAGAGAGAAACCAGAAGGAAGTTTTCTGTGAACCTGCTCTGTGTCACGTGAATTACGCTCACACAGTTAAGCTTCTCTTTTCACTGAGCAGTATCATAACATTGTTTTTGTTTAGATTGCGAAGGGATAGTCAGGAGCGATTTGAGGGTTACGTTGAGAAAGGAAACGGCTTCAGATAGAAACTGGAGAGAATCTTTCCATGGAACTGCTTTGTGATGTGTACATTGCACTCACAGAAATGTTCCTTTCTTCTCCTAGAGGATTCCAGAATCCCTTTTGGAGAAAAAGCTACCAAGAGACATCGGGAGTATAGGGTCAGCTATGGTGAAAAAGGAAATATCCTCAGAGAAACCTGAAAAGAATATTTCTGTGAAACTGCTTCATGATAGATATATCTATTCATCTCACACAGTTCAAACCTTTCCTATATTACGCAGTGTGGAAACTCCGTCATACACGAATATGTGAATGGACATTCAGGAGGACATTCTTGCCTACGGTGACAGAGGAGATATCTGCAGATGAAAATTGGATAGAAGCTTTCTGAGAAACTACTTGTGATGTATGTATTCCGCTCAGCAGGTTATACCTCTTTTGTAGCAATGCAGTGTTTAAACACTGTTTCTGTGTAACTGAAAATGTGATATTTCGGAGCAAATTGTGGACTATGGCTAACAGTGACATATACTGAAATAAAATTGAGAAAGAAGCGTTCCAGATATCTGCTCTCTGATATGTGCATACACTTCACAGAATTTATGCTTACTCGATGTTGCCCAGTTTTGAAATTCTGTCTGTGAAGAATCTGTGAAGGGGTGGCTCAAAAGTGGACCTCGGAGTTGCACAGGATTTTTGGCAGAGGGAGGTAAAGAGAAGACAAGGGCACTTACACCAGAGAGGCTGTGAGAGTGAGGGAAGCAGGTCTCAGCTCCTGGTCTGTCTGTGGCGTGGCAGCAGTAGGAGGCTCCTCAACTCTTAGAGGCCTGAGGAGGGGTCTCCCATGGGTCTTCATCACCAACTTATTTGTTGTTCTAAAGACCACCAGAAACGGCACAAAAGAGCCAGCAAGCTGGCAAGGGTAGGAGCAAAACTGCAAATATATTTTGGTCAGCTATCTGCAGGGAAACACGTGGGTAGGGAGAGGTTTATCGGCCTATGGCAAATGAGACCAACAGAGTCGCCCATGGAGCTCTCAGACAGAGTTCCTGCAGTCCCGACAGGAGTGGGGAAGCTGGGAATTCCGCGCCGTGCTCTGCCTTGAGTGGCTTCTCTGTGAGTGGGAGTGCAATAGGCGGGGCTCGGGGGTGTCGAGGGGCATTCCGCAGGTGTGATCAGGTAAATCTTGGTCTCTTCCGATTGACCTCACCTGGCGCCTGCCCCATTTGTCTGCACCTTCCTGAGCGCCGGCTGTAATTTGGCATGTGCGGGAAAAGTTGGTGATGAAGAACCTGGAAGTGAGACATCCTACTTCTGTTCGTCCAAACAGAAATATATTCAGACCGAAATTGGAGAGAAGCTCTCAGAGTAACTGCTTTGTGACGTGTGCATTCCACCCATGGCAATAATCCTTTCTTCTCCTAGAGGATACAGGAACCCCTTTTGGAGAAAATGCTACCAAGACACATTCGGGAGTACAGGAACGGCTATGGTTAAAAAAGGAAATATCCTCAGAAAAACCTGGAGAGAAGATTTCTCTAAAGCTGCTTAATGTTAGATATATCTATTCTTCTTGCATAGTTCAAACCATTGCTATATTATGCAGTCTGGAATCTCTGTCATGCACGAATCCACAAAAGGGATATTTGGGAGCACAATGAGTCCTATGGTGAAAGAGGAGCTATCTTCAGGTAAAAACTGGATAGAAGTTTTCTGAGAAGCTACTTGTGATATATGCATTCCACTCAGGGATTTATACTTCTTTTCTGACAAGGCAGTGTTTATTCACTGTGTCTGTGTAACCGAAAAAGTGATATTTCGGAGCGCAGTGAGGACTATGGCAAATAGAGAAATATACTGAAATAAAATGGAGAAAGAAGCGTTCCAAGAATCTGCTCTCTGATATGTGCATTCTCTTCACAGAATTTATGCTTACCTATGTTGCTCAGTTTCAAAATTCTGTCTGTGAAGAATCTGTGAAGGGATGTTTAGTGACGCCCGGAGGCTTGTGGTGAGCAAGGAAACATCTTGCGATGAAACCCGCAGAGTAACTATCAGAGTAACTGCTTTGTGATGTGTGTATTCGTCTCATAGATTTAAACCATTCTTTGGATTGAACAGATTGAAATGACTGTTTTTGTGGAATCTGAGGACTGACTTTTGGGAACAATCTTTAGAACATGGACAAAGAAATATCCTCAGGTAAAATCCAGAAGGAAGCTTTCTGTGAAACTACTCTGTGTTGTCTTAATTCCTCTCGCTTAGTTAAGACTCTCTTTACGTTGAGTAGTTATATAACCCTGTGTATGTTTAGCGTGTAATGGGACATTCAGGAGCACTTTGAAGCTTACGGTGAAAAAGGAAATATGTTCAGACCGAAACTGGAGAGAAGCTTTCCGCGGAACTGCTTGGTGACGTTTACATTCCACTCAGAGAAATATACCTTTTTCTCCTAGAGGATTCCGGAATCCCTTTTGGAGAAAAAGATACCAAGAGTCATTCGGGAGAACAGGGAAAGCTATGGTGAAAAAGGAAATATCCTCAGACAAAACTGAAGAGAAGATTTCTCTGAAATTGTTTCGTTTTAGATGTATCTATTCATCTCGCATAGTTCAAACATTTCTTATATTACACAGTTTGGAATCTCCATCATGCATGAATCCACGATGGGATATTTGGGTGCACATTCAGGCCTACGGTGAAAGGGGAGTTATCTTCAGATAAAAACTGTATAGAAGCATTCTTAGAAGCTACTTGTGATGTATTCATTCCTCTCAGAGAGTTATACCTCTTTTCTCACATGGCAGTGTTTAAACACTGTTCTTGTGTAACTGAAAAATTG
This sequence comes from Colobus angolensis palliatus, assembly GCF_000951035.1. NCBI lineage: Eukaryota > Metazoa > Chordata > Mammalia > Primates > Cercopithecidae > Colobus > Colobus angolensis. The sequence continues at coordinate 671,835 of NW_012111808.1, read as the reverse complement.
ATATTTCACAGTGTACTGAAGACTATGGCAACTAGTGAAATATACTGCATTAAGATTGAGAAAGAAGCGTTCCAAGAATCTTCTCTCTGATATGTGCATTCACTTCACAGAATTTATGCTTATGCTATGTTGCCCATTATCGAAATTCTGTCTTTGAAGAATCTGTGCAGGGATATTTAGTGATGCCCAGAGGCTTGTGGTGAGCAAGGCAACATTCCGATGAAACCTTCAGAGTAACTTTCTGAGCAACTGCTTTGCGATGTTTGTACTAGTCTCAGAGATTGAAACCATTGTTTGGATTGAGCAGATTAAAATCACTGTTTGTGTGGAATCTGAGGAAGGACATTTGGGAAGGATTCTTAGAACATGGAGAAAGAAATATCCTCAGGTAAAATCCACAAGGAAGCTTTGTGTGAAACTACTCTGTGTCGTCTTAATTGCTCTTGCTCAGTTAAGCATCTCTTTTAATTGAGCAGTTTCCTAACCCTGTGTATGTTTAGCATGCGATGGGATATTCGGGGGCACTTTGAGGCTTTCAGTGATAAAGGAAATATATTCAGACCCAAACTGGAGAGAAGCTTTCCGAGTAACTGTGTTGTGACTTGTGCATTTCACTCACCGTGTTATTCCTCTCTTCCCATACCGCGTCACGGAAACCCTTTTTGAAAAACAGGTACCAGGTGATATTTGGAAACATGTTGGTGCCAATGTTGAAAAGAGAAATAGAATCAGACAAAAACTGGAAAGAAGCTTTCTAGGAAACTACTCTGTGTTATCTGTAATCATCTCACATAGATAAATTTTGTTTACTTTACGTAGCTGGGAAACTCTAATGCACTGATGCACCTAGGGATATTCGGGAGCCTAATCAGGATGACGAAAAAGAAATTATCTTCAAATAAAAATGGAAACAAGCTGCCTGTGAATCTCCTTTTTGCTATGTTTATTCATCTCTGATAGATGAAGCTTTCTTTACATTATGAAGCTTGGAAACTCCCTCGTGGATGGATCCACGAAGGGGTATTTGGGATCACATTCCAGCCTATGGTCAAATAGGAAATATACTGAGATAAATACTGGAGAGAAGCCTTCTGAGAAACTGCTTGGTGATGTGTGCATTCCACTCAGGAAGTTTTAATGTTCTTCTAATAAGACACAGTTTGAACACTGTTCCTTAAAATCAAAAGAGTGATATTCGGAGCACATTGAAGACTATGGCAAAAAGTGAAACGTTGTCCAATAAAAAACAGAAAGAAGCACTCGAAGAAACTGCTCTCTGACATACCCATTCTTTACACATGGTTAAAACTTACTCTACATCTCCGAGTTTGAAAGTTGCCCTCTTAGGATTTTGTGAAGGGATATTAATTGGCAACCGGAGGCCCATGTTGAGCAAAAAAATGTCTCCCATCGAAAATGGGAGAGAAGCTTTCTGCTCAAATGTTTTGTGACGTTTGTATTCATCTCAAAGAGTTAAATGATTCCTTGGATTGAGCAGTTTGAAATCACTGTTTCTGAGGAATCTGAGAAAGGACATTTGGAGACGCTTTTTAGAATATCCTGAAAAAGAAGTAACCTCAGAGAGAAATCAGAAGGAAGGATTCTGTGAAACTGTCCTGTGTCACGTGATTTCACTCACACAGTTAAGCTTCTCTTTTCATTGAGTAGCATCATAACACTCTTTTCCTTTAGACTATGAAGGGATATTCAGGAGTGATTTGAGGATTACAGTGAGAAAGGAAACGTCTTCAGATAGAAACTTTAGAGAAGCTTTCTTCAGAGCTGCTTTGCAACGTGTGCATTCCGCTTACAGAAATATACATTTAATCTCCAAGAGGATTCCGGAATCCCTTTTGTAGTAAAAGGTACCAAGAGACATTCAGGAGTACAGGGGCGTCTATGGTGAAAATGGAAATTTTCTCAGACAAAACTGGAGAGAAGATTTCTGTGAAACTGCTTCACGTTAGATATATCAATTCATCTGACATAGTTCAAACATTTCTTACATTACACAGTTTCAAAACTCCGTCAAGCACGAATCCACGAAGGGACATTAGGGAGCACACTCAGGACTACAGTGAAAGAGGAGATATCTTCAGATAAAAACTGGATAGAAGCTTTCTGAGAAACTACTTCTGATGTTTGCATTCCACTCAGGGAGTTATACCTCTTTTCTCACAAGGCAGTGTTTAAATACTGTTTCTGTGTAATGGAAAAATTGAAATTTCAGATCACATTGTGGACTATGGCAAATAGTGAAATAAACTGAAATAAAATCGAGAAAGAAGCGTTCCAAGAATCTGCTCTCTGATATGTGCGTTCACTTGATAGAATTTATGCTTACTCTATGTTGCACAGTTTCGAAATTCTGTCTGTGAGGTATCTGTGAAGGGGTATATAGTGGCACCAGGAGGCTCGTGGTGAGCCAGAAAACATCTTCCGATGAAAACCGCAGAGTAACATTCTGAGCAACTGCTTTGCGATTTGTGTATTCATCTCCTAGACTTAAACAGTTATTTGGATTCAGCAGATTGAAATCACTGTTTTTGTGGTTTCAAATCCATAAAATCTGAGGAAGGACATTTGGGAACGATACTTAGAACATGGAGAAAGAAATATCCTCAGGTAAAATTCAGAAGGAAGCTTTCTGTGAAATTACACTGTGTCATCTTAATTCTTCTCACTTAGTTAAGCCTCTCCTTATGTTGAGTCGTTTTCTAACCCTGTGTATATTTAGCGTGTGATGGGACATTCGGGATCACTTTTAGGCTTACGGTGAAAAAGGAAATATGTTAAGACCGAAACTGGAGACAAGCTATCTGAGGAACTGCTTTGTGACGTGTGCATTTCATTCTCAGTATTGTACCTCTCTTCTCATACAGCGTCGGGGAAACGCTTTTGGATAAACACGTACCAAGTGATATTCGGGAACATTTTGATGCCGATGATGAAAAGGGAAATAGCCTCAGACGAAACCTGGACAAAAGCTTTCTTTTAAACTACTCTGTGATATGTGTAATCATCTCACCAAGATAAAGGTTTCCTTACATTACACAGCTTGAAAACTGTCATGAAGGCATCCACGAAGGGACTTTCCAGAGCAAACTCAGGACTAGGTGAAAAAGGAAATATCTTCAGATAAAAACTGGGAAGAAGCTTTCTGTGAATCTGCTTTTTTCTATGTTTATTCTTCTCACATAGTTGAAGCTTTCTTTGCGTTATGCAGGTTGGAAACTCTCTCGTGGATGGATCCACAAAGGGATATTTGGGATCACATTTGGGCCAA
>NW_012111808.1:665862-666140 GCF_000951035.1 Colobus angolensis palliatus | reverse complement strand
TTGGAGAGACTGCACTGTGATGTGTGAAAGTAACTCCGGTAGTTACAGGTTTCTCATCAGTGGTCACTTTGCTAACACAGTTTTCTTGAAATCCGCAATGGGATTCTCCTTAGCTCAATGAAGCTCACCTTGGAGGGCTATGGGGCAGAAAGGAGTATCCTCATAGAGAAACTGGAAAGAAGCCCTTGGAGAGACTGCACTGTGATGTGTGAAAGTAACTCCGGTAGTTACAGGTTTCTCTTCAGTGGTCACTTTGCTAACACAGTTTTCTTGAAATC
>NW_012111808.1:664652-665812 GCF_000951035.1 Colobus angolensis palliatus | reverse complement strand
TGAGAAACTCCTTAGTGTTCTGTGAATTCGTCTCACCGAGGTACAGCTTAGTCCTCAGGAAGCCCTTTGGTAACACTCTTTCCCTGGAATCTGCAAAGTGATATTTGGGATCCCTTAGGGGCACATAGTGACGGAGGACATATCCTCACATAAAAGTCAGATAGAAGCTTTCTGAGAGATTGCTCTCTGATGTGTGACTCCATCTCTCCGAGTACCACACTGCCCTTCTTCGAACAGCTTGCTAACACTGTTGTCGTGGATTCTGCCAAGTGATATTTGGGAACACATTGAGGGCTACGGAGCCAAAGGGATTTTCCTCATAGAGAAACTGGAAAGAAGCCTTTTGAGAATCTGCACTGTGATGTGTGAAAGTAACTCACAGAGTTACAGGTTTCCCTTTAGTGGTCACTTTGCTAACACAGTTTTCTTGAAATCTGCAATGGGATACTTCTATGCTCCATGAAGCTCACCGTGACAGAGAACATATCCTTAGAGGAAAACTAGAAAGAAGCTTTCTTAGCAACCTGTTAGTGATGTGTGAGTTTATCTCATGGAGTTACACTCTTGTTTCCTGGAGCAGGCCACTAACTCTCTCCTTGAGATATCTGAGAAGGGCTAACTTGGATAGCACGACGGCTTGCGCTGATAAAGAAAATTTCATCTGTTTAAAACTGGAAAGAAGCTTTCTGAGAAACTCCTTAGTGTTCTGTGAATTTGTCTCACCGAGGTACAGCTTAGTCCTCAGGAAGCCTTTTGGTAACACTCTTTCCCTGGAATCTGACAAGTGATATTTGGGATCCCTTAGGGGCAGATAGTGACAGAGGACATATCCTCACATAACAGTTAGAGAGAAGCTTTCTGAGAGATTCGTCTCTGATGTGTGACTCCATCTCTCAGAGTTCCACACTGCCCTTCTTCGAACAGCTTGCTAACACTGTTGTCGTGGATAATGCCAAGGGATATTTGGGAACACATTGAGGGCTATGGAGCAAAAGGGAATATCCTCATACAGAAACTGGAAAGAAGCCTTTTGAGAAACTGCACTGTTATGTGTGAAAGTAACTCACAGAGTTACAGGTTTCCCTTCAGTGGTCACTTTGCTAACACAGTTTTCTTGAAATCTGCAATGGGATACTTCTTAGCTCAATGAAGCTCACCGT
>NW_012111808.1:664179-664602 GCF_000951035.1 Colobus angolensis palliatus | reverse complement strand
GAAGCCTTCTGAGAAACTGCACTGTGATGTGTGAATGCAACTCACAGAGTTACAGCTTTCTCTTCAGTGGTCAGTTTGCTAACACGGTTTTCTTGAAATCTGCGATGGGATAGTTCTTAGCTCAATGAAGCTCAAGGTGACCAAGGAAATATCCTTAGATGAAAATTACTAAGAAGCTTTCTTAGAAACTTCATGGTGATGTGTGAGTTTATCTCACGGAGTTACACTCATGATTCGTAGAGAAGGCCACTAACTCTCTCCTTGAGATATCTGACAAGGGCTGAATTGCTTAGCACTGAGGCCTGCGCTGATAAAGGAAATTTCATCTGTTCAAAACTGGAAGGAAGCTTTCTGAGAAACTCCTTTGTTTTCTGTGAATTTGTCTCACCGAGTTACAGCTTAGTCCTCAGGCAGCAGTTTCCT
>NW_012111808.1:658027-658587 GCF_000951035.1 Colobus angolensis palliatus | reverse complement strand
AGAAGGTTTCTTACCAACTTCTTGGTGATGTGTGAGTTTATCTCACGGAGTTACTCTCATGTTTTATAGAGAGGGCCACTGCCTCTCTCCTTGAGATATCTGAGAAGGGCTGATTTGGATGTCACTGAGGCCTGCACTGATAAAGGAAATTTCATCTGTTAAAAACTGGAAAGAAGATTTCTGAGAAACTCCTTTGATTTCTGTGAATTCGTCTCACCAGTTTACAGCTTATTCCTCAGGCAGTAGTTTGCCAACTTTCCTTTCATGGAATCAGCAATGTGATATTTGGGATCCCACTGGGGCCCATGGTGAAAAAGGATGTATCCGCACATAACAGTTAGAGGGAAGCTTTCTGAGATATTGCTCTCTGATGTGTGACTTCATCACTCAGAGTTCCACCCTGCCTTCTTGGAACAGCTTGCTAAAACAGTTATCGTGGATTCTGCAAAGTGATATTTGGGAGCTTCCTGAGGTCTATGGTGCTTAAGGGAGTATCCTCATACAGAAACTGGAAATAAGCCTTGTGAGAAACTGCACTGTGATGTGTGAATGCAACTCAC
>NW_012111808.1:657588-657977 GCF_000951035.1 Colobus angolensis palliatus | reverse complement strand
TTTGCTAACACAGTTTTCTTGAAATCTGCAATGGGATACTTCTTAGCTCAATGAAGCTCACGGTGACAAAGAAATATCCTTAGATGAAAACTAGAAGGAAGCTTTCTTTGCAACTTCTTCATTTTGTGTGAGTTTATCTCACGGAGTTACACTCATTTTTCCTGGAGCAGGCCACTAACTCTCTCCTTGAGATATCTCAGAAGGCGTGATTTTGATAGCACTCAGGCCTCTCCTGTTAAAGGACTGTTCATCCGTGAAAAACTGGAAAGAATCTTTCTGAGAAACTCCTTTGTGTTCTGTGGATTTGTCTCACCGAGTTACAGCTTAGTCCTCAGGCAGCAGTTTCCTAACACTCTTTTCGTGGAATCTGCAAGCTGATATTTTGGATC
>NW_012111808.1:656643-657538 GCF_000951035.1 Colobus angolensis palliatus | reverse complement strand
TGGAATCTGCAAGCTGATATTTTGGATCACAGTGGTGCCCATGGTTAAACACGATATAGACTCTCGTAACTGTTAGAAGGAACCGTTCTGAGAGAACCCTGATGTGTGACTGCATCACTCAGAGTTCCATCCTGCCCTTCTTGGAACAGCTTGCTAACACTGTTGTCGTGGATTCTGCAAAGTGATATTTTGGAGCTCACTGAGTGCTATGGTTCAAAAGGGAGTATTCTCATAAAGAAACTGGACAGAGGCCTTCTGAGAAACTGCACTGTGATCTCTGAATGCAACTCAATGAGTTACAGCTTTCTCTTCAGTGCTCAGTTTGCTAAGACAGTTTTCTTGAAATCTGCAATGGAATACTTCTTAGCTCAATGAAGCTCACGGTGACAAAGGAAATATCCTTAGATGAAAACTAGAAAGAAGATTTCGTAGAAACTTCTTGGTGATGTGTGATTTTATCTCACGGAGTTACGCTCATGTTTCCTAGAGAGGGCCACTAACTCTTTCATTGAGATATCTGAGAAGGCCTGATTTTAATAGCACTGAGCCCTGTGCTGATAAAGGAAATTTCATCCGTTAAAAACTGGAAAGAATCTTTCTGAGAAACTCCATGGTGTTCTGTGACTTTGTCTCACCAACTTACAACTTAGTCCTCAGGCAGGAGTTTGCTAAGACTTTTTTCGTGGAATCTGCAAAGTGATATTTGCGATCCCATTGGGGCCATGGTGAAAAAGGATGTATCCTCACCTAACAGTTAGAGGGAAGCTTTCAGAGAGATTGCTCTCTGATGTGTGACTTCTTCACTCAGAGTTCCACCCTGCCCTTCTTGGAACAGCTTGCTAACACTGTTGTCGTGGATTCTGCCAAGTGATATTTGGGAACCCATTGAGGGCTA
>NW_012111808.1:655563-655861 GCF_000951035.1 Colobus angolensis palliatus | reverse complement strand
TTGGGAGCTCATTAAGGGCTATGGTGCAAAAGGGAGTATCCTCATACAGAAACTGGAAGGAGGCCTTCTGAGAAACTGCACTGTGATGTGTGAATGCAACTCACAGAGGTAGCACTTTCTCTTAAGTGTTCAGTTTGCTAACACACTTTTCTTGAAATGTGCAATGGGATACTTCTTACCTCAATGAAGCTCACGGTGACAAAGGAAATATCCTTAGATGAAAACTAGAAGGAATCTTTCTTAGCAGCTTCTTGGTGATGTGTGAGTATATCTCACGGATTTACACTCATGTTTCCTG
>NW_012111808.1:654472-655368 GCF_000951035.1 Colobus angolensis palliatus | reverse complement strand
TTACAGCTTAGTCCTCAGACAGCAGTTTGCTAACATTCTTTTCGTGGAATCTGCAAAGTGATATTTGGGATCCCATTGGGGCCCATGGTGAAAAAGGATGTATCCTCAATTCACAGTTAGAGGGAAGCTTTCTGAGAGATTGCTCTCTGATGTGTGACTTCATCACTCTGAGTTCCACCCTGCCCTTCTTGGAACAGCTTTCTAACACTGTTGTCATGGATTCTGCAAAGTGATATTTGGGAGCTCATTGAGGGCAATGGTGCAAAAGGGAATATTCTCATACAGAAACTGGAAAGAAGCCTTCTGAGAAACTGCACTGTTATGTTTGAATGCAACTCCCAGAGATACAGCTTTCTCTTAAGTGACCAATTTGCTAACACCGTTTTCTTGAAATCAGCGATGGGATACTTCTTAGCTCAATGAAGCTCACAGTGACAAGGGAAATGTCCTTAGATGACAACTAGAAAGAAGCTTTCTTAGCAACTTCTTGGTGATGTGTGAGTTTATCTCACGGAGTTACACACATGTTTCCTGGATCGGGCCACTAAATCTCTCCTTGAGATATCTGAGAAGGGCTGATTTGGATAGCTCTGAGGCCTACGCTGATAAAGGAAATTTCATCCGTGATAAAATGGAAAGAAGGTTTCTGAGAAACTCCTTTGTGTTCTCTGAATTTGTCTCACCGAGTGACAGCTTAGTCCTCAGGCAGCAGTTTGCTAACACTCTTGTCGTGGAATCTGCTAAGTGACATTTGTGACCCCATTGGGTCCATGGTGAGAATGGATGTATCCTCACGTAACAGTTAGAGGGAATCTTTATGAGAGATTACTCTCTGATGTGTGACTTCATCACTTAGAGTTCCACCCTGCCCTTCTTGGAACAGCTTGCTAACACTG
>NW_012111808.1:654043-654422 GCF_000951035.1 Colobus angolensis palliatus | reverse complement strand
GGAGTTACATTCATGTTTCCTGGAGCAGTCCAGTAACAGTCTCTTTGGGGAATCTGAGAAAGGCTGCTCTGGATAGCACTGAGGCCTCCGCTGATAATGGAAATTTCATCAGTCAAAAACTGGAAAGACGCTTTCTGAGAAACTGCTTTGTGATCTCTGAATTCATCGTACAGAGTTACAGCTTAGTCCTCCGGAAGCAGTTTGCTGACACTCCTTTCGTGGAATCTGCAAATTGATATTTTGGAGCCCATTGGGCCCATGGTGAAAAAGGACATATCCTCACATAACAGCTAGAGAGAAGCTTTCTGATTGATTGCTCTCCGATGGGTGACTTCATCTCTCGGAGTTCCACCCTGCCCTTCTTGGAACAGTTTGCTAA
>NW_012111808.1:653577-653993 GCF_000951035.1 Colobus angolensis palliatus | reverse complement strand
TGAAGCTTATGGTGGCAAAGGAAATAAGCATAGATGAAAACTAGAAAGAAGCTTTCTTAGAAAATTCTTGGTGATGTGTGAGTTCATCTCATGGAGTTACACTCATGTTTCCTAGAGCAGGCCGCTAACACTCTCTTTGGTTAATCTGAGAAGGCCTGATTTGAATAGCACTGAGGCTTACAATGATAAAGGAAATTTCATCAGTTAAAAACTGGAAAGAATCTTTCTGAGAAACTGCTTTGTGATGTGTGCATGCGTCTCACAGAGTTACAGCTGAGTCATCAGGAAGCAGTTTGCTAACACTCTTTTCATGGAATCTGTAACGTGATATTTCGGAGCCTATATGGCCCATGGTGAAAAAGGACATATCCTCACATAACAGTTAGAGAGAAGCTTTCTGAGAGATTGCTCTCTGA
>NW_012111808.1:653192-653490 GCF_000951035.1 Colobus angolensis palliatus | reverse complement strand
TGTTGTCGTGGATTCTGCAAAGTGATCTTTGGGAGCTCATTGAGGGCTATGGTGCAAAAGGGAGTATCCTTATACAGAAACTGGAAAGAAGCCTTCTGAGAAACTGCACTGCGATGTGTGAACGCAACTCACAGAGTTACATATTTCTCTTGAGTGATAAGTTTGCTAACACTGTTTTCTTGAAATCTCCAGTGGAATAGTTCTCAACGCAATGAAGCTTACGGTGGCAAAGGAAATATCCTTAGATGAAAACTAGAAAGAAGCTTTCTTAGAAATTTCTTGGTGATGTGTGATTTCA
>NW_012111808.1:651758-652040 GCF_000951035.1 Colobus angolensis palliatus | reverse complement strand
CTTCTTGGAACAGCTTGCTAACACTGTTGTCGTGTATTCTGTAAGGTGATATTTGGGAGCTCTTTGAGGGCTATGGTGCAAAAGGGAATATCCTCATATAGAAACTGGAAGGAAGCCTTCTGAGAAACTGCACTGCGATGTGTGAATGCAACTCACATAGTTGCACGTTTCTTTTCAGAGGTCAGTTGGATAACAGAGTTTTCTTGAAATCTGCAATGGGATACTTCTTAGTGCAATGAAGCTTATGGTGACAAAGGAAAGAACCTTAGATGAAAACTAGAA
>NW_012111808.1:650143-650856 GCF_000951035.1 Colobus angolensis palliatus | reverse complement strand
GGCCTGTGCTGATAAAGGAAATTTCATCAGTTAAAACTGGAAAGAAGATTTATGAGAAACTGCTTTGTGATCTGTGAATTCGTCTAACAGAGTTACAGCTTAGTCCTCAGGAAGCAGTTTGCTGACACTCTTTTCGTGGAATCTGCAAAGTGGTATTTGGGAGCCCATTGGGCCCATGGTGAAAAAGGCTATATCCTCACATAACAGCTAGAGAGAAACTTTCTGAGAGATTGCTTTCCGATGTGTGACTGCATCTCTCAGAGTACCACCCTGCCCTTCTTAGAAAAGCTGGCTAACACTCTTCTTGTGGATTCTGCAAAGTGATATCTGGGAGTTAATTGAGTGCTCTGGTGCAAAAGGGAGTATCCTCATACAGGAAATGGAAAGAAGCCTTCTGAGAAACTGCACTGCAATGTGTGAATGCAACTCACAGAGTTACACTTTTCTCTTCAGAGGTGAGATTGCTAACAGAGTTTTCTTGAAATCTGCAATGGGATACTTATCAGTGCAATGAAGCTTATGGTGACGAAGGAAATAACCTTAGATGAAAACTAGAAAGAAGCTTTCATAGAAACTTCTTGCTGATGTGTAAGTTCATCTCACGGAGTTACACTCATGTTTCCTGGACCAGGCCACTAACACTCTCTTTGGGGAATCTGAGAAGGGCTGCTTTGGATAGCACTGAGGCCTGCACTGATAAAGGAAATTTCATC
>NW_012111808.1:648547-649201 GCF_000951035.1 Colobus angolensis palliatus | reverse complement strand
TTAGTCCTTAGGATGCAGTTTGCTGACACTCTTTTCGTCGAATCTGCAAAGTGATATTTGGAGCCCATTGGGCCCATGGTAAAAAAGGCTATATCCTCACATAACAGCTAGAGAGAATCTTTCTGAGAGATTGCTTTCCAATGTGTGACTTCATCTCTCAGAGTACCACCCTGCCCTTCTTAGAAAAGCTTGCTAACTCTGTTCTCGTGGATTCTGCAAAGTTATATCTGGGAGTTCACTGAGGGCTATGGTGCAAAAGGGAGTATCCTCGTACAGAAACTGGAAAGAAGCCTTTTGAGAAACTGCACTGCAATTTGTGAATGCAACTCACAGAGTTACATGTTTCTCTTCAGTGGTCAGTTTGCTAACACAGTTTTCTTGAAATCTGCAATGGGATACTTCTGAATGCAATGAAACTTAGGGTGGCAAAGGAAATATCCTTAGAGGAAAACTAGAAAGAAGCTTTCTTAGAAACTTCTTGGTGATGTGTGAGTTCATCTTTCGGAGTTACAGTCACGCTTCCTGGAGCAGGCCACTAACACTCTCTTTGGGGCATCTTAGAAGGGCTGCTTTGGATAGCACTGAGGCCTGCGCTGATAAAGGAAATTTCATCAGTTAAAAACTGGAAAGAAGCTTTCTGAGAAACTGCTTTGT
>NW_012111808.1:642035-642292 GCF_000951035.1 Colobus angolensis palliatus | reverse complement strand
GAGAAACTGCACTGGGATGTATGAATGCAACTCACAGAGTTACAGGTTTCTCTACAGTGGTCAGTTTGCTAACACAGTTTTCTTGAAATCTGCAATGGGATACTGCTTAGCGCAATGAAGCTTACAGTGACAAAGTAAATATCCTTAGATAAACACTAGAAAGAAACTTTCTTAGAAACTTCTTGGTGATGTGTGAGTTCATCTCATGGAGTTACACTCATGCTTCCTGGAGCAGACCACTGACACTCTCTTTGGGG
>NW_012111808.1:641427-641985 GCF_000951035.1 Colobus angolensis palliatus | reverse complement strand
TTCCTGGAGCAGACCACTGACACTCTCTTTGGGGAATCTGAGAAGTGCTGCTTTGGATAGCACTGAGGCCTGCGCTGATAAAGGAAATTTCATCCGTTAAAAACTGGAAAGAATCTTTCTGAGAAACGGCTTTGTGATCTGTGACTTCGTCTCACCGAGTTACACTTCGGTCCTCAGGAAGCAGTTTGCTAACACCCTTTTCATGGAATCTCCAAAGTGATATATGGGAGCCCATAGGGGCCCGTGGTGAAACAGGACATATCATCACATTACAGCTAGAGAGAAGCTTTCTGAGAGTTTACTCTCTGATGTGTGACTTCATCACTGAGAGTTCCACCCTGCCCTTCATGGAACAGCTTGCTAACACTCTTGTCGTGGATTCTGCAAAGTGACATTTGGGAGCTCATTGAGGGATATGGTGCAAAAGGGAGTATCCTCATACAGAAACTGGAAAGAAGCTTTCTGAGAAACTGCACTGTGATGTGTGAATGCAACTCACAGAGTTACAAGTTTCTGTTCAGTGGTCAGTTTGCTAACACAGTTTTCTTGAAATCTGCA
>NW_012111808.1:640528-640869 GCF_000951035.1 Colobus angolensis palliatus | reverse complement strand
ATCTCACGGAGTTACACTCATGTTTTCTGGAGCAGGTCACTAACACTCTCTTTGGGGAATCTGAGAAGGGCTGCTTTTGATAGCACTGAGGTCTGCGCTGATAAAGGAAATTTCATCCTTTAAGAACTGGAAAGAAGCTTTCTGAGAAACGGCTTTGTGATCTGTGAAATTGTCTCTCAGTGTTACAGCTTAGTCCTCAGGAAGCAGTTTGCTAACACTCTTCTCGTGGAATCTGCAAAGTGATATTTGGGAGCCCATTGGGTCCCATGGTGAGAAAGGACATATCCTCACATAACAGCTAGAGAGAAGCTTTCTGAGAGATTGCTCTCTGATGTGTGACT
>NW_012111808.1:639143-639853 GCF_000951035.1 Colobus angolensis palliatus | reverse complement strand
CTCATACAGAAAATGGAAAGAAGCCTTCTGAGAAACTGCACTGTGATGTGTGAATGCAACTCACAGAGTTACAGCTTTCTCTTCAGTGGTCAGTTTGAACACAGTTTTCTTGAAATCTGCAATGGGATACTTCTTAGCGCAATGAAGCTGAAAGTGACAAAGGAAATATCCTTAGATGAAAACTAGAAGGACGCCTTCTTAGAAATTTCTTGGTGATGTCTGAGTTCATCTCACGGAGTTACACTCATGTTTCTCGGAGCAGGCCACTAACCCTCTCTTTCAGGAATCTGAGAATGGCTACATTGGAAAGCACTGAGGCCTGCGCTGATAAAGGAAATTTCATCAGTTAAAAACTGGTAAGAAACTTTCTGAGAAACTGCTTTGTAATCTGTGAATTTGTCTCACAGATTTACAGCTTAGTCCTCAGGAAGCAGTTTGCTAACACTCTTTTCGTGGAATCTGCAAAGTGATATTTGGGAGCCCATTGGGGCCCATGGTGAAAAGGGATATATCCTCACATAACAGCTAGAGACAAGATTGCTGAGACATTGCTCTCTGATGGGTGACTTCATCACTCAGAGTTACACCCTGCCCTTCTTGGAACAGCTTGCTAACACTGTTGTCATGGATTCTGCAAAGTGATATTTGGGAGCTCATTGAGAGGTATGTTGCAAAAGGGAGGATCCTCATAGAGAAACTGGAAAGAAGCC
>NW_012111808.1:638838-639043 GCF_000951035.1 Colobus angolensis palliatus | reverse complement strand
CAATGAAGCTTATGGTGACAACGGAAATATCCTTAGATGAAAAGTAGAAAGAAGCTTTCTTAGAAACTTCTTGATTATGTTTGAGTTCTTCTCATGGAGTTACACTCATGTTTCCTGGAATAGGCCACTAACACACTCTTTGGGGATTCTGAGAAGGGCTGCTTTGGATAGCACTGAGGCGTTCACTGATAAAGGAAATTTCATC
>NW_012111808.1:636985-638390 GCF_000951035.1 Colobus angolensis palliatus | reverse complement strand
TTTGCTAACACAGTTTTCTTGAAATCTGCAATGGGATACTTCTTTACGCAATGAAGCTTACGGTGACAAAAGTAATATCCGCATATTAAAAGTAGAAAGAAGGTTTCCTAGAAACTTCTTGGTGGTGTGTTAATTCATGTCACTGAGTTACAGTTATATTTCATGGAGCAGGCCGTTGACACTCTCTTTGGGGAAACTGAGAAAGGCTGCTTAGGATAGCACTGAGGCCTATGCTGATAAAGGAAATTTCATCAGTTAAAAACTGGTAAGAAACTTTCTGAGAAACTGCTTTGTAATCTGTGAATTTGTCTCACAGATTTACAGCTTAGTCCTCAGGAAGCAGTTTGCTAACACTGTTTTCGTGGAATCTGCAAAGTGGTATTTGGGAGACAATTGGAGCCCATGGTGAAAAAGGAAGTATCTTCAGATAATAACTAGAGAATATCTTTAAGAGAGATTGCTTTCTGATGTGTGACGTCATCACACAGAGTTGCATCCTTCCTTCTTGGAACAGTTTTCTAACACTGTTGTCGTGAATTCTGCAAAGTGATGTTTGGGAGCTCATTGAAGGCTATGGTGAAAAGGGAAATATCCTCATACAGAAACTGGAAAGAAGCCTTCTGAGAAACTGCATTGTGAAGTGTGAATGCAACTCACAGAGTTAAATGTTTCTCTTCAGTGGTGAGTTTGCTAACACAGTTTTCTGGAATTCTGCAATGAGATACTTCTTAGAGCTATGAAGCTTATGGTGACAAAGGAAATATCCTCAGATGAAAACTAGAAAGAAGCTTTGTTAGAAACTTCTTGGTGATGTGTCAATTCATCTCACAGAGTTACAATTATGTTTCATGGAGCAGGCCATTAACACTCTCTTTGAGGAAACTGAGAAATGCTGCTTTGGATAACCCTGAGGCCTACGCTGATAAAGGAAATTTCATCAGTTAAAAAGTGGAAAGAAGCGTTCTGAGAAATTTCTTTGTGATCTGTGAATTTGTCTCACAAGGTTACAACTTAGTCTTCAGGAAGCAGTTTGCTAACACTCTTTTTGTGGAATCTGCAAAGTGATATTTGGGAGCCAATTGGGGTCTATGATGAAATAGGAAATATCCTCAAATAATAACTAGAGAGAAGCTTTCTGAGGGAATGCTCTCTGATGTTTGACTTCATCACGGAGAGTTCCACCTTTCCCTTCTCGGAACAGTTTGCTAACACGGTTGTCGTGGATCCTGCAAAGTGATATATGGGAGCTCATTGAGGGCTATGGTGAAAAAGGGATTATCCTCAGAGAAAAACTGGAAAGAAGCCGTATGAGAAACTGCACTATGATGTGTGAATGCAACTCACAGAGTTACACGTTTCTCTTCAGTGGTCAGTTTGCTAACACAGTTTTCTGGAAATCTGCAAT
>NW_012111808.1:635823-636191 GCF_000951035.1 Colobus angolensis palliatus | reverse complement strand
AGTTTGCTAACACAGTTTTCTGGAAATCTGCAATGGGATAATTCTTTGCGCAATGAAACTTATGGGGAGAAAGGAAATATCCTCAGATGAAAACTACAAAGAAGCTTTCCTAGAAACTTCTTGGTGATGTGTGAATTCATCTCACAGATTTACAATTATGTTTCATGGATCAGGCCATTAACACTCTCTTTGAGGAACCTGAGAAGGACTGCTTTGGATAGCATTGAGGACTACGCTGATAAGGGAAATATCATCATTTAAAAACGAGAGAGAAGCTTTCTGTGAAATTTCTTTGTGGTCTGTGAATTCATCTCACAGAGTTACAACTTAGTCCTCAGGAAGCATTTTGCTAACACTCTTTTCGTGGA
>NW_012111808.1:629663-635773 GCF_000951035.1 Colobus angolensis palliatus | reverse complement strand
AACTTAGTCCTCAGGAAGCATTTTGCTAACACTCTTTTCGTGGAATCTGCAAGGTGATATTTGGGAGCCAATTAGGGCCCATGGTGAAAAAAGAAGTATCCTCAGATAACAACTAGAGAATAGCTTTCTGAGAGATTTCTTTCTGATGTGTGACTTCATCATACAGAGTTCCACCCTTCCCTTCTTGGAACAATTTGCTACCACTGTTGTCATGGATTTTGCAAAGTGATATTTGGAAGCTCATTGAGGGCTCTGATGAAAAAGGAAATATCCTCACACAGAAACTGGAAAGAAGCCGTATGAGAAACTGCACTATGATGTGTGAATGCAACTCACAGAGTTACACGTTTCTCTTCAGTGGTCAGTTTGCTAACACAGTTTTCTTGAATTCGGAATGGGATACTTCTTAGAGCAATGAAGCTTACGGTGGCAAAGGAAATATCCTCAGATGAAAAATAGAAAGAAGCTTTCCTAGAAACTTCTTGGTGATGTGTCAATTCATCTCACATAGTTACAGTTATGTTTCATGGAGCAGGCCATTAACACACTCTTTGAGGAAACTGAGAAAGGCTGCTTTGGATAACATTGAGGCCTACGATGATAAAGGAAATTTCATCCATTAAAAACTGGAAAGAAGCTTTTAGAGAAACTTCTTAGTGATCTGTGAATTCGTCTCACAGAGTTACAACTTAGTCCTCAGGAAGCAGTTTGCTAACACTCTTTTCGTGGAATCTGCAAAGTGATATATGGGAGCCAATTGGGGCCCATGGTGAAAAAGGAAGTATCCTCAGATAACAAATAGAGAATATCTTTCTGAGAGATTGCTTTCTGATGTGTGACTTCATCACACAGAGTTCCACCCTTCTCTTCTGGAGCAGTTTGCTAACACTGTTGTCGTGGATTCTGCAAAGTGATATTTGGAAGCTCATTGAGGGCTCTGATGAAAAAGGAAATATCCTCACACAGAAACTGGAAAGAAGCATTCTGAGAAACTGCATTACGATATGTGTATGCATCTCACAGAGTTACACGTTTCTCTTCAGTGATCAGTTTGCTAACACAGTTTTCTTGAATTCTGAATGGCATACTTCTTAGTGCAATGAAGCTTACGATGACAGAGAAATATCCTCAGAGGAAAACTAGAAAGAAGCGTTCTTAGAAATTTCTTGGTGATGTGTGAATTCATCTCAGAGTTACTGTTAAGTTTCTTGGAGCTGTGCATTAACACTGTCTTTGAGGAACCCGAGAAGGGCTACTTTGGATCGTATTGAGGCCTTCGCTGGTGAAGGAAATAACATCTGTTCAAAACACGAAAAAAGCCTTCTGAGAAACTTCTTTGTGATCTGCGAATTCCTGTCACAGAGTTACAATTTATTCCTCATCCAGCAGTTTGCTAACAGTCTTTTCCCGGAATATGCAAAGAGATATTTGGAACCATTTGGGGCAAATAGTGAAATATGATATATACTCAGATAATAACTAGAGAGATGCTTTCTGAGAGATTGCTTTCTGATGTGTGACTTCATCACACAGAGTTCCACCCTTCCCTTCCTGGAACAGTTTGCTAACACTGTTGCCATGGATTCTGCAAGGTGATATTTGGGAGGTCATTGAGGGCTATGGTGAAAAAGGAAATATCCTCAGATCAAAACTGGAAAGAAGCATTCTCAGAAACTGCACTGCGATATGTGACTGCAACTCACAGAGCTACACGTGTCTCTTCAGTGATCACTATGTTATCCTAGTTTTCGTGAAATCTGCAATGGCATATTTCTTAGTGCAATGAAGCTTACGGTTAAAAAGGAAATATCTTCTGATGAAAACTAGAAAGAAGCTTTCTTAGAATCTTCTTGGTGATGTGTGAATTCATCTCACGGAGTTAAAATTAAGTTTCATGGAGCTGTGCATTAACACTGTCTTTGAGCAACCTGAGAATGGCTCCTTTGGGTCACAATGAGGCCTATGCTAATAAAGGAAATAACATCAGTTCAAAACGTGAAAGAATCTTTCTGAGAAACTTCTTTGTGATCTGTGAATTCCTCTCACAGTGTTACAAATTAGTCCTCATGAAGCAGTGTGCTAACAGACTTTTTCTGGAATAGGCGATGTGATATTTGGAGCCCTTTGGGGCAAATGGTGAAAAAGGATATATCCTCAGGTAATAACTGGAAAGAAGCTTTCTGAGAGATTGCTTTCTGATGTGTGACTTCATCAAACAGAGTTCCACCCTTCCCTTGTTGGAACAGTTTGCTGACACTGTTGGTGTGGATTCTGCAAAGTGATATTTGGGAGGTCATTGAGGGCTATGGTGAAAAAGGAAATATCCTCAGATCAAAACTGGAAAGAAGCCTTCAGAGAAACTGCACTGTGATGCATGAATGCAACTAACGGAGCTGCACGTTTCTCCTCTGTGATCAGTTTGCTAACACAGTTTTCTTGATATCTGCAATGGGATTCTTCTTAGCACAATGAAGCTTACAGTGATACAGGAAATATCCTCAGAAAAAAACTAGAAAGATGCTTTCTTAGAAACTACTTGGTGATGTGTGAATTCATCTCACAGAATTACACTTATGTTTTCTGGAGCAGTGCATTAACACTGTCTTTGAGGAACCTGAGAAGGACTAATTTGGATCACAATGAGGCCTATGCTGATAAAGGAAATATCATCAGTTTAAAACTTGAAAGCAGCTTTGTGAGAAACTTCTTTGTGATCTGTCAATTTATCTCACAGAGTTACAACTTAGTCCTTATGAATCAGTTTTTTAACAGTCTTTTCCTGGAATCTGCAAGGTGATATTTGAGAATGCCTTGGGGAGAATGGGGAGAAAGTATATATCCTCAGATAATAACTAGAGAGAAGTTTTCTGAGAGATTGCTTTCTGATGTATGACTTCCTCACACAGAGTTCCACACTTCCCTTCTTGGAACAGTTTGCTAACACTGTTGCCGTGGATTCTACCAAGTGAGATTTGGGAGCTCATTGAGGGCTATGGTAAAAAAGGAAATATCCTCAGACAGAAACTGGAAATAAGCCTTGTGAGAAACTGCACTGTGATGTGTGAATGCAACTCACAGAGCTACACGTTTCTCCTCAGTGATCAGATTGCTAACCAGCTTTCTTGATATCTGCAATGGGATACTTCTTAGCACAATGGAGCTTATGGTGAAAAAGGAAATATCCTCTGAAAACTAGAAAGAAGCTTTCGTAGAAACTTCTTTGTGATGTGTGAATTTATGTCACAGAGTTACACTTAAGTTTCATGGAGCTGTGCATTAACACTGTCTTTGAGGATCCTGAGAAGGGCTACTTTGGATCACACTGAGGCCTATGCGGATAAAGGTAACAACATCAGTTCAAAACGAGAAAGAAGCTTTCTGAGAACCTACTTTGTGATTTGTGAATTCATTTCACAGTGTTACAAGTTAGTCCTCATGAAGGAGTTTGTTAAATCTCTTTTCGTGGAATCTGCAAAGTGATATTAGGAAGCCTATTGGGGTACATGGTGATAAAGGAAATATCCTCAGACAATAACTTGAGAGAAGCTTTCTGAGAGATTACTTTCTAATGTGTGACTACATCACACAGAGTTCCACCCTTCCCTTGTTGGAACAGTTTGCTAACACTGTTGCCGTGGATTCTGCAAAGGGAGATTTGGGAGGTCATTGAGGGCTATGGTTAAAAAGGAAATATCCTCAGATCAAAACTGGAAAGAAGCCTTCTGAGAAACTGCACTGTGATATGTGAATGCAACTCACAAAGCTACACGTTTCTCTTCAGTGATCAGTTTGCTATCACAGTTTTCTTGATATCTGCAATGACATACTTATTAGCACAATGAAGTTTACAGTGGTACAGGAAATACCCTCAGAAGAAAACTAGAAAGATGCTTTCCAAACACTACTTGGTGCTGTGTGAATTCATCTCACAGAGTTACAACTTTGTCCTCATGAAGCAGTTTGTTAACTGTCTTTCCTGGAATCTGCAAAGTGATATTAGGGAGTCCATCGGGGAGAATGGTGAAAAAGGATATATTCTCAGATAATAACTAGAGAGAAGCTTTCTGAGAGATTGCTTTATGATGTGTGACTTCATCACACAGAGTTCCACCCTTCCCATCTTGAAACAGTTTGCTAATACTGTTGCCGTGGATTCTGTAAAGTGATATTTGGGAGCTCTTTCAGGGCTACGGTGAAAAAGGAAATATCCTCAGATCAAAAGTGGAAAGAAGCCTTCTGAGATACTGCACTGCGATGTGTGACTGCAACTCACAGAGCTCCACGTTTCTCTTCAGTGATCAGTTTGCTAACACAGTTTTCTTGATATCTGCAATGTGATACTTCCTAGCACAATGAAGGTTACAGTGACATAGGAAATATCCTCAGATGAAAACTAGAAAGAAGCTTTCTTAGAAACTTTTGGTGACATGTGAATTCAACTAACAGAGTTACACTTATGTTTTCTGGAGCAGTGCCTTAACACTGTCTCCTAGGAACCTGAGAAGGGCTACTTTGGATCGCATTGAGACCTATGCTGATAAAGGAAATAACATCAGTTCAAAACGTGAAAGAAGCTTTCTGAGAGACTTCTTTGTGATGTGTGAATTCATCTCACGGAGTTGCAACTTAATCCTCATGAAGCAGTTTTTTAACAGTCTTTTCCCGGAATCTGCAAAGTGATATTTGGGAGCTCGTTGGGGAGAATGGTGAAAAAGGATGTATCTTCAGATCCTAATATCAAAACTGGAAAGAAGCCTTCTGAGAACCTGCACTGTGATGTGTGAATGCAACTCACAGAGTTACACGTTTCTCTTCACTGATCAATTTGCTAGCACAGTTTTCTTGATATCTGCAATGGGATTTCTTAGCACAATGGAGCTTACAGTGAAAAAGGAAATATCCTCTGATGAAAACTAGAAAGAAGCTTTCCTAGAAACTTCTTGGTGATGTGTGAATTCATCTCAGAGAATTACACTTAAGTTTCATGGAGCTGTGCATTAACACTGTCTTTGAGGAACCTGAGAAGTGCTACTTTGGATCGCATTGAGGCCTACGCAGATAAAGGAAATAATATGAGTTCAAAACGTGAAAGAAACTTTCTGAGAAACTTCTTTGTGATCTGTGAATTCCTCTCACAGAGTTACAACTTAGTCCTCATGAAGGAGTTTGTTAACACTCTTTGCGGGGAATCTGCAAAGTGATATTTGGGAGGCCATTGGGGCAAATGGAGAAAAATGCTATATCCTCATATATTAACTAGAGAGAAGCTTTCCGAGAGATTGCTCTCTGATGTGTGACTTCATCACACAGAGTTCCACCCTTCTCTCTTGGAACAGTTTGCTAACACTGTTGGCGTGGATTCTGCAAAGTGAGATTTGGGAGCTCATTGAGGGCTATGGTGAAAACGGAATATCCTCAGATCAAAACTGGAAAGAAACCTTCTCAGAAACTGCACTGCAATGTGTGAATGCAAATCACTGAGCAGCACGTTTCTCTTTAGTGATAACTATGCTATCCTAGTTTTCTCGAAATCAACAATGGCATATTTCTTAGCGCAATGAAGCTTACAGTTAAAAAGGAAATATCCTGTGATGAAAATTAGAAAGAAGCTTTCTTAGAAACTTCTTGGTGATGTGTGAATTCATCTCACGGAGTTAAACTTAAGTTTCATGGAGCTGTGCATTAACACTGTCTTTGAGGAAGCTGAGAAGGGCTTCTTTGGGTCCCATTGAGGCCTACGCTGATAAAGGAAATAGCATCAGTTCAAAACGTGAAAGAAGCTTTCTGAGAAACTTCTTTGTGATCTGTGAATTCCTCTCACAGTTACAACTTAGTCCTCATGAAGCAGTCTTTTTCTGCAATATGCAAAGTGATATTTGGAGCCCTTTGGGGCAAATGGTGAAAAAGGATATATCCTCAGATAATAACTGGAGAGAACTTTCTGAGAGATTGCTTTCTGATGTGTGACTTCATCACACAGAGTTCCACCCTTCCCTTCTTGGAACAGTTTGTTAACACTGTTGCCGTGGATTCTGCAAAGTGATATTTGGGAGGTCTTTGAGGGCTATGGTGAAAAAGGAAATATCCTCAGATCAAAATTGGAAAGAAGC
>NW_012111808.1:628299-629613 GCF_000951035.1 Colobus angolensis palliatus | reverse complement strand
TATCCTCAGATCAAAATTGGAAAGAAGCCTTCAGAGAAACTGCACTGTGATGTGTGAATGCAACTCCCAGAGTTACATGTTTCTCTTCTGTGATCACTTTGCTAAAAGAGTTTTCTTGATCTCTGCAATGGGATACTTCTTAGCACAATGAAGCTTACAGTGATACAGGAAATATCCCCAGATGAAAACTAGAAAGATGCTTTCTTAGAAACTACTTGGTGTTGTGTGAATTCATCTCACTGAGTTACACTTATGTTTTCTGTAGCAGTGCATTAACACTGTCTTTGAGGAACCTGAGAAGGTCTAATTTGGATAGCAATGAGGCCTACGCTGATAAAGGAAATATCATCAGTTCAAAACTTGAAAGCAGCTTTCCGAGAAACTTCTTTGTGATCTGTGAATTCATCTCATAGAGTTACAACTTAGTCCTTATGAAGCAGTTTTTTAACAGTCTTTACCTGTTATCTGCAAAGTGATATTTGGGAACCCATTGGGAAGAATTGGGAAAAAGTATATATCCTCAGATAATAACTAGAGAGAAGCTTTCTGAGAGGTTGCTTTCTGATGTGTGACTTCCCAACACAGAGTTCCACACTTCTCTTCTTGGAAGAGTTCGCTAACAATGTTGCTGTGGATTCTGCAAAGGGAGATTTGGGAGCTCATTGAGGGCCCTGGTGGAAAAGCAAATATGCTCATATCAAAACTGGAAAGAAGCCTTCTGAGAAACTGCACTGTGATGTGTGAATGCAACTCACAGAGCTCCACGTTTCTCTTCAGTGATCAGTTTGCTAACACATTTTTCTTGATATCTGCAATGGGATACTTCCAAGCACAATGAAGGTTATAGTGACATAGGAAATATCCTCAGATGAAAACTAGGAAGAAGCTTTCTTAGAAACTTCTTGGTGATGTGTGAATTCATCAAACAGAGTTACACTTATGTTTTCTGGAGCAGTGCATTAACACTGCCTTTGAGGAACCTGAGAAGTCTAATTTGGATCGCAATGATGCCTACGCTGATAAACGAAATATCATCAGTTCAAAACTTGAAAGCAGCTTTCTGAGAAACTTCTCTGTGATCTGTGAATTCATCTCCCAGAGTTACAACTTAGTCCTTATGAATCAGATTTTTTCACAGTCTTTTCCTGGAATCTGCAAAGTGATATTTGGGAACCCAATGGGGAGAATTGGGAAAAATGATATATCTTCAGATAATAACTAAAGAGAAGCTTTCTGAGAGATTGCTTTCTGATTGTGAGTTCCTCACAGAGAGTTCCACCCTTCCCTTTAAGGAGCAATTTGCTAACACTGTTG
>NW_012111808.1:626600-628029 GCF_000951035.1 Colobus angolensis palliatus | reverse complement strand
AGCTTACAGTGAAAAAGGAAATATCCTCGGATGAAAACTATAAAGAAGCTTTCTTAGAAACTTCTTGGTGATGTGTGAATTCATCAAACAGAGTTACACTTACGGTTTCTGAAGCAGTGCATTAACACTGTCTTTGAGGAACCTGAGAAGGTCTAATTTGGATCGCAATGATGCCTACGCTGATAAAGAAAATATCATCAGTTCAAAACTTGCAAGCAGCTTTCTGAGAAACTTCTTTGTGATCTGTGAATTCATCTCACAGAGTTACAACTTAGTTCTCAAGATGCAGTTTGCTAACAGTCTTTTCCTGGAATCTGCAAAGTGATATTTGGGAGCCCATTCGGGCAAATGGTGAAAAAGGATATATCCTCATATACTAACTAGAGAGAAGCTTTCTGAGAGATTGCTTTCTGATGTGTGACTTCATCACACAGAGTTCCAACCTTCCCTTCTTGGAACAGTTTGCTAACACTGTTGTCATGGATTCCTCACAGTGAGATTTGGGAGCTCACTGAGGGCTATGGTGAAAAAGGAAATATCCTCAGATCAAAATTGGAAAGAAGTCTTCTGAGAAACTACACTGTGATGTGTGAATGCAACTCACAGAGCTACACGTTTCTCTTCAGTGATCAGTTTTCTAACACAGTTTTCTTGATATCTGCAATGGGATATTTCTTAGTGCAAAGGAGCTTTCAGTGCTATAGGAAATATCCTCAGATGAAAACTAGAAAGAAGCTTTCCTAGAAACTTCTTGGTGATATGTGAATTCATCTAACAGAGTTACACTTATGTTTTCTGGAGCAGTGCCTTAACACTGTCTTTGAGGAACCTGAGAAAGGCTACTTTGGATCGCATTGAGGCCTACGCTGATAAAGGAAATATCATCAGTAGATAACGTGAAAGAAGCTTTTTGAGAAACTTCTTTGTGATCTGTGAATTCCTCCCACAGATTTACAACTTCGTCCTCATGAAGCAGTTTGCTAACAGTCTTTTCCTGGAATCTGCTGTGATATTTGGGAGCCCTTTGGGGCACATGTTGAAAAAGGATATATCCTCAGATAATAACTAGGGAGAAGCATTCTGAGAGATTGCTTTCTGATGTGTGACTTCATCACACAGATTTCCACCCTTCCCTTCTTGGAACAGTTTGCTATCACTGTTGCCATGGATTCTGCAAAGTGAGATATGGGAGCTCTTTGAGGGCTATAGTGAAAAAGGAAATATCCTCAGATCAAAACTGGAAATAAGCCTTCTGAGAAACTGCACTGCAGTGTGTGAATGCAACTCGCAGACCTACACGTTTCTCTTCAATTATCAGTTTGCTAGCACAGTTTTCTTGATATTTGTAATGGGATATTTCTTAGTGCAATGGGGCTTATGGTGAAAAAGGAAATATCCTCTGATGAAAAGTAGAAAGAAACTTTCTTAG
>NW_012111808.1:619649-626550 GCF_000951035.1 Colobus angolensis palliatus | reverse complement strand
AACTTTCTTAGAAACTTCTTGGTGATGTGTGAATTCATCTCACAGAGTTACCCTTATGTTTCATGGAGCAGTGCATTAACACTGTCTTTGAGGAACCTGAGAAGGGCTACTTTGGATCGCATTGAGGCCTACGCTGATAAAGGAAATATCATCAGTAGATAACGTGAAAGAAGCTTTCTGAAAAAGTTCTTGAAATCTGCAATGGGATACTTCTTAGTGCAATGAAGCTTACGGTGACAAAGGAAATATCCTTAGATGAAAACTAGATAGAAGCTTTCTTAGAAACTTCTTGGTGATGTGTGAATTCATCTCACGGAGTTACACTTATGTTTCATGGAGCAGGCCAGTAACACTCTCTTTGAGGAATCTGAGAAGGGCTGTTTGGATACCATTGAGGCTTGTGCTGATAAAGGAAATTTCATCAGTTAAAAACTGGAAAGAAGCTTTCTGAGAAACTTCTTTGTGATCTGTGAATTCGTCTCACAGATTTACTGTTTAGTCCTCATGAAGGAGTTTGCTAACACTCTTTTCGTGGAATCTGCAAAGTGATATTTGAAGCACATTGGGGCACATGGTGAAAAAGGAAACATCCTCAGACAGTAACTAGAGAGAAGCTTTCTGAGAGATTGCTTTCTGATATGTGACTTCATCACACAGAATTCCAGCCTTCCGTTCTTGGAACAGTTTGGTAACACTGTTGCCGTGGATTCTGCAAAGTGAGATTTGGGAGCTCACTGAGGGCTAGGGTGAAAAAGGAAATATCGTCAGATCAAAACTGGAAAGAAGCCTTCTGAGAAACTGGACTGCGATGTGTGAATGCAACTCATAGAGCTACTCATTTATTTTCAGTGATCACTATGCTATCTCAGTTTTCTCGAAATCTGCAATGGGATTCTTCCTAGCGCAATGAAGCTTACAGTGAAAAAGGAAATATCCTCGGATGAAAACTATAAAGAAGCTTTCTTAGAAACTTCTTGGTGATGTGTGA
The DNA here is from genome assembly GCF_000951035.1 of Colobus angolensis palliatus. Taxonomy (NCBI): domain Eukaryota; kingdom Metazoa; phylum Chordata; class Mammalia; order Primates; family Cercopithecidae; genus Colobus; species Colobus angolensis. The sequence continues at coordinate 625,562 of NW_012111808.1, read as the reverse complement.
ATTCATTAAACAGAGTTACACTTACGATTTCTGAAGCAGTGCATTAACACTGTCTTTGAGGAACCCGAGAAGGTCTAATTTGGATCACATTGAGGCCTACGCTGATAAAGGAAATATCATCAGTTCATAACGTGAAAGAAGCCTTCTGAGAAACTTCTTTGTGATCTGTGAATTCATCTCACAAAATTACAACTTAGTCCTCATGAAACAGTTTGCTAACAGTCTTTTCCTGGAATCTGCAAAGTGATATTTGGGAGCCCATGGGGGCACATGGTGAAAAAGCAAATATCCTCAGACAATAAATAGAAAGAAGCTTTCTGAGACATTGCTTTCTGATGTGTGACTTCATCACACAGAGTTCCACCCTTTCCTTCTCGGAACAGTTTGCTAACACTGTTGCTGTGGTTTCTGCAAAGTAAGATTTGGGATCTCATTGAGGGCTATGGTGAAAAAGGAAATATTCTCATGTCAAAACTGGAAAGAAGCCTTCTGAGAAACTGCACTGCGATGTGTGAATGCAACTCACAGAGCTACACGTTTCTATTCAGTGATCAGTTTTCTAACACAGTTTTCTTGATATCGGCAGTGGGATACTTCTTAGCGGAATGAAGCTTACAGTGATACAGAAAATATCCTCAGATGAAAACTAGAAAGATGCTTTCTTAGAAACTTCTTGAAACTAAGAAGTGATGTGTGAATTCATCTTACAGAGTTACACTTATGTTTTCTGGAGCAGTGCATTAACACTGTCTTTGAGGAGCATGAGAAGGGTTACTTTGGAACGCTTTGAGGCCTGCGCAGATTAAGGAAATATCATCAGTTCAAAACTTGAAAGCAGCTTTCTGAGAAACTTCTTTGTGATCTGTGAATTCATCTCACAGAGTTACAACTTAGTCATCATGAAGCAGTTTGCTAACAGTCTTTTCCTGGAATCTGCAAGTGATATTTTGGAGCCCATTGGGGAAAATGGTGAAAAAGGATATATCCTAAGATAATAACTACAGAGAAGCTTTCTGAGAGATTGCTTTCTGATGTTTGACTTCATCACACAGAGTTCCACCCTTCCCTTCTTGGAATAGTTTGCTAACACTGTTGTCATGGATTCTGCAAAGTGAGATTTCAGAGCTCCTTGAGGGCTATGGTGAAAAAGGAAATATCATCAGATCAAAACTGGAAAGAAGCCTTCTGAGAAACTGCACTGCGATGTGTGAATGCAACTCACAGAGCTACACTTTTCTCTTCAGTGTTCAGTTTGCTAACACAGTTTTCTTGATATCTGTAATGGTATAATTCTTAGCGAAACGAAGCTTACCGTGAAAAAGAAAATATCCTCTGATGAAAACTAGAAAGAAGCTTTCTTAGAAACTTCTTGGAGATGTGTGAATTCATCTCACAGAGTTACAGTTAAGTTTCATGGAGCTGTGCATTAACACTGTCCTTGAGGAATATGAGAAGGGCTACTTTGGATTGCATTGAGGCCTATGCTGATAAAGGGAATAACATCAGTTGAAAACGTGAAAGAAGTTTCCTGAGAAACTTCTTTGTGATCTGTGAATTCCTCTCGCAGTGTTACAACTTAAATCTCATGAAACAGTTTCCTAACACTCTTTTCGTGGAATCTGCAAAGGGATATTTGGAAGCCCATTGGGGCACATGGTAAAAAAGGAAATATCCTCAGACCATAACTAGAGAGAAGCTTTGTGAGAGATTGCTTTCTCATGTGTGACTTCATTACACAGAGTTCCAGCCTTCCCTTCTTGGAACAGTTTGTTAACACTGTTGCCGTGGATTCTGCAAAGTGATATTTTGGAGCTAATTGAGGGCTATGGTGAAAAAGGAAATATCCCCAAATCGAAACTGGAAAGAAGCCTTCAGAGAAACTGCACTGTGATGTGTGAATGCAACTCACAGAGTTACATGTTTCTCTTCTGTGATCACTTTGCTAACACAGTTTTCTTGATATCTGCAATGGGATTCTTCTTAGTACAATGAAGCTTACAGTGACACAGGAAATATCCTCAGATGAAAGCTAGAAAGAAGCTTTCTTAGAAACTTCTTGGTGATGTGTGAATTCATCTAACAGAGTTACACTTATGTTTTCTGGAGCAGTGCATTAACACTGTCTTTGAGGAACCTGAGAAGGGCTACTTTGGATCGCATTGAGGCTTATGCCGATAAAGGAAATACAATTAGTTCAAAACTTGAAAGCAGCTTTCTGAGAAACCTCGTTGTGATCTGTGAATTCATCTCAGAGAGTTACAACTTAATCCTCATGAAGCATTTTGCTAACAGTTTTTCCTGCAATCAGCAAAGTGATATTTGGGAGCCCATTGGGGCAAATGGTGGAAAAGTATATATCCTCAGATAATAACTACAGAGAAGCTTTCTAAGAGATTGCTTTCTGTTGTGTGACTTCATCACACAGAGTTTTACCCTTCCCTTCTTGGAACAGTTTGCTAACACTGTTGTCGTGGATTCTGCAAAGTGATATTTCGGAGCTCATTGAGGGCTATGGTGAAAAAGGAAATATCCTCATACAGAAACTGGAAAGAAGCCTTCTGACAAACTGCATTGCGATGTGTGAATGCAACCCACAGAGCTACACGTTTCTCTTCAGTGATCAGTTTGCTAACACAGTTTTCTTGAAATCTGCAATGGGATACTTCTTAGCACAATGAAGCTTACGGTGAAAAAGGAAATATCCTCTGACGAAGACCAGAAAGAAGCTTTCTTAGAAACATCTTGGTGATGTGAGAATTCATCTCACAGATTTACACTTAAGTTTCATGGAGCAGGCCAGTAACACTCTCTTTGAGGAACCTGAGAAGGGCTACTTTGATCGCATTGAGGCCTATGCTGATAAAGGAAATAACATCACTTCAAAACGTGAAAGAAAATTTCTGAGAAACTTCTTTGTGATCTGTAAATTCCTCTCACAGAGTTACAGCTTAGTGCTCATGAAGGAGTTTGTTAACAGTCTTTTCCTGGAATCTGCAAATTTATATTAAGGAGCCCATTGGGGAGAAAGGTGAAAAAGGATATATCCTCAGATAATAACTAGAGAGAAGCTTTCTGAGAGATTGCTTTGTGATGTGTGACTTTATCACACACAGTTACACCTTTCCCATCCTGGAACTGTTTGCTAACACTGTTGTCGTGGATTCTGCAAAGTGATATTTGGGAGCCGATTGGGGCCAATTGTGAAAAAGGAAATATCCCAAAAAAAGAACTGGAAAGAAGACTTCTGAGAAACTGCATTGCGATGTTTGAATGCAACTCCCAGAGTTACACTTTTCTCTTCAGTGATCAGTTCGGTAACACAGTTTTCTTCAAATCTGCAATGGGATACTTCATAGCGTAATGAAGCTTGCGGTGACAAAGGAAATATCCTCACATGAAAGCTACAAAGAATCTACAAGAATCTTGTTGCTACTTTGGATCACGTTGAGGCATACACTGATAAAGTTAATATCATCAGGTCAAAAAGTGGAAGAAACTTTCTGAGAAACTTCTCTGTGATCTGTGAATTCATCTCAGGGAGTTACAACTTAGTCCTCAGGAAGCATTTTGCAAACACTCTTTTCGTGGAAACTGCAAAGTGATATCTTGGAGCCAATGGGGCCCATGGTGGAAAAGGAAATAGCCTCAGATAATAACTAGGGAGAAGCTTTCTGAGAGATTGCTTTCTGATGTGTGACCCCATCGCACAGAGTTCCAACCTTCTCTTCTTGGAACAGTTTGCCAAGACTGCTGTCGTGGATTCAGCAAAGTGATATTTGGGAGCTCATTGAGAACTCTGTGAGATGAATTCTCACATCACAAAGAAGTTTCCATGAAAGCTTCTTTCTAGTTTTTGTCTGAGAATATTTCCTTTGTTACCATAAGCCTCATTGCACTCAGGAGTATCCAGTTGCAGGTTTCAAGAAAACAGTGTTAGCAAACTTATCTCTGTGGAAAAAAGTGTAACTCTGTGAGTTGCATTCACACATCATAATGCAGTTTCCCAGAACACTTCTTCCCAGTTTTTATCTGAGGATATTTTCTTTTTCACTATTGCCCTCAATGAGCTCCCAAATATCACTTGGCAGATTCCACGACAACAGTGTTAGCAATCTGCTTCGTGAAGACAAAGTTGTACCTCGGGGAGATGAATTCACACGTCACAAAGAAGTTTCTCAGAAAGCTACTTTCTAGTTTTTATTTGAGGATATTTGCTTTGTCACCATCAGCTTCACTTTGCTGAGAAATATCCCAATGTAGATTTCAAGAAAAGAGTCTTAGCAACGGATGAATGAAAAGGAAAGTGTAACTCGGTAAGTTGCATCCACCTGTCACAATGCAGTTTTTCAGAACCCGTCTTTTTAGTTTTTATCTGAGGATATTTCCTTTTTCGCCATAGCCCTCAATGAGCTCCCAAATATCACTTGGCAGAATCCACGGCAACAGTGTTAGCAAACTGTTCCAAGAAGGGAAGGGTGGAACTCTGTGTGATGAAGTCACACATCAGAAAGCAACTTCTGAGAATGCTTCTTTGTACTTATTATCTGAGGGTATTTCCGTTTTCACCATAGGCCTCAATGCGCTCCCAAATATCACTTTTCAGGTTCCACGAAAGCACTGTTAGCAAACTGCTTCATGAAGACTAAGTTGTTACTCTGTGAGATGAATTCACATATCACAAAGAAGTTTGCCACAAAGCTTCTTTCACGTTTTTAATTGAGGATATTTCCTTTAACAGCCTAGGCCTCAATGCGATCCAATGTAGCCATTCTCAGGTTCCTCAAATACAGTGTTAATCGACTGCTCCATGAAACGTAAGTGCCACTCTGTGAAATGAATTCACACATCACAAAAAGGATTCTATGAAAGCTTCTTTCTAGTTCCTGTCTGATGATATTTCCTTTTTCATCATAAGCCTCATTGCACTCAGGAGTATCCAATTTCAGACTTCAAGAAAACTGTGTTAGCAAACTGATGTCTGAAGAAAAAAGGGTAACTCTCTGCGTTGCATTCACACATCATAATGCAGTTTCCCAGAACGCTTCTTTCCACGTTTTATCTAAGGATATTTCCTTTTCCACCATAGCCCTCAATTAGCTCCCAAATATAACTTTGCAGAATCAAAGACAACAGTGTCAGGAAACTGCTGCAAGAAGAGAAAGGTGAATCTCTGTGTTATGAATTCACACATCAGAAAGCACCTTCTGAGAAAGCTTCTTTCTAGTTATAAGACAGTGTTAATCAACTGCTTCATGAAACGTCAGTGTAACTCTGTGAGATGAATTCACACATCACAAAGATGTTTCTAAGGAAACTTTTTTCTAGTTTTTGTCTGAGGAGATTTCCTTTGTCACAGTAATCCTCACAGTGCTCATAAGTATCCAGTTGCAGATTTCAAGAAAACTGTGTTAGCAAACTGATCTCTGAAGAGAAAAGTGTAACTCTCTGAGTTGCATTCACACATCATAATGCAGTTTCCCAGAATGCTTCCTTCCCGTTTTTATCTGAGGATATTTCCTTTCTCACCATAGCCCTCAATGAGCTCCCAAATATCACTTGGCAGATTCCACGACAACAGTGTTAGCAAACTGCTTCATGAAGACAAAGTGGTAACTCGTTGAGATGAATTCACGTGTCATAAATAAGTTTCTCAGAAAACTATTTTCTATTTTTTATTTGAATATATTTCCTTTGTCACTGTCAGCTTCCTTGTGCTAAGAAATATTTCAATGTAGATTTCAAGAAAAGAGTCTTAGCAACGGATCAATGAAGAGGAAAGTGTAACTGTGTGAGTTGCATCCACATGTCACAATGCAGTTTCTCAGAATGCTTCTTTCCAGTTTTTATCTGAGGATATTTCCTTTTTCACCATAGCCCTCAATGAGCTCCCAAATATCACTTGGCAGAATCCAC
>NW_012111808.1:617463-619549 GCF_000951035.1 Colobus angolensis palliatus | reverse complement strand
CTGGGAAAGTTTCTTTCTAGTTATTATCTGAGGATATTTCCATTTTCACCACAGGCCTCAATGCACTCCCAAATATCACTTGGCAGATTCCACGAAAACACTGTTAGCAAACTGCTTCATAAAGACTAAGTTGTTACTCTGTGAGATGAGTTCACATATCACAAAGAAGTTTGCCACAAAGCTTCTTTCCCGTTTTTAATTGAGTATATTTCCTGAAGCAGCCTAGGCTTCAATGCGATCCAAGGTAGCCCTTCTCAGGTTCCTCAAAGACAGTGTTAATCGACTGCTCCCTGAAACGTAAGTGTAACTCTGTGAGATGAATTCACACACCACAAAGAAGTTTGTAAGAAAGCTTCTTTCTAGTTCTTGTCTGATGATATTTCCTTTGTCACCATAAGCCTCATGGCGCTCAGAAGAATTCAATTGCAGGTTTCAAGAAAACTGTGTTAGGAAAATGATATCTGAAGAAAAAAGTGTAACTCTGTGATTTGCATTCACACAACAAAATGCAGTTTCCCAGAACGCTTCTTTCCAGTTTTTATGTGAGGATATTTCCTTTTTACCATAGCCCTCAATGAGCTTCCAAATATCACTTGGCAGAATCCAAGACAACAGTGTAAGCTAACTGCTGCAAGAAGAGAAAAGTGAATCTCTGGGTTATGAATTCAAACATCAGAAAGTACATTCTGAGATAGCTTCTTTTTGGTATAAGTCAGTGTTAATCAACTGCCCCATGAAACGTAAGTGTAACTCTGTTAGATGAATTCACACATCACAAAGAAGTTTCTAAGAAAGCTTTTTTCTAGTTTTTGTCTGAGGATATTTCCTTTGTCACCAAAATCCTCATTGCACTCAGAAGTATCCAGTAGCAGATTTCACGAAAACTGTGTTAGCAAACTGATCTCTGAAGAGAAAAGTGTAACTCTGTGAGTAGCATTCACACATCATAATGCAGTTTCTCAGAACGCTTCCTTCCAATTTTTATGTGAGGATATTTCCTTTTTCACCATAGTCCTCATTGAGTTCCCAAAAATCACTTGGCAGATACCATGACAACAATGTTACCAAACTGCTTCATGAAGACAAAGTGGAAACTCGGTGATATGAATTCACATGTAACAAAGAAGTTTCTCACAATGTTACCTTATAGCTTTTATTTGAGGATATTTCCTTTATCACCGTCAGCTTCATTGCACTAAGAAATATCCCAATGTAGATTTCAAGAAAAGAGTCTCAGCAACGGATCAATGAAAAGGAAAGTGTAACTCTGTGAGTTGCATCCACATGTCACAAAGCAGTTTCTGAGAACCTGTTTTTTCAGTTTTTATCTGAGGATATTTCCTTTTTCACCATAGGCCTCAATGAGCTCCCAAATATCACTTGGCAGAATCCACGACAACAGTGTTAGGAAACTGCTGCAAGAAGAGAAATGTCAATCTCTGTGTTACGAATTCACACATCAAAAAGCAACTTCTGAGAAAGCTTCTTTCTAGTTATTATCTGAGGATATTTCCGTTTTCACCATAGGCCTCAATGCACTCCCAAATATCACTTGGCAGATTCCTCGAAAACACTGTTAGCAAACTGTTTCATAAAGACTAAGTTGTTACCCCATAAGATGAATTCACATATCAAAAAGAAGTTTGCCACAAAGCTTCTTTCATGTTTTTAATTGAGGATATTTCCTGTAACAGCCTAGGCCTCAATACGATCCAACGTAGCCCTTCTCAGGTTCCTCAAAGACAGTGTTAGTCAACTGCTCCATGAAACATAAGTGTAACTCTGTGAGACAAATTCACACATCACAAAGAAGTTTCTACGAAAGCTTCTTTCTAGTTCTTGTCTGATGATATTTCCTTTGTCAGCGTAAGCCTCATTTCACTCGGAAGTATCCAATTGCAGACTTCAAGAAAACTGTGGTAGCAAACTGGTCTCTGAAGAGAAAAGTGTAATTCTCTGAGTTGCATTCACACATCATAATTCAGTTTCCCAGAATGCTTCTTCAGTTTTTATCTGAGGATATTTTCTTTTTCACCATAGCCCCCAATGAGCTCCCAAATATCACTTGGCAGAATCCATGACAACA
>NW_012111808.1:614345-617339 GCF_000951035.1 Colobus angolensis palliatus | reverse complement strand
CTCAATGTGCTTCCAAATATCACTTTGCAGATTCCATGAAAACACTGTTAGCAAATTGCTTCATGAAAACTAAGTTGTTACTCTGGGAGATGAAGTCACATATCACAAAGAAGTTTGCCAGAAAGCTTTTTTCACGTTTTTAATTGAGAATATTTCCTGTAACAGCCTAGGCCTCAGTGCGTTCCAAGAAAGCCCTTCTGAGGTTCCTCAAAGACAGTGTTAATCAACTGCTGCATGAAACGTAACACATCACAAATAAATTTCTAAGAGAGCTCCTTTCTAGTTTTTGTCTGAGGATATTTCCTTTGTCGCCATAAGACTCATTGCACTCAGAAGTATCCAATTGCAGATTTCAAAAAAAACTGTGTTAGCAAACTGATCTCTGAAGAGAAACGTGTAACTCTGTGAGTTGCATTCACACATCATAATTCAGTCTCTCAGAATGTTTCTTTCCAGTTTTTATCTGAGGATATTTCCCTTTTCAGCATAACTCTCTATGAGGTCTCAAATATCACATGGCAGATCCCAAGATAACAGTGTTAGGAAACTGCTTCATGAAGAGAAATTTGTAACTCAGTGAGATGAATTCACATGTCACAAAGAAGTTTCTCAAAAAGCTACTTTCTACTTTTTATTTAAGGATATTTCCTTTGTCTCCATCAGCTACACTACGCAAAAAATATCCCAACGCAGATTGCAAGAAAAGAATGTTAGCAAACGGATCAATGAACAGGAAATTGTAACTCTGTGAGTTGTATTCCCAGGTCACAGTGCAGCTTCTCAGAACGCTTCCTTCCAGTTTTTATTTGAGGATATTTCCTTTTTCACCATAACCCATACTGGGCTCCCAAATATCACGTTTCAAATTCCATGAGAACAGTCTTAGCAAATGGCTTCATGAGGAGAAATGTGTAACTCTGGGAGATGAATTCACAGATCACATTGAAGGTTCTCAGAAAGGTTCTTTCTCATTTTTAACGGAAGATATTTCCTTTGGCCCTATAGTCTTCAAAGGGATCCGAAATATCTGTTCTCAGATTCCACAAAAAACAGGGCTAGCCAATGGCTCCATGAAATACAGGAGTAACTCAGTGAGTTGAATTCACTCATCACAGAGCAGTTTCTCAGAAAGCTTCTTTCTTGTTTGAGCTCAGGTTATTTGTGGTCTCGGAGCGCCCCCGTGTGTCTTATTGCAGTTTCTACGAAAACACTGTTAGCAAGCTTCTGAATGAAAACAATAATCTAACACGGTGAGCTGAATTCATCCACAACAAAGAAGTTTCTGAGAAGGCTTCTCTGCAGCTTTCTCTGAAGATAATTCATTATTCACTATGGGATTCAACGATATCCAAGACATCACTTCTGAGCTTCCACAAAGTCAGTGCTAGCAGACTCCTCCATGAAAGTGTGGTGTAACACTTTGAAATGAATGCACACATCACAAAGCAGTTTCTCAGAAAGTTTCATTCCGGTTTTTCTCAGAGGATATTTCCTTTTGCACCATAGACCTCAATGAGCTCCCAAATATCACTTGGCAGATTCCACGACAACAGTGTTAGCAAACTGCTTCATGAAGACAAAGTGGTAACTCGGTGAGATGAATTCACATGTCACAAGGAAGTTTCTCACAAAGCTACTTTCTAGATTTATTTGAGGATATTTCCTTTGTCATGGTCAGCTTCATTGCGCACAAGTATACATATGTAACAAACCTGCACGTTATGCACATGTACCCTAGAACTTAAAGTATAATTAATAAAAAAAAAAGAAATATCCCAATGCAGATTCCAAGAAAAGAGTCTTAGCAATGCATCAATGAAAAGGAAAGTATAACTCTGTGAGTTGCATCACATGTCACAATGCAGTTTCTCAGAATGCTTCTTTCCAGTTATTATCTGAGGATATTTCCTTTTTCACCATAGCCCTCAATGAGCTCCCAAATATCACTTGGCAGAATCCATGACAACAGTTTTAGGAAACTGCTGCAAGAATGGAAATGTCAATCTCTCTTTTGTGAATTCACACATCAGAAAGCAACTTCTGAGAAAGCATATTTCTAGTTATTATCTGAGGATATTTCCATTTTCACCATAGGCCTCAATGCTCTCCCAAATATCACTTTGCAGATTCCACGGAAACACTGTTAGCAAACTGCTTCATGAAGACTAAGTTGTTACTCCGTGACATGAATTCACATATCAGAAAGAAGTTTGTCACAAAGCTTCTTTCACGTTTTTAATTGAGGATATTTCCTGTAATGTGATCCTAGGCCTCAACGTGATCAAAGGTTGCCCTTCCCAGGTTCCTCAAAGACAGTGTTAATCGACTGCACCATGAAACGTAAGTGTAACTCTACGAGATGAATTCACACATCACAAAGAAGTTTCTAAGAAAGCTTCTTTCTATTTTTTGTCTGATGATATTTCCTTTCTCACCATAAGCCTCATTGCGCTCAGAAGTATCCAGTTGCAGATTTCAAGAAAACTGTGTTAGCAAACTGATCTCTGAAGAGAAAAATATAACTCTGTGAGGTGCATTCACACATGATAATGCAGTTTCTCAAAACGCTTCTTTCCAGTTTTCATCTGAGGATATTTCCTTTTGCACCATAGCCCTCAATGAGCTCCCAAATATCACTTGGCAGATTCCACGACAACAGTGTTAGGAAACTGCTTCATGAAGACAAAGTGGTAACTCGGTGAGATGAATTCACATGTCACAAAGAAGTTTCTCAGAAAGCTACTTTCTAGTTGTTATTTGAGGATATTTCCTTTGTCACTGTCAGCTTCATTGCACTAAGAAATATCCCAATGCAGATTTCAACAAAAGAGTCTTAGCAACGCATCAATGAAAAGGAAAGTGTAACCCTGTGAGTTGCATTCACATGTCACAATGCAGTTTCTCAGAATGCTTCTTTCCAGTTATTATCTGAGGATATTTCCTTTTTCACCATAGCCCTCAATGAGCTCCCAAATATCACTTGGCAGAATCCAC
>NW_012111808.1:613310-613965 GCF_000951035.1 Colobus angolensis palliatus | reverse complement strand
AAAAGTGTAACTCTGGGAGTTGCATTCACACATCATAATGCAGTTTCTCAGAACGATTCTTTCCAGTATTTATCTGAGGATATTTCCCTTTTCAGTATAGCCCTCCATGGGCTCTCAAATATCACTTGGCTGATTAACCGACAATAGTGTTAGCAAACTGCTTCCTGAAGACCAAGTTGTAATTCGGTGAGATGAATTCACATGTCAGCTATTATCTCAGGATATTTCCGTTTTCATCATAGGCCTCAATGCACTCCCAAATATCACTTTGCAGATTCCACGGAAACACTGTTAGCAGACTGCTTCATGAAGACTAAGTTGTTACTCTGTGAGTTGAATTCATATATCACAAAAAAGTTTGCCACAAAGCATCTTTCACGTTTTTAATTGAGGACATTTCCCGTAGCAGCCTAGGCCTGAATGCAATCCAAGGTAGCCCTTCTCAGGTTCCTCAAAGACAGTGTTAATCGATTGCTCCATGAAACGTAAGTGTAACTCTGTGAGATGAATTCACACATCACCAAGAAGTTTCTAAGAAAGATTCTTTCTAGTTCTTGTCCGATGATATTTCCTTGATCACCCTAAGCCTCATTGCACTCAGAAGTATCCAATTGCAGGCTTCAAGAAAACTGTGTTAGCAAACTGATCTCTGAAG
>NW_012111808.1:611997-613244 GCF_000951035.1 Colobus angolensis palliatus | reverse complement strand
CAGAACGCTTCTTTACAGTGTTTACCTGAGGATATTTCCTTTTTCACCATAGCCCTCAATGAGCTCCCAAATATCACTTGGCAGATTCCATGACAACAGTGTTAGCAAACTGCTTCCTGAAGACAAAGTTGTAACTCGATGAGAAGAATTCACATGTCACAAAGAAGTTTCTAAGAAATCTTCCTTCTAGTTTTGTCTGAGGATATTCCTTTGTCGCCGTAAACTTCATTGCACTCAGAAGTATCCAATAGCAGATTTCAAAGAAAACTGTGTTAGCAAACTGATCTCTGAAAAGAAAAGGGTAACTGTGTGAGTTGCATCAACACACCATAATGCAGTTTCTCAGGATGCTTCTGTCAATTTTTGATCTGAGAATATTTCCCTTTTCACCATAGCCCTCTATGAGTGCCCAAATATCACTTGTTAGAATCCACGACAACAGTGTTTGCAAACTAGTGCAAGAAGTGAAATGTGAATCTCTGTGTTATGAATTTACACATCAGAAAGCAATTTCTGTGAAAGCTTCTTTCTAGCTATTATCTCAGGATATTTCCGTTTTCACCATAGGCCTCAATGCACTCCCAAATATCACTTTGCAGATTCCACAAAAACACTGTTAGCAAACTGCTTCATGAAGACTAAGTTGTTACTCTGTGAAATGAATTCACATATCACAAAGAAGTTTGTCACAAAGCTTCTTTCACGTTTTTAATTGAGGATATTTCCTGTAAGAGCCTAGGCTTCAATGCTATCCAATGTAGCCCTTCTCAGGTTCCTCAAAGACAGTGTTAATCAACTGCTCCATGAAATATAAGTGTAACTCTGTGAGATGAATTCACACATCACAAAGAAGTTTCTAAGAAAGCTTCTTTCTAGTTTTTGTCTGATGATATTTCCTTTGTCACTGTAAGCCTCATTGCGCTCAGAAGTATCCAATTGCAGATTTCAAGAAAACTGTGTTAGCAAACTGACCACTGAAGAGAAAGCTGTAACTCTGTTGGTTGCATTCACACATCATAATGCAGTTTCTCAGAACGCTTCTTTCCAGTTTTTATCTGAGGATATTTCCCTTTTCAGCATAACCTTCTATGAGCTCTCAACTATCACTTGGCAGATTGCACGACAATAGTGTTAGCAAACTGCTTCATGAAGAAAAAGTTACAACTCGGTGAGATGAATTCACATGTCACAAAGAAGTTTCTCTGAAAATTATTTTCTAGTTTTTTTTTTTTTTTAGCAACATTTAG
>NW_012111808.1:606962-608381 GCF_000951035.1 Colobus angolensis palliatus | reverse complement strand
ACATGTCACAATGAGGTTTCTCAGAATACTTCTTTTCAGTTTTTATCTGAGGACATTTCCTTTTTCACCATAGCCCTCAATGAGCTCCCAAATATTTCAAGAAAAGAGTCTTAGCAATGGATCAATGAAAAGGAAAGTGTAACCCTGTGAGTTGCATTCACATGTCACAATGAGGTTTCTCAGAATACTTCTTTTCAGTTTTTATCTGAGGACATTTCCTTTTTCACCATAGCCCTCAATGAGCTCCCAAATATCACTTGGGAGAATCCATGACAACAGTGTCAGGAAACTTCTGAAAGAAAGGAAAATTGAATCTCTGTATTATGAATTCACACATCAGAAAGCAACTTCTCAGAAAGCTTTTTTCTAGGTATTATCTGAGGATATTTCCATTTTCACTATAGGCCTCAATGCGCTCCCAAATATCACTTTGCAGATTCCACGGAAACACTGTTAGCAAACTGCTTCATGAAGACTAAGTTGTTACTCTGTGAGATGAATTCACATATCACAAGGAAGTTTGCCACAAAGCTTCTTTCACGTTTTTAATTGAGGATATTTCCCGTAACAGCCTAGGCCTCAATGCGACCCAAGCTAGCCCTTCTCAGGTTCCTCAAAGACAGTGTTAATCCACTACTCCATGAAACTTAAGAGTAACTCTGTGAGATGAATTCACACATCACAAATAAGTTTCTAAGAAAACTTCTTTCTACTTTTTGTCTGAGCACATTTCCTTTATTACCTTTAGCTGCATTGCACTCCGAAGTATTCAATTGCATATTTCAAGAAAACTGTGTTAGCAAACTGATCTCTGAAGAGAAAAGTGTAACTCTCTGAGTTGCGTTAACACATCATAGTGCAATTTCTCAGAACGCCTCTTTCCAGTTTTTATCTGAGGATAATTTCCTTTTTCACCATAGCCCTGAATGTGCTACCAAATATCACTTTGCAGATTCCACGACAACTGTGTTAGGAAACTGCTACAAGAGTGAATGGTGAATCTCTTTGTGATGAATTCACACATCACAAAGCAATTTCTCAGAAAACTTCTTTCTAGTTTTTACCTGAGGTTATTTCCGTTTTCACCAAGGGCCTCAATGCGCTCCCAAATATCACGTGGCAGATTCCATGACAACAGTGTTAGCAAACTGCTTTGCGAAGACAAAGTTGTAACTCGGTGAGATGAATTTACATACACCAAGAAGTTTCACAGAAAGCTACTTTCTAGTTTTTATTTGAGGATACTTCCTTTTTCTCCATCAGCTTCATTGCACTAAGAAATATCCCAATTCAGATTGCAAGAAAAAAGTGATAGAAAACGGATCAATGAAAAGGAAAGTGTAACTCTGTGAGTTGTATTCACAGGTCACAATGCAGTTTCTCAGAACGCTTCCTTCCAGTTTTTATCTGAGGATATTT
>NW_012111808.1:602206-606912 GCF_000951035.1 Colobus angolensis palliatus | reverse complement strand
TGTATTCACAGGTCACAATGCAGTTTCTCAGAACGCTTCCTTCCAGTTTTTATCTGAGGATATTTCCTTTTTCACCATAACCTTCAATCAGCTCCCAAATATCACTTGGCAGAATCCACAACAACAGTGTTAGGAATCTGCTGCAAGAAGGGAAACGTGATAGTCTGTGTTCTGAATTCACACATCAGAAACCAACTTCTGAGAAAGCTTCTTTCTAGTTATTATCTGAGGATATTTCCATTTTCAGCGTATGCCTCAATGCGCTCCCAAATATCACTTTGCAATTTCCACGAAAACACTGTTAGCAAACTGCTTCATAAAGGCTAAATTGTTACTCTTTGAGATGAATTCACATGTCAGAAAAAGTTTGTCACAGAGCTTCCTTCACGTTTTTAATTGAGAATATTTCCTGTAACAGCGTAGGCCTCAATACGATCCAAGGTAGCCCTTCTCAGGTTCCTCAAAGACAGTGTTAATTGACTGCTCCATGAAAGGTAAGTGTAACACTGTGAGATGAATTCACACATCACAAAGAAGTTTCTAAGAAAGCTTCTTTCTAGTTTTTGTCTCAGGAAATTTTCTTTGTCACTGTAAGCCTCATTGCTCTCAGAACTATCCAATTGCAGATTTCAAGAAAACTATGTTAGCAATCTGATCTCTGAAGAGAAAAGTGTAACTCTGTGAGTTGCATTCACACATCACAATGCAGTTTTGCAGAACGCTTCTTTCCAGTTTTTATTTGAGGATATTTCCTTTTTCTCCATAGCCCTCAATGAGCTCCCTCTATGAGATGAATACACACATTGCAATGCAGTTTCTTTGAAAGTTTCTCTGCAGGTTTCTTCGGAAGACATTTCCTTACTCACCACTAGCCTCCAGGAGTCAAAAAATATCCCTTCACAGATTCTTCAAAGACAGAGTTTAGAAACTGGGCAACATAGAATAAGCATTAACTCTGCGAAGTGAATGCACGTATCAGAGAGCAGATTTTTCGAACTCCCCTTCCTCGATTTTATTTCAGTATATTTCACTATTTGCCGTAGTCCGCAAGGTGCACCAAAATATCACTTTTTCGATTTCACAGGAACAGTGTTCAAACACTGCCTTGTGAGAAAAGAGGTAAAACTCCCTGAGTGAAATGCATACACCACAAAGTAGTTTCTCAGAAAGCTTCTATCCAGTTTTTATCTGAAGATGTGTCCTCTTTCACCATAGGTCTGAATGTGCTCCTGAATGTCCCTTCTCGGATCCGTGCATGAGAGTTGGCAAACTGCATAATATAAGAAAACTTTTAACTATGCGAGATTAATCAATATATTGGACACCAAGCAGTTTCACAGAAATCTTCTTTCCAGTTTTTGTCTGAGGATATTTCCTTTTTCACCATAGCCCTCCCTATACTCCCGAATGTCTCTTGGTAGCTCTTTCTCCAACACGGATTCTGGAGTCCTCTAGGAAAAGGAAGGTATATTTCTGTGAGTGCAATGCACACGTCAGAAAGCAGCTCCTCAGAAAGCTTCTCTCCAGTTTCTGTCTGAAGACGTTTCCTTTCTCACCATAAGCCTCAAAATGCTCCTGAATATCCCTTCACAGACTAAACAAAAACAGTGTTATGATACTGCTCAATGAAAAGAGAAGCTTAACTGTGTGAGTGGAATTCAAGTGACACAGGGCAGTTTCACAGAAATCTTCCTTCTGGTTTCTCTCTAAGGTTATTTCTTCTTCAGGATATTCTAAAGAGCGTTTCCAAATGTCCTTTCTCAGATTCCACAGAAACAGAGATTTCAAACTGCTATGTTCAAAGAATGATTTAATGCTATGATATGAATACAAGCATCACAAAAGAGTTGTGCAGAAAGCTTCTCTCCAATTTTCAATGGAAGACATTTCCTTGCTCGACAGAGGCCTCCAGTTGCCACTTACTATCACTTCACAGAAGCGTTAAAGACCGATTTCAAACTGGGAAATGTAGAGTAAGCTTTAACACTCTTAAAGGAATGGACATGTCAGAGAGCAGTTTCTTCGAGTGCTTCTTTCTGTTTTTTATTGGACAACATTTCACTTTTTGCCATAGTCTTCAATGTACTCCGAATATCACTCTTTTGGTTTTACAGGAACAGTGTTCAAACTGTGCCTTATGAGAAGAAAGTTATAAGTCCCTGAGTGGAATCCAGACATCACCAAGCAGTTTCTCAGAAAGCTTCTCTCCATTTTTATCTGACTATATTTCCTATTTCACCATAGGCCCAAATGCGATCCGAAATATCCCTTCGTGGATCCATCCACGAGGGAGTTTCCAAGCTGCGTAATGTAAAGACAACTTCATCTATGTGAGACGAATAAACATAGCAAAAAGCATATTCACAGAAAGCCCTTTCCAGTTATTATCTGAAGATATTTTCTTTTTCACCATAGACCTTTTTGTGCTCCCGAAGGTCCCTTCGTGGAATGGTCCATGACAGTTTCCAAGCTGCATAATGTAAAGAAAGCTTTATCTATGTGAGATGATTACATATATCACAGAGTAGGTTCCTAGAACGCTTCTTTCCAGTTTTTGTCTGGTGCTATTTCCCTTTTCACAATCGGCATCAACATGCTTCTGAATATCACTTGGCACCTGTTTCTTCAAAGGGGTTTCCCGACGCTGTATGAGAAGAGAGGTAAAACACTGTGAGTGGAATGCACACATCACAAAACAGTTCCTTGGAAAGCTTCTTTCCAGTTTTGGTCTGAACATATTTCCTTTCACACCACAAGCCTCAAGGTGCTCCCGAATATCCCATCACTCTCTAAACATACACAGGGTTAGAAAATTGCTCAGTGAAAAGGGAGGCTTAAATGAGTGAGAAAAATTAAGATGACCCAGAACAGTTTCTCAAAAGCTTCCTCTGGATTTTACCTGAGGATATTTCTTTCTCCATATTCTTAGGATTGTTCCCAAACATCCTTCCTCAGATTCCACAAAAACAGTGAAGTCAAGCTGCTCTATCCAAAGAATGGTTTAACTCTATGAGCAAATACACACATCATAAAGCACTTGCTCAGAAAGTTTCTCTGCAGGTTTCTTCAGAAGACGTTTCCTTGCTCACCACAAGCCTCTGGGTGTCACTAAATATCCATTCACAGACTATTCTAAGACAGAGTGTTGAAACTGGGTGACATAGAGTAAGCATTAACTCTGTGAAGTGAATGCACATCTCAGAGATCAGATTCTTGGAACGCTTCTTGCTTGATTTTATTTCAGTATATTTCACTATTCGACAGAGTTCTCAATGCGCTCTGAAATATCACTTTTTCGGTTTCACAGGAACGGTGTTCAAACGCTGCCTTGTGGGAAAAGAGGTACAACTCCCTTAGTGGAATGCTTACATCACAGAGTAGTTTCTCAGAAAGCTTCTATCCAGTTTTTTTGGAAGATATCTCCTCTTTCACCGTAGGCCTGAATGTGCTCTGGAATGTTCCTTCATGGATCCGTGCGTGATAGAGTTTCCAACTGCATAGTATAAGAAAAGTTTTAACTATGTGAGATGAATAAATATATCTAATACAAAGCAGTTTCACGAAATCTTCTTACCAGTTTTTGTCTGAGGATATTTCCTTTTTCACCATAGCCCTCCCTAAACTCCCAAATGTCTCTTGGTAGCTCTTTCTCCAAAAGGGATTCTGGAATCCTTCAGGAGAAGAAAGGTATATTTCTGTGACTGGAATGCACACATCACAAAGCAGCTCCTCAGAAAGCTTCTCTGCAGTTTCTATCTGAAGATGTTTCCTTTCTCACCATAAGCCTCAAGGCGCTGCTGAATATCCCTATGCAGACTAAACATAAACAGTGTTATCATACTGCTCAAGAAAAGAGAAGCTTAACTGTATGAACAGAATTCACGAGACACAGAGCAGTTTCACAGAAAGCTTCCATCTGGTTTCTCTCTGAGGTTATTTCTTCTTCAGGATATTCTAAATATCGTTTCAAAATATCCTTTATCAGATTTCACACAAACAGTGATTTCAAGCTGCTCAATCCAAAGAATGATTTAACTCTATGAGATGAATACAAACATCACAAAAGAATTGCGCAGAAATCTTCTCTCCAATTTTCCATGGAAGACATTTCCTTGCTCGACACAGGCTTCCAGTTGCCACTTACTATCCCTTTTGCAGATCCCTCAAAAACCGACTTTCAAACTGGGAAATGGAGAGGAAGATTTAACCCTGTGAAAAGGATGGACATACCAGAGAACAGTTTCTCTGAGTGATTCTTTCTGTTTTTTATTGGACATTTCCCTTTTTGCCATAATCTTCAATGTGCACCAAATATCACTCTTTTCGTTTTACAGGAACAGTGTTCAAACTTGGCCTTAAGAGAAGAAAGTTATAACTCACTGAGGGGAATGCACATATTACCTAGCAGTTTCTCAAAAGCTTCTCTCCAGTTTTTATGTGACTATATTTCCTATTTCACCATAGGAACGAATGTGATCCCAAATATCCCTTCGCGGATCCATACAAAAGGGAGTGTTCCAGCTGTGTAATGTAAAGAAAGCTTTATCACTTTTTTTATTATACTTTAAGTTCTAGGGTACATGTGCTTATCATGCAGGTTTGTTACATATGTATACTTGTGCCATATTGGTGTGCTGCACCCATCAACTCGTCAGCACCCATCAATTCGTCATTTATATCAGGTATAACTCCCAATGAAATCCCTC
>NW_012111808.1:599228-599468 GCF_000951035.1 Colobus angolensis palliatus | reverse complement strand
GATGGGTCTTGGCTCTTTATCCAGTTTGCCAGTCTGTGTCTTTTAATTAGAGCATTTAGTCCGTTTACATTTAAGGTTAATATTGTTATGTGTGAACGTGATCCTGCCATTATGATATCAACTGGTTCTTTTGCTCGTTAGTTGATGGAGTTTCTTCCTAGGCTCGATGGTCTTTACATTTTGGCATGTTTTTGCAATGGCTGGAACCGGTTGGTCCTTTCCATGTTTAGGGCTTCCTTC
>NW_012111808.1:595621-597146 GCF_000951035.1 Colobus angolensis palliatus | reverse complement strand
TTCTCCTGGATGGTATCCTGAAGAGTGTTTTCCAACTTGGTTCCATTTTCCCCCTCATTTTCAGGCACCCCAATCAAACGTAGATTTAGTCTTTTTACATAATCCCATACTTCCTGCAGGCTTTGTTAATTTCTTTTTCTTCTTTTTTCTTTTGGTTTCTCTTCTCACTTCATTTCATTCATTTTATCCTCTAAGGCTCATACCCTTTTTCCAGTTGATCGAATCGGTTACTGAAGCTTGTGGATTTGTCACGTATTTCTCATGTCATGGTTTTCATCTCTGTCATTTTGTTTATGACCTTCTCTGCATTAATTATTCTAGCTATCAACTCTTCCACTCTTTTTTCAAGATTTTTAGTTTCTTTGCGCTGAGTACGTAATTCCTCCTTTATCTCTGAGAAGTTTGATGGACTGAAGCCTTCTTATCTCATCTCATCGAAGTCATTCTCTGATCAGCTTTGATCCATTGCTGGTCATGAGCTTCGCTCCTTTGCAGGGGGATATGCGCTCTTATTTTATGAATTTCCAGCTTTTCTGCCCTGCTTTTTCCCCATCTTTGTGGTTTTTTCTGTTTATGGTCTTTGATGATGGTGACGGACTGATAGGGTTTTGGTATAGTTGTCCTTCCTGTTTGATAATTTTCCTTCTAATAGTCAGGACCCTCATCTGTAGGTCTGTTGGAGATTTCTTGAGGTCCACTCCAGACCCTGTTTACCTGGGTATCAGCTGCAGAGGTTGCAGAAGATAGAATATTGCTGATCAGCGAGTGTACCTGTCTGATTCTTACTTTGGAAGCTTCCTCTCAGGGCTGTACTTCACCCTGTGAGGTGTGCGGTGTCAGACTGCCTCTAGTGGGGGATGTCTCCCAGTTAGGCTACTCAGGGGTCAGGGACCCACTTGGGCAGGCAGTCTGCCCCTTCTCAGATCTCAATCTCCGTGTTGGGAGATCCACTGCTCTCTTCAAAGCTGTCAGACAGAGTCGTTTGCGTCTGAGCAGGTTTCTGCTGCTTTTTATGTTGTTGCTGTTTAGCTGTGCCCTGTCCCCAGAGGTGGAGTCTACAGAGACAGGCAGGTTTCCTTGAGCTGCTGTGAGCTCCACCCAGTTCGAGCTTCCCAGTGGCTTTGTTTAGCTACTTAAGCCTCAGCAATGGTGGGCGCCCCTCCCGCAGCCTCGCTGCTGCCTTGTGGTTAGATCTCAGACTGCTGTGCTAGCAATGAGGAAGGCTCCATGGCCATGAGACCCTCCCGGCCAGGGGTGGATATAATCTCCTGGTGTGCCCGTTTGCTTAAAGCACTGTATTTGGGTGAGAGTTACCTGATTTTCCAGGTGTTGTGTGTCTCAGTTCCCTTGGCTAGGAAAAGGAATTCCCTTCCCCCTTGCACTTCCCAGGTGAGGTGAAGTCTTGCCCTGCTTTAGCTTTCACTGGTCGGGCTGCAGCAGCTGACCAGCACCAATTGTCTGGCACTCCCTAGTGAGATGACCCCAGTACCTCAGTTGAAAATGCAGAAATCACCGGTCTTCTGTG
>NW_012111808.1:593894-595536 GCF_000951035.1 Colobus angolensis palliatus | reverse complement strand
CCAGAACGGTGTAAAAACACTGCCTTGTGAGAAACGAGGTATAACTCCCTGAGTGGAATGCATACATCAAAAATAGTTTCTCAGAAAACTTCTATCCAGTTTTTATCTGAGGATATCTCCTTTTTTACCATAGGCCTGAATGTGCTCCCAAATTTCCCTTCTTGGATCCATCCATGAGGGAATTTCCAAGCTGCGTAATGTAAGGAAAACTTCATGTATGTGAGATGAATAAACATAGCACAAAGCAGATTCACGGAAAGCTTCTTTCCAGTTTTTATGTGAACATATTTCCTTTTTCACCCTAATCCTGGATGTGCTCCCAAATGTCCCTTCATGGATCCGTCCATGACACTTTCCAAGCTGCGTAATGTAAAGAAACTTTATCTATGTGAGATGATTACACATATCGCAGAGTAGTTACCTGGAATGCTTCTTCCCAGATTTTGTCTGAGGCTATTTCCCTTTTCACCATAGGCATCAACATCCTCCTGAATATCACTTGGTACCTGTTTCTCCAAAAGGATTTTCGTGATTCTGTATGAGAAGAGAGGTATAACACTGTGAATTCAATGCACACATCACAAAGCATTTCCTCAGAGAGCTTCTCCCCATTTCGGTCTGAACATATTTCCTTTTTCAAAGTAAGCATCAAAGGGTTCCCGAATATACCATCACATGCTTAACATACACAGGGTTAGAAAACTGCTCAATGAAAAGACAGTCTTAACTTAGCGAGAGGAATTAAGACGACACAGAGCAGTTTCACAGAAAGCTTTCTTCTGCACTTTTCCTGAGTATATTTCTTTCTCCATATAATAAGGATCATTCCCAAATGTCCTTTCTCAGATTCCATGAAAACAGTGATTTCAAGCTGCTCAATCCAAAGAATTGTTTAACTCTATGAGACGAATACAGACATCACAAAGCAGTTGCTCAGAAAGATTCCCTGCATGTTTTATCGGAAGACGTTTCCTTGCTCACCATAAGCCTCCGGGCATAACTAAATATCCCTTCACAGATTCTTCAGAGAGTTTTGAAAATGGGCAACATAGAGTAACCATTAACTCTGGGAAGTGAATTCACATATCAGAGAGTAGATTCTTGGAACGCTTCTTTCTCGATTTTACTTCAGTATATTTCACTATTCACCATAGTCCTCAATGAGCTCCGAAATATCACTTTTTTGGTGTCACAGGAACAGTGTTCAAAAACTGCCTAGTGAGAAAAGTGGTATAACTCCCTGAGTGGAATGCACATATCACAAAATAGTTTCTCTGAAAGCTTCTATCCAGTTTTTATCTGAAGATATCTCCACTTTCACCGTAGGCCTGAATGTGCTCCTGAATGTCCCTTCGCAAATCCGTGCATGACGGAGTTTCCAGTCTGTGTAATTTAAGAAAAATTGTAAGTATGTGTGATGAATCAGTATATCTAAAACAAAGCATTTTCACAGAAATGTTCTTTCCAGTTTTTGTTTGAGGATATTTCCTTTTTCACCATAGTCATACTTATACTCCCGAATGTCTCTTGGTAGCTTTTTCTCCAAAAGGGATTCCAGAATGCTCTATGAGAAAAAGGTATATTTCTGTGAGTGGAATGCACACGTCACAAAGCAGCTCCTCAGAAAGCTTCTCTCCAGTTT
>NW_012111808.1:589872-593474 GCF_000951035.1 Colobus angolensis palliatus | reverse complement strand
AGGAAAGTGATAACTCCCTGAGTGGAATGCACACATCACCAAGCAGATCCTCAGAAAGCTTCTCTCGAGTTTCATCTGACTATATTTCCTGTTTCACCATAGGGCCGAATGTGATCCCAAATATGCCTTTGCGGATCCATCCATGAGGGAGTTTCCAAACAGTATAAGGTAAAAAATGCTTCAGCTATGATAGATGAATAAACATAGCAAAAAGCAGATTAACAGAAAGCTGGTTTCAAGTTTTTATCTAAAGATGTTTCCTTTTTCATCATAGTCCTGAATGTGCTCCTGAAGTCTGTTCGTGGATCCGTCTATGACAGTTTCCAACCTGCGTAATGTGAAGAAAGCTTTATCTATGTGAGATGATTATGCATATCACAGAGTAGTTTCCTAGAAAGCTTCTTTCCAGTTTTTGTCTGAGGCTATTTCCCTTTTCACCATCGGCATCAGCATGTTCCCGAATATCACTTGGTGCCTGTTTCTCCAAAACAGTTTCCCTCACACTGTATGTGAAGAGTGGTATATCACTGTGAGTGTAATGCACACGTCACAAAGCAGTTCCTTGGAAAGCTTCTCTACAGTTTGGGCCCCAACATATTTCCTTTTTCACCATAAGCCTCAAATTGCTCCCGAATATCCCATCACATGTTCAACATACACGGGGTTAGAAAAATGATCCATGAAAAGAAAGGCTTAACTGAATCACAGAGCAGTTTCACAGAAAGCTTCCTTCTGGATATTACCTGAAGATATTTCTTTCTCCATATTCTAAGGATCGTTCACAAAAGTCCTTCCTCAGATTTCACAGAAACAGAGATTACTAGCTGTTCATTCCAAAGAATGGTTTAACTCTATGAGACGAATCACACATTGCAAACCAGTTGCTCAGAAAGTTTCTCTGCAGGTTTCATCGGAAGACGTTTCCTTGCTCACCACAAGCTTCTGGGCGTCACTAAATATCCCTTCACAGATTCTTCAAAGACAGATTTTTGAAACTGGGCAACATAGAGTAAGCATTAACTCTGTGAAGTGAATGCACATACCAGAGTCAGATTCTTGGAACGCTTCTTCCTCGATTTTATTTCAGTATATTTCACTCTTCGCCATAGTCTTCAATGTGCTCTGAAATATCACTTTTTCGGTTTCACAGGAACAGTGTTCAAATGCTGCCTTGTGAGAAAAGAGTTATAACTCCCTGAGTGGAATGCATACATCACAAAGTAGTTTCTGAGAAAACTTCTCTCCAATTTTTATCTGAAGATATCTCCTCCCTCACTGCAGGCCTGTATTTGCTCTGGAATGTCCCTTTGTGGACTGTGCATGACGGAGTTTCCAAACTGCTTAATATAAGAAAGGTGTTAAATATGCGAGATGAATCAATATATCTAACAAAAAGCAGTTTCACAGAAATCTTCTTTCCATTTTTTTCTGAAATTATTTCCTTTTTCACCATAGCCATCAGTATACTCCCGAATGTCTCTTGGTAGCTGTTTCTCCAAAATGGATTCCAGAATCCTGTATGAGAAGAAAGGTATATTTCTCAGAGTGGAATGCACAAGTCACCATGCAGCTCCTCAGAAATCTTCTCTCCACTTTCTATCTGAAGATGTTTCCTTTCTCACCATTAGCCTCAAAGTGCT
The DNA here is from genome assembly GCF_000951035.1 of Colobus angolensis palliatus. NCBI lineage: Eukaryota > Metazoa > Chordata > Mammalia > Primates > Cercopithecidae > Colobus > Colobus angolensis. The sequence goes on along the minus strand of NW_012111808.1, from coordinate 591,834 downwards.
CCTGAATAGCCCTTCTCAGACTAAACAAAAACGGTGTTATGATATTGCTTAATGAAAAGAGAAGCTTAACTGTGTGAACGGAATTCATGTGACACAGAGCAGTTTCACAGAAAGCTTCCTTCTGGTTTCTCTCTGAGGTTATTTCTTGTTCAGGATATTCTAAATAGCGTTTCCAAATGTCCTTTCTCAGATTCCACAGAAACAGTGATTTCAAACTCCTCAATCGAAATAATTGCTTTACTCTATGAGACAAATACACACATCACAAAGCAGTTGCTCACTAAGCTTCTCTGCAGGTTTCAGCGAAAGGCATTTCCTTGCTCACCACCTGCCTCCGGGCATCAAGAAATATCCCTTCAAATATTCTTCAAAGCAGAGTTTTGAAACTAGGCAACATAGAGTAAGCGATAACTCTGTGAAGTGAATGCACATATCAGAGAGAAGATTCTTGGAACAATTCTTCCTCGATTTTATTTCAGTATATTTCACTATTTGCCGTAGTCCTCAATGCGCCCTGAAATATCACTTTTTCGGTTTTACAGGAACCGTGTTCACACACTGCCTCTTGAGAAAAGAAGTATAACTCCCTGAGTGAAATACATACATCACAATGTAGGTTCTCAGAAAGCTTCTCTCCAGTTTTTATCTGAAGATATCTCCCCTTTCCCATAGGCCTGAATGTGCTCCTGAATGTCTCTTCGCGGATCCGTGAATGACGGAGTTTCCAAACTGTGTAACATAAGAAAAGTTTTAACTATGCAAGATGAATAAATATATCTAACACAAAGCAGCTTCACAGAAATCTTCTTTCCAGTTTTAGTCTGAGAATATTTCCATTTTCACCATAGCCGTCCCTATACTCCAGAATGTGTCTTGGTAGCTTTTTCTCCAAAAGGATTACCAGAATCCTCTATGAGAAGAAAAATATGTTTCTGTGAGTGGAATGCACACATCACAAAGTGACTCTTGAGAACGCTTCTCTCCAGTTTCTATCTGAAGGCGTTTCTTTTCTCACTGTCTGCCTAAAGGCACTCCTTAATATCCCTTTCGCAGACTAAACAAAAACAGTGTTATGATACTGCTCAATACAAACAGAAGCATAACTGTGTGAGTGAAATTCATGTTACAAAGAGCAGTTTCACAGAACGCTTCCTTCTGGTTTCTCTCTGAGGTTAATTCTTTTTCAGGATGTTCTAAAAAGCGTTTCCAAATGTCCTTTCTCAGATTCCACAGAAACAGTGTTTTCAAACTGCTTAATCCAAAGAATGATTTAACTCTATGAGATGAATACAAACATAACAAAATAGTTGTGCAGAAAGCTTCTCTCCAATTTTCCATGGACGACATTTCTTCGCTGGACACAGGCCTCTGGTTTCCACTTACTGTCCCTTCACAGAATCCTCAAAGACTGACTTTCAAACCAGGAAATGTACAGTAAGCTTTAACCCTGTAAAAAGAATGGTCACGTCAGAGACCAGTCTCTTCGAGTGCTCCCTACTGTTTTTTATTGGATGACATTTCACTTTTTGCCATAGTCTTCTATATGCTCCGAATATCACTCTTTTGGTTTTACAGGAATGCTGTACAAACTGTGCCTTATGAGAAGAAAATTATAACTCCATCAGTGGAATGCACACATCACCAAGCAGTTTCTCAGAGGGCTTCTCTGAAGTATTTACCTGACTATATTTCCTATTTCACCATAGGCCCCAATGTGATCCCAAATATCCCTTTGCGGATCCATTCACGAGGGAATTTCCAAACACCGTAATGTTAAGAAAGCTTCATCTATGTTAGATGAATAAACATAGCAAAAAGCAGATTCACAGAAAGCTTCTTTTTAGTTTTTATCTGAAGATATATCCTTTTTCACCATAGTCCTGAAAGTGCTCCCAAATATCCCTTCCTGGATCCGTCCATGACAGTTTCCAAGCTTTGTAATGTAAAGAAAGCTTTATCTAT
>NW_012111808.1:585533-589822 GCF_000951035.1 Colobus angolensis palliatus | reverse complement strand
ATATATCCTTTTTCACCATAGTCCTGAAAGTGCTCCCAAATATCCCTTCCTGGATCCGTCCATGACAATTTCCAAGCTTTGTAATGTAAAGAAAGCTTTATCTATGTGAGATGATTACCCATACAACACAGCAGTTTCCTAGAAAGCTTCTTTCCAGTTTTTGTCTGAGGCTATTTCCCTTTTCACCATCGGCATCAACATGCTCCTGGATATCACTTGGTACCTGTTTCTCCCAAAGGTTTTCACTCTTAGTGGAATGCACAGGTCAAAAAGCAGTTCCTCAGAAAGCTTCTCTCCAGTTTCGGTCTGAACATATTTCCTTTTTCACTGTAAGCCTCAATGTAATCCCGAATATCCCATCACACGCTAAACATATACAGAGTTAGAAAACTGCTCAATGAAAAGAGAGGCTTAACTGAGTGAGAGGAATTAAGACGACACAGAGCAGTTTCCCAGAAAGCTTCCTTCTGGATTTTACCTGGAGATATTTCTTTCTCCATATTCTAAGGATTGTTCCCAAATGTCCTTCCTTAGATTCCATAAAAACAGTGATTTCAAGCTTTTCAATCCAAAGAATGGTTTAAGTATATAAGAGGAATACACACATTGCAAAGCAGTTGTGCAGAAAGGTTCTCTGCAGGTTTCATCGGAAGACGTTTCCTAGCTCACCACAAGCCTCTGGGCGTCAGTAAATATCCCTTCACAGATTCTTCAAAGACAGAGTTTTGAAACTGGGCAACATAGAGTAAGCATTAAATCTGTGAAGGGATTGTACATATCACAGAGCATAGTCTTGGAACGCTTCTTCCTCTATTTTATTTCAGTGTATTTCACTATTTGCCATAGCCCTCAAGGCGCTCCAAAATATCACCTTTTTGGTTTCACAGGAGCAGTGTTCAAACACTGCCTTATGAGAATGGAGGTATAACTCCCTGAGTGGAATGCATACATCACAAAGTAGTTTCTCAGGAAGCTTCCATCCAGTTTTTATCTGAAGACATCTCCTCTTTCACCATTTGCCTGAATGTGCTCCCGAATGTCCCTTCACGGATCCGTGCGTGACGGAGATTCCAAAGTGCATAATATAAGAAAAGTTTTAACTATGCATGATGAATCAATACATCTCACACAAAGCAGTTTCACAGAAATCTTCTTTCTAGTTTTTGTCTGAGGACATTTCCTTTTTCACCATATCCGTCCCTATACTCCCGAATGTCTCTTGGTAGTTTTTTCTCCAAAAGGGAGACACAGGCCTCCGGTTGCCTCTTACTATCCCTTTGCAGAATCCTCAAAGACCGACTTACAAACTGGGAAATGTAGAGTAAGTTTTAAACCTGTGAAAAAAATGGACATGTAAGACAGCAATTTCTTCGACTGCTTCTTTCTGTTTTTTAGTGGACGATATTTCACTTTTTGCCATAGTCTTCAACGTGCTCCAAATATCACTCTTTTGGTTTTACAGGAACAGTGTTCAAACCGTGCCTTATGAGAAAAAAGTGATAAATCCCTGATTGGAATGCACACATCACCAAGCAGATTCTCAGAAAGCTTCTCTCCAGTTTTTATCTGACAAATTTCCTATTTCACCATAGTCCCATATGTAATCCCAAATATCCCTTTGCGGATCCATCAATGAGGGAGTTTCCAAGCAGTGTAAGGTAAAGAAAGCTTCATCTATGTTAGATGAATAAACATAGCAAAAAGCAGATTAACAGAAAGCTGGTTTCAAGTTTTTATCTAAAGATGTTTCCTTTTTCATCATTGTCCTGAATGTGCTCCTGAAGTCTGTTCGTGGATCCGTCTATGACAGTTTCCAACCTGCGTAATGTGAAGAAAGCTTTATCTATGTGAGATGATTACTCATATCACAGAGTCGTTTCCTAGAAAGCTTCTTTCCAGTTTTTGTCTGAGGCTATTTCCCTTTTCATCATCGGCATCCACATGCTCCCGAATATCACTTGGTACCTGTTTCTCCAAAACGGTTTCCCTCATGCTGTATGAGAAGAGTGGTATATCATTGTGAGTGTAATGCACAAGTCACAAAGCAGTTCCTTGGAAAGCTCTACAGTTTCTGTCTGAACATATTTCCTTTTTCACCATAAGCCTCAAACTGCTGCCGAATATCCCATCACACACTCAACATACACGGGGTTAGAAAACTTCTCAATGAAAAGAGAGGCTTAACTGAGTCGTAGGAATTAAGACGTCACAGAGCAGTTTCACAGAAAGCTTCCTTCTGGATTTTACTGAGGATAATTCTTTCTCCATATTCTAAGGATCGTTCCCAAAAGTCCTACCTCAGATTCCATGGAAAGAGTGATTTCAAGCTGCTCAATCCAAAGAATAGTTTAATTTTATGAGACAAATACACACATCACAAAGCAGTTGCTCAGAAAGTTTCTCTGCAGGTTTCATCGGAAGACGTTTCCCTAGTCACCACAAGCCTCTGGGCGTCACTAAATATTCCTGCACAGATTCGTCAAAGACAGATTTTCGAAACTGGGCAACATAGAGTAAGCATTAACTCTGTGAAGTGAATGTACATACCAGAGATCAGATTCTTGGAATGCTTCTTCCGAGATTTTATTTCAGTATATTTCACTATTCGCCATAGTCTTCAATGCGCTCTGAAATATCACTTTTTTGGTTTTACAGGAACAGTGTTCAAACACTGCCTTGTGATAAAAGAGGTATAACTCCTTGAGTGGAAGGCATACATCACGAAGTAGTTTCTGTGAAAACTTCTCTCCAGTTTTTATCTGAAGATATCTCCTCCATCACTGTAGGCCTGTATTTGCTCTGGAATGTCCCTTCACAGAAGGGTGCATGATGGAGTTTCCAAACTGCATAATATAAGAAAGGTTTTAAGTATGCGAGATGAATCAATATATGTAACACAAAGCAGTTACACAGAAATTTCTTTCCAGTTTTTGTCTGACGATATTTCCTTTTTCACGATAGCCATCCCTATACTCCCGAATTTCTCTTGGTACCTTTTTCTCCAAAATGGATTCCAGAATCCTCTATGAGAAGAAAGGTATATTTCTAAGAGTGGAATGCACACGTCACAATGCAGCTCCTCAGAAAGCTTCTCTCCACTTTCTATCTGTAGATGTTTCCTTTCTCACCATTTGCCTCAAAGTGCTCCTGAATATCCCTGTTGCAGACTAAACAAAAACAGTGTTGTGATACTGCTCAATGAAAAGAGAAGATTAACTTTGTGTGAGCGGAATTCACATGACACAGAGCAGTTTCACAGAAAGCTTCCTTCTGGTTTCTTTCTGAGGTTATTTCTTTTTCAGGATATTCTAAAGAGCGTTTCCAAATGTCCTTTCTCAGATTCTACAGAAAGAGTGATTTCAAACTCCTCAATCGAAATAATTGTTTAACTCTATGAGATGAATACACACATTGCAAAGCAGTTGCTCACTAAGTTTCTCTGCAGGCTTCAGCGAAAGATGTTTCCTTGCTCACCACAAGCCTCCGGGCATCAAGAAATATCCCTTCAAATATTCTTCAAAGACAGAGTTTCGAAACTAGGCAACATAGAATAAACATTAACTCTGTGAAGAGAATGCACATATTAGAGAGCAGATTCCTGGAATGCTTCTTCCTCGATTTTATTTCAGTATATTTCACTATTAACCATAGTCCTCAATGCACTCCAAAATATCACATTTTAAGTTTCACAGGAACAGTGTTCAAACACTGCCGTGTGAGAAAAGAGGTATAACTCCCTGAGTGGAATGCATACATCACAAACTAGTTTCTCAGGTAGCTTCTATCCAGTTTTTATCTGAAGATATCTCCTCTGTCACTGTAGGCCTGAATGTGCTCCCAAATATCCCTTGCGGATCCATGGATGACGCAGTTTCCAAACTCCGTAATATGAGAAAAGTTTAACTATGCGAATTGATTCAATATATCTAACACAAAGCAGTTTCACAGAACGTTCTTTCCAGATTTTGTCTGAGGATATTCCTTTTTCACCATAGCCGTTTCTATACTCCCAAATGTCTCTTGGTAGCTTTTCTTTCAAAAGGAATTCCAGAATCTTGTATGACAAGAAATGTATATTTCTGTGAGTGGAATGCACACGTCACAAAGTAGCTCTGCAGAAAGCTTCCCTCCAGTTTCTATCTGAAGATGTTTCCTTTCTCACCGTAAGCCTCAAAGCACTCCTGAATATCCGTTTGCTGACTAAACAAAAACAGTGTTATGATACTGCTCAACGGAATGAGAAGCTTAACTGTGTGAGTGGAATTCACGTGACAGAGAGCAGTTTCACA
>NW_012111808.1:581697-585483 GCF_000951035.1 Colobus angolensis palliatus | reverse complement strand
GACAGAGAGCAGTTTCACATAAAGCTTCCTTCTGCTTTCTCTCTGAGGTTATTTCTTTTTCAGGATATTGTAAAGAGCGTTTCCAAATGTCCTTTCTCAAATTCCACAGAAACAGTGATTTCAAACTGTTCAATCCAAAGAATGATTTATCTCCATCAGATGAATACAAACATCATAAAAGAGTTGCGCAGAAAGCTTCTCTCGAATTTTCCATTGAAGACATTTCCTTGCCAGACAGAGGCCTCCGTTTGCCACTTACAATCCCTTCGCAGAACCTTCAATGACAGACTTTCAAACTGGAAAATGTATAGTAATCTTTAACCCTGTGAAAATTATGGACATGTCAGAAAGCAGTTTCTTGGGGTGCTTCTTTCTGTTTTTTATTGGACGACATTTTATTTTTGCCATAGTCTTCAATGTGCTCCGAATATCACTCCTTTGATTTTACAGAAACAGTGTTCAAACTGTGCCTTATGTGAAGAAAGTTATAACTCCCTGAGAGGAATGCCGACACCACCAGCAGTTTCTCAGAATGATTCTCTCCAGTTTTTATCTGACTATACTTCCTATTTAACCATAGGCCTGAATGTGATCCCAAATATCCTTTCGTGGATACATCCACGAGGGAGGTTCCAAGCAGCGTAATGTAAAGAAAGCCTCATCTATGTGAGATGAATAAACATAGCAAAAAGCAGATTCACAGAAAGCTTCTTTTCAGTTTTTGTCTGAAGATATTTGTATTTCACCATCGTCCTGAATGTGCTCCGAATGTCCTTTCATGGAATCGTCCATTATAGGTTCTAAGCTGCGTAATGTAAGGAAAACTAAATCTATGTAAGATGATTACACATATCACAGAGTAGTTTCCTAGAGAGCTTCTTTCCAGTTTTTGTCTCAGACTATTTCCCTTTTCAGCATCAGCATCAACATGCTCCTGAATATCACTTGGTACCTGTTTCTCCAAAATGGTTTCCCCGACGCTGTATGAGAAGGGAGGTATAACACTGAAATGGAATGCACATGTCTCAATGCAGTTCCTCAGAAAGCTTCTCTCCACTTTCGGTCTGAATATATTTCCTTTTTCACCATAAGCCTCAAAGTGCTCCCGAATATCCCATCACACACTAAACCTACAAAGGGTTAGAAAACTGCTCAATGAAAAGAGAGGCATAACTGAGTGATAGGAATTAAGATGACACAGAGCAGTTTTACCGAAAGCTTCCTTCTGGATTTTACCTGAGAATGTTTCTTTCACTATATTCTAGGGATTTTTCCCAAATGTCCTTCCTCAGATTCCATAGAAACAGTGATTTCAAGCAGCTCAATCCAAAGAATGGTTTAACTCTATGAGACGAATACACACATGGTAAAGCAGTTGCTCAGAAAATTTCTCTGCAGGTTTCATCAGAAGACGTTTCCTTGTCCACCACAATCCTCCAGGTGTCACTAAATATCCCTGCACAGATTCTTCAAAAAGAGAGTTTTGAAACTGAGCAACATAGAATAAGCATTAAGCCTGTGAAATGAATGTACATATCAGAGAGCAGGTTCTTGGAACACTTCTTTTTTGACATTATTTCAGTATATTTCAATATTCGCCATAGTCCTCAATGTGCTCTGAAATATCACTTTTTGGTTTCACAGGAACAGTGTTCAAACACTGCCTTGTGAGAAAAGAGGTATAACTAACTGAATTGAATGCATACATCACAAAGTAGTTTTGCAGAAAGCTTCTATCCAGTTTTTATCTGAAGTTATCTCCTGTTTCCCCGTAGGCCTGAATATGCTCCCAAATATTCCTTCGCAGATCCGTGCGTGAGGGAGTTTCCAAACTGCGTATTATAAGAAAAGTTTTAACTATGAGACATGAATAAATATATCTAACACAAAGCAGTTTCATAGAAATCTTCTTTAAATTTTTGTCTGAGGATATTTCCTTTTTCAACATAGCTATCCCTATACTCCCGAATGCCTCTTGGTAGCTTTTTCTCCAAAATGGATTCCGGAATCCTCTATTAGAAGAAAGGCATATGTCTGTGAGTGGAATGCACATGTCACGGAGCAGCTCCTCAGAAAGCTTCTCTCCACTTTCTATCTGAAGACATTTTCATTCTCATGGTAGGCCTCAAAGGGCTCCTGAATATCCCTTTCATAGACGAAAAAAAACAGTGCTATGATACTGCTGAATGAAAAGAAAAGCTCACTGTGTGAGCGAAATTCTCGTGAAACATAGCAGTTTCACAGAAAACTTCCTTCTGGATTTTGCCTGAGGATATTTCTTTCTCTATGTTCTAAGGATCGTTTCCAAATGTCCTTCCTCAGATTTCACAAAAACAGTGATTTCAATCTGCTCAATCCAAAGAATGGTTTAAATCTATGAGACGAATACACACATCATCAAGTAGTTGCTCAGAAAGTTTCTCTGCAGGTTTCATCGGAAGACGTTTCCTTGCTCACCACAAGCCTCTGGGCGTCACTAAATATCCCTTCACAGATTCTTCAAAGACAGAATTTCGAAACTGGGGAACATAGAATAAGCATTAACTCTGTGAAGTGAATGCACATATCAGAGAGCAGATTCTTGGAATGCTTCTTCCTCGATTTTATTTCAGTATATTTCACTATTCGCCATAGTCCTTAATGCGCTCTGAAATATCACTTTTTCAGCATCACAGGAACAGTGTTCAAACACTGCCTTGTGAGAAAACTGGTATAACTCCTTGAGTGAAATGCATCTATCACAAAGTAGTTTCTCAGAAAGCTTCTATCCAGTTTTTATCTGAAGATATCTCCTCTTCTACTGTAGGCCTGAATGAGCTCCCGAGTGTCCTTTCCCAGATCAGTGCATGAGGGAGTTTCCAAACTGCGTTTTATAAGAAAAGTTTTAACAATGTGAGATGAATCAATATATCTAACACAAAGCCGCTTCACAGAAATCTTCCTTCCACTATTTGTCTTGAGGATATTTCCTTTTTCACCATTGCCGTCTCGATACTCCTGAATGTCTCTTGATACCTTTTCCTCGAAAATGGATGCCTGAATCCTCTCTGAGAAGAAAGATATTTCTGTGAGTGGAATGCACTCGTCACAAACCAGCTCCTCAGAAAGCTTCTCTCCAGTTTCTATCTGAAGACGTTTCCTTTCTCACTGTAAGCCTCAAAGCGCTCCTGAATATCCCTTCACAGACTACGCAAAAACACTGTTATGATACTGCTCAATGAGAAGAGAACCTTAACTCTGTGAGTGGAATTCACGTGACAGATAGTAGTTTCACAGAAAGCTTTTGTCTTCTTTCTCTCTGAGATTATTTCCTTTTCGGGACATTCTAAAGAGTGTTTCCAAATGTCCTTTCTCAGATTCCACAGAAAGAGTGATTACAAACTGTTCCATCCAAAGAATGATTTAACTCTATGAGACGAATACAAACATCACAAAAGAGTTGCGCAGAAAGCTTCTTTCCAATTTTCGTTGGAAGACATTTCCTTGCTCGACACAGGCCTTCGTTTGCAACTTACTATGCCTTTGCAGAACCCTCAAAGACTGACTTTTAAACTGGGAAATGTAGAGTAAGCTTTAATCCTGTGAATAGAATGACATGTCACAGAGCAGTTTCGTCGAATGTTTTTTTCTGTTTTTTATTGGATGACATTTCACTTTTAGCAATTATCTTCAATCTGCTCCAAATATCACTCTTTTGGTTTACAGGAACAGTGTTCAAACTGTGCTTTATGAGAGGAAAGTTATAACCCCCTGAGTGGAATACACACATCACAAAGCTGTTTCTCA